>NW_022196912.1:91855061-91867677 GCF_008632895.1 Mastomys coucha | reverse complement strand
AATCTGCCTGCCTCTGCCTCCCAAGTGCTGAGATGAAAGGCGTGGGCCACCACCGCCTGGCTAGAAATACTTTTCTTATAATACTGTCATCCTTCCTCTACATTGTAGGAGTCTAGAATGCACTTCTGAGACGGTCCACCCCAGAGCTGTCTTTCCGCTTTCCACCCCAGTGAGCTCTTTCAACATGAGCATGAAAAGGAAAAGCAGAAGGCTTCCCAGTGTGAACAGTGCTAGAAAACTAACATCTCAGAAGCTGGGCACCAGGCTAAGGTACTGAGAAACGTGAGCTCCGTATTCTCAGCGCAGAGCTACATACTCAGAGCCTGTGAGGACGGAATCCATCTATCAGTTTTTAACAAACCATTAGGGATTCTGATGCATGCTCTTGTTTGGTAGATTAAAAGAGGTGTGTGTGTGTGTGTGTGTGTGTGTGTGTGTGTGTGTGTGTGCGTGTGTGTGTGTGTGTGTGTGTGTATTCTTGTGAGCCCTGTAAAGGCCAAAGGTTGGTGCTGGGTGTCTTCCTCAGGCACTCTCCACATTATTTTTGAGACAGGGTCTCTCACTGAACCTGAAGCTCACCAACTAGTCATACAGCTGACCAGCAAGCTCCAGGAATCCTCCTGCCTCAGTACCACCAGTGTAGGGGCTTTTACGTGGGTGCTGATCACAGGTCCTTATGCTTGTGTGACCATCTCCAAAGCCATCAAAGGTTTCTTAAAGTGACAAAGTACTTTCTTTATTCATAAATGCTACTTTTTAAACCACCAACTATACTATTCCTCTTCTCAACTGAAAGGATAGCAAAAAATCCTTTAATGTTTAAGAAGCAAAACATTTTCCTGGACAAATAATTTAATATTTGTGGAACATAGGCAAGTAGAGTATGTCACCCCAAAATAAGACTTTAGGAGCCCAGAACCTCACGATCAGACTGCAGGAGACGAAGCACAGCCCTGGCCATAAGCCTCTTTGGCGTGAGGATTATCTTGAGCTGATTATTTTGAGCAACGCAGACACAGTTTTGAAAGCAGAGCTTTCAAAAGTTGTTCCTTTATAGGAGGAAGTTTATATCTCTAAAGAAAATCATCTTTCTCTACCTCCTCTTCCCTCCACCCCCTACCCCCCACCCATCCCCCACCCCCCACAAAGCATAGTGTGAGTCCGCACAACAAACTTTACAACTGCCTTCTTCCCGGTCACCTTCCTGTCACAGGCTTCCAACACTGCAGTTAAAGGCTTTATTTAAGTTGGAATCCTAAGTCACCTCTTAGTTACGAACTTCTCTGGGTATCAGCATGAGATGCATCTTAATGACCTTCTCTGTCATTTTTTTCTTGCTAATCTCTTCTGATCCAGACAGTTCAAGCTAAAAACTCAGAAAAAGGAGACATTTTCTTTTTTTAATATTCATTTTATTATCTGTGTGTGTGTGTGTGTGTGTGTGTGTGTGTGAGAGAGAGAGAGAGACAGAGAGAGACAGAGAGACAGAGAGACAGAGAGACAGAGAGACAGAGAGAGAACCACAGCACCTGTGAGGACAGCAGAGGACAACTTCATGCACTCGGTTCTCTACTTCCATCTTCCCACAAGTCCGGAGTATCAAACACACATCATCAGGCTTCCAAAGCAGACACTTCCACCCACTGAGCCACCCTGTTGTCTCTCTGACTTTTTCAATGTCTGAGACAGGGTTCTCACTAAATTGCCCAAACTGTCATTGAACTCACTATGTAATTCAGGCTGGGCTTGAATTTACCATTCTCCTGCCTCAGCCCCCTCTCCAACCCCCAAGGAGAGAGGATTACAGACCTGTTTCTATAACATCTAAGACCATCCTTAGTCCTAGGATAAGATATTCAATGATAATTATCTTTTGTTGTTGTTGTCTTGTTTTTTTGTTTGGTTGAGTTGTTTTTATTTTGGTTTTTCAAGACAGGGTTTCTCTGTGTAGCCCTGGCTGTCCTGAAACTTACTCTGTAGACCAGGCTGGCCTCGAACTCAGAAATCTGCCTGTCTCTGCCCCCCAAGTGCTGGGATTAAAGGCGCCATCACTGCCCGGCATTGTCTTGTTTTTTGAGACAGGATTTCTCTGTGTAGCTTTAGCTGTCCTAGAACTCTCTCTGGAGACCAGGCTAGCCTCAAATCAACCGGCTTCTGTCTGGGTGCTGGGATTAAGCCTGGCCTCAATGATAATTATCTTGCCCATGTGATCTAGAAAAATATATTTCATTGTTCAAAAAGTGGTGGTAATAAAAAGAAACATGAAGAATTTTAAGAAAACTGCCTTATGGATAAGAAGAGAATAATTGGCATTTCTAAATTAATGTTATATAAAGTATAAAATATAAGTTATTATATGTGTGTGTGTAGTGCTAGGGGGTTGAACTTAAGGGATTCTCATATGCTAGGAAGTGCTCTACCATGAAGCTACATCCCAAGGCCCACAGTATTCTAAATTTAAATGCAATCTTTTCAACAGGCACTTGATCCCTTTGCTGCATACCTTGAAGTCTAAAAGTTCTTGTATTTCATCCTAACCAGAACAGTCTGTAGACTTCTTTTTGTTTGGTAGACCTAGGAGCCTTACACTGCACGCATACCAGCACCAAGCTACATTTTCAGCCCAGTTTTCTTTTATTTATTCATTTGTTTATAAACAGGTTCTTGCTACGTAGCATAAACCGGCCTTGAACTATGGTCTCCTTGACTCATTCTCCAAGAGCTGGGATTATGGAGTATGCACCACCACAGCCAACTCCACCCTCTCTTTTGGATTTACATAGATTCGACATTTAAATAATATTGTCTCTCACGTTCTTCGTAGAGTTGTCTGAGTAATAACATCACTGGCATTTCCAGTGGAAGATTCCACTGGAATCTACTGGAAGTGGCTAGTGATGGTGGCACATACCTTTACATTAAAGGTAAACACTCAGGAGGCAGAAGCAGGTGGATCTCTGAGTTCGAGGCCAGCCTGATAGACAGACTAAGTTCCAGGATAAAGAAACTCTGTCCAAAAAGAAGAAGAAGAAGAAGAGGGAGAAGGAGAAGGAGAAGGAGAAGGAGGAGAAGGAGAAGGAGGAGAAGGAGAAGGAGAAGGAGAAGGAGAAGAAAACAAGTGGAAAATGCTTTGTTCTGTTTCTCTGTTCAAGGATAAACTAGAAAACAAACAGGAATAGTACGTATTGGAAACAAGTGTTAGCAAGGCCACCACTGAGACTGAGACGATCCATATTCATCTGAAGTTTGCAATAAGGTGACTCTGCTGGCACGGCAGTGATGAGAGTGGTCATTACTAGCCCAACCTCACCTTGCTGTCTACTCAGAAAAGGCCCTTGGGCATCACATGCACTGGCAAAATCCTTACCAAGGGATAGACCGTCACGACTGTCAAGAAACTGACTATTCCTGTTACAAGCATGACAGGCACTCTGTAAGCTGCTATCACCTCTCACCCAGAACAGTGCAATAGCCTCCCAACCCGTGCCTCCTACCTCCACCCTCATCTCCGTGTGTGTGTGTGTGTGTGTGTGTGTGTGTGTGTGTGTGTGTGTGCCCCTGAGTGTGGGCGCCCTTGGAGAGTAGAGGTTTCAGATACCCCTGGAGCGGGAGTTCCAGGTTGTAACCACCCTGTGTGTGCAAAGAAGCAGTCTGGTCCTCTGCACAGGCAGCATGTGCTCTCAACAGCTGAGCCATCTCTCCAGCCCCTCCTCACCCCCCCCCCACACACACACATATAATTCTTGACAGTAACCTGAGGACTCTATTAAGTTCTGATTCAGAGTGTATCAGTACTGAGTCCTGGCAGCTGAAAAGTCTAAAGGTGGGAAGGGAAGGACAGGAGAGAGAGTAAGGGTCTCTCTCAGTGGAGAAGGCGCCAGAGAAGGGCTAGAAAACTTCAGGACACAGCACTGCGGGAGTGAGGAAATCTGCTGATCTTATCCTTCACTCTCTTGTCTCCTAGCAATATCATGGCTCAAACCCAGCACAAGAGGCAAGGGAGCTTGTTAGTACACATCTACTTCCTGAGGCAAGCCTAAAGATCTGTGGTGAGTATGGTTGGTAAATGGCAAGCTCTGCAGCCAGTGGCTTCATCCATCTCAATTGGCCCTTTCAAACTCAGGAGCCATCGGCCACATACAATTCCATCGCATCTCCTGTCTCCTGGCTGGTCCTCAACTGGCATACTCCCACCTCAGGCTCTTTGCATGTGCTTTCCCAGCCCAGAACACTCATCCACTTGGTCCACTCATGACCTGTCCCTTCACATACTTCAAACATGATCAGATCAAGCAAGATATCCTTGGTAACCCTCGCCTTACTGTGGTTTAAGTTTCTAGAAAACTTCTTTTTATCCTCCCTTCTCCGTGGTACTGGTGGTAGATCTGGCCGTGCACATGTTTAAGCACAAGCTCTACCACTGAGCAACACCCCCGTTCCTCATGCTTTTCTTTTCTTAATTGGCTGACTCCCTGGCTTGGAGCAATTTCCTTAAAATACCTTAAAAACATCAAACTCATGTCCTTTGTTCACTGACTCATGCCAAGTGTCTGAGCAGTGTCTAGCACCTAAGAGATTTTCTTTCTTTTTTTTTCTTTTTTAATTTTCATTTTATTATTTTGTGTGTATGGGTGTTATGTGCACCACATACATGAAGGGCTCCTGGAAGCTAGAACAGGACATCAGATGTCCTGAGACTGGATTAGAGAGAGCTGTAAACCACTTTATGGGGTCCTGGGGATTGAACCCTGGTCCTCTGGAAGAGTAGCTAGTGCTCTTAACCACTGAGCCATTACTCTAGCCCTCAAGAATTTCCTGAAAGAAAATGAACAGAACAGAAGGCCTCATGAGAAAGAGCCCTTTCCACTCCTTACAGGTTTTATTCCTGTTATTAAACTCTTAAATTACTGTTTAGGGGGCTGGAGAGATGGCTCAGGGGTTAAGATCACTGATTGCTCTTCTGAAGGTCCTGAGTTCAAATCCCATGGTGGCTCACAACTATTCATAACAAGATTTGATGCCCTCTTCTGATGTATCTGAAGACAGCTACAGTGTACTTGCATATAATAAATAAATAAAATTTTTTAAAAAATTTACTGTTTAATAAATGAATATTTCCAAATAATGTGATAGAAAGCAAATGGCAAGCATTAATCCTTATTGCCATGTCACAAAATTGAACTGCCAGTAAATTCTTGAGGAAGCTTTGGTCAAAACCAAAAAATTCAAACAGCATGCTCTGTACACAAGTCCTCCCCACAGTGTGATTTCTGAAGGCTGCACTATGTAAACCACCAACCAGACAGTTCTCTAAGCCTCTGCCTTCTCTGTCAGAATGTGGTAAGGACTAAGGGGCACAATGTCTGGAGAACATTGGGACAGCATTTAGCACTCAGCTGGAACCAAATGAATGGTCACTGTGACGATTATTAAAATGCAGAAGAAGCCATAAGAATGAAATATCACATTATCTTCTGTCTTAGTCAGGGTTTCTGTTGCTGCGACAAAACACCATGACCAAAAAGCAAGTTGGGGAGGAAAGGGTTTATTCGGTGGCTTACACTTCCAGATCATAGTTCATTATTAGAGGAAGTCAAGGCTGGAACCTGGAATCAAGAGCTGATGAGGAGGCCACTGGAAGGTGCTGCTTACTGGCTTGCTTCTCTGACTTGCTCAGAAGGCTTTCTGATAGAACCCAGAACCACCAGCCCAGGGACAGTCCCACCCACAATGAGCTGGGCCCTCCCCCATTGATCACCTATTGAGGAAATACCCCACAGCAGGGTCTCATAGAGGCATTTCCTCAACTGAGGCTCCTTCCTTTCTGATGACTCTACCTTGTGTCAAGCTGACACACAAACCAGCCAGTACATCTTCCTAACTGCAACTCTTCATCCTACACTTTTAAAATGTGACCTGGAGGGCTAGAGAGATGGCTAAGTGGTTAAGAGCACTGACTGCTCTTCCAAAGATCCTGAGTTCAATTCCCGGCCACCACATGGTGGCTCACAACTATCTGTAATGAAATCTGAGGCCATCTTCTGATGTGTCTGAAGGCAGCTACAGTGTACTCATATATATTAAATAAATAACTATTTTTTAAAAATGTGAGTCGTAATACTGACATAAAACATAAGACTCTACCATACCATTGGGCTTGTATCTGACAAACACTCTATACTAACCTATCAGGACTTGGCATCTTCCCCAGCCTGGCCTTGGCCTGCCCCTTTTCAGAGCATCCTGTGTCCATTTTTCTATTGCTCATTATGCCTACTCAGAAGTTAAATTGTTTTCCTTATAAGAAACAAGCAAGGAAGGAATTTCAGCAGTCTACTGAAAAAGAAACAGCAGAATACAAAAAAAAAAAAAAAAAAAAAAAAAAGACAACAGATCAGAAAAACTAATAAGATCTTACCTCTCTAAACAGATGTTTTTGTAAAGCGACAGACTTAACTCTGATTCTACTGTCTTCATTAGCATCCTGCATACCCTTCTCTGCTAAGTCAGTGTCTCTCAACCTGGGTGTGGGTAATAGCCACCCTTTCACAGGGGTTACCTTAAGACTACTGGAAAACACAAGCTATTCACATTACGATTCATAACAGCAGCAAAATTACAGTTATGAAGCAATGAAAATAGCTTTATGGTTGAAGTGGCCACAACATGAGCAACTGTATTAAGAGTCACAGCATTAGGAAGGTTGAGAACGGCTATTTTAAGTTAGATCAGTTAAGGATATAAACGAGGGTGAGGGAGGGGTCCTGTTTAACCTTGTAAATTCGAATGAAAAAGGCTTGCTATAGTCTTATCAACTACAGAAACACCACCAAGGAGTAGTAGCACATGCCTTTCATCTCAGCACTTGAGAGGCAGAGGCAGTCAGATCTCTGAGTTCGAGGCCAGCCTGGTCTACAGAGTGAGTTCCAGATAGCCAATGCTACATAGAGAAACCCTATTTCAAAAATAAATAAACAAAAAACAAACAAGCAAATCACTCTAAACCCTGCAAAGATTCTAAAGGTTTTTCCCTGATGAAAGATTTCTTTGCAATGTTTTATAAAGGCCTTCTGTGGGACACAGTTAACTAAGCCAGAAAGCTGAAGCCAAAAAGGTTAAGTTTCCTTTATTACCCTACAGCCTACAAGGCATTGACTCAAAGATTAGAGTAGCCTCTCTGCTACTATGTGAATAACCGTGTGTCCAATTCCTTGTTCTGTTAGGATCTTTAGGGCAAGGGAGACAGCTCAGTGGGTAGAGGTGCTTGCTACCCAAGCCTGCCAACTTCATTTGGATCTTCGGAACCCACATATTGTGTGCCCTGGCATCAACACCCACAAACATGCCATACACACATTCACACACATAAAAATTGAAAAATTTATATAGCCAATATTTGCTTGTTAGTTTTGCCTAAATAGAGGTTCCCAGCTTTAGATAGGGAAGATGAAGCAGGTCCCTCCACAGTAAAGCCTGAGTACTGATCTTAGTAAGATCTTATTTTAGTAAGTGGCTGAATGCCTATTCCTTAGCGACAAGACTCATCCTGACCACTTCTAGTAACAGATGGGTAAACAGCTCTACAACAACCAATTTGGGAACAATTCCAAATGGAGAGTGGGAAAAAAAATAAAAACTATAATTCACTACTCACACCTTAAACACTTTTCAAAATAGCATGTCTGGTACACTCTAGGCCTTAGTGAATCACAAGCAATTCAAACTCCATACTTTTTTGTTCTTTCCAAACTATATACTTTTCCAGTCTGTCTTGCCCAACCAGGCTCTTGCCTAGGGGCTGTTATCTTTTTCTCTATTTCCAGCGTTCAGCAGCAAGTGCTCAAATGGTTTACCCACCACGAGGTAGGCCTCAACCTGACCCAGCAGGTCAGAAATTAAATCGATTTAGGGATGGCATGACCACAGCCCGGACGTTCGGTCCACTAGATGTCCGGAAAACTGCGAGCATGTGAAAGAAAGTGAGCGGTCGGTCCTAGAACCTCAAGACATCTAGACAGAACGGAGCGGGCTACCTAGTCCGCCCAGGCTGCTGTGGACTCCAGACACAGAACAAGATTCTTTACAATTTCCGAAGCAGAGAGGGCAGGGGTACTGTCCTGTTCTCCAAACCCAACCCTAAAAACAACCCTTTCCTACCCAAGTAAGCCCCGCAAACGCTCCACTCGGAAGCCCCAGTCTGGGCGCCTAGAGCTCGGGGGCGGGGGCGCAGTGCACTACGGGAGTTGTAGTTCCACGGAGAGTTTTGCACCGAGACGGGCCTACAAATGGGACTCCTACTCCCAGAAGGCCCCGCGCGGGCGCCTCGCCCAGTCCTGCCACCTCACCTGTTCTATGGACGTGACTGTTTCCACTGAGTCGTCTTGCAACCGCTCCCGCGCGTGCTCAGGTCTCAGACTATACAGCGGTTCTGACCAAACAGGGGAGGAAGATGGAGGACAATAATAGGTGAAGGAACTCGAAGAAGCCATGATCGAGAGAGCTGCGAGCTCCGTATAGGACTCAGCTTCGTCCAGCAACAACGCGCATTGAAACTCGAGCGGGCTAAGGCGCTACGGAAAGTCGGTAGAGTCAAAAAGATTTTGAACGCGAATCTCCTCCCACCTACACATCTTCAAGAAGTGAGTTACTGGGATACTGCCGCCCCCCGTCGGACTGATGAGCTGCTGCAGGAGCTCAGATTCCTGGAGCGCAAGAAAGGATACCTAGGATGCCTCAGTTCATTATGCAAATAATAATAATAATAATAAAAGTCAACGTTTCCCTCTCGCCTAATTGTAATGCAGTAGTTTGTGATTTCAGCTGCTCAAGAACCCAAAGAATGTAACTTAAAAAGCGTTTCTGACATCTCTCTTGATTGCCTCAGTCACGCTATTAACTAATAGAATTACCATGCACCTTTGGGTCCTTGACAGCCTCTTAGGAGATGCCGGAGTTTGTCTGTAAATTAGCAGGATTGCAGGTCTCAGTACTCAGAGATAGAGGAGTGGAGTACTGTAATTTTCTCCCTTGGAGGTTTCAGTGCAATGGCAGAAACTAAAATACCATGGAAGAAATGAGTGTAAATGCTTTCTCCAAAGAAATGTCAACAAATATTCATGAGGTATCTATTACTTGTTCTGTGCCAGAGTCCAGAAATGCAAAAGTGAATAAAATTACAAGGTCCTTTCCCTTAGAATACATCTGAATTTCATTTTAGAGGAATAGACAGAATTAAATAAATGAACATAAATATTTGACGGTTTCCAATTATGGTATGACAGAAAATAATAGCCTCAGGCCTGAATGGGAGGCTCAGCAGTGGCTGCAGTTCCAGAGGATTCCAAGCACCCACCTGGACACTTACAGCCATCCATAACTCCAGTTCCAGAGGATCCGACGCCTTTTCCTGACCTCCATAGACAACATACACACAAGTAATGCACGTGTATAGATGCAGGCAAAATACCCATACACATTATTTTAGTGTTACTATTTCATATATATATATATATTATTGAAAACAATTTTTTCATGCGATATATTCAAATCACAGGTTCCCCTCACCCAAATCCTCCCCATCTCCCCTATCCATCCAACTCCACGCCTTCTTTCTCTCTCTCTTTAGAAAACAGTCAAACAAAAAAAAAGGAAACAAACCAGAACTTTAAAAAAGAGAAGGCACAGTAAATATAGACACACACAAAATTAAATTTTTGGAAATTAGAAAGGAAAGAAAAGAAAAGTATCTATGAGACTGATGGAATGAACTGAGTTCTAATTAGATAGATTTAGTGGTTGAGCAAGGCCTTTCTTTCTTTGGGTCTCTTAAGCTGAGACCCAAAGGAGCAGCCATGTATAACAAAACAATGAAGGACATCAAGAAGACAGAATGGCATTTGAAGGAACATGCCATAAATATACTCATGCATGCTTCGGTTAATTCTGATAATCCTTGAATGTGTATATCTCTATATCCCTCACAAATACAATGTTAAGGCGGTGATTTTTGGAAAGCCCTATGAGGCTGCAGAGACACTCAGACACAGAGACACTCAGACATGGCTGGAAAGCTTTATGGGGCTGGAGAGATGGCTCATTAGTAAAGAGTATTTGATGCTCTTGCAGAGGACCTGGGTTGGATTCCCAGAACCTATGTGGTAACTTCTTTAGCTCCAGTTCCAGGCTTTTAAACACCCTCTCCTAGTCTCTGCAGACTTTCACACACACATATTATATATATAATTATATATATTATAAATAATATATAATATATAATATATATACCCTACCACATTTGGACAGCAATAAACAAGGATCTTTTCCAGGACCTACACCAAAAGGCCTAAATCAGGAGCAGGAGGGTGGCTCAATACAATTTGTTGGATAAGCATGAGGACCAGGGTTCAGATCCACAAACGCCACATAAGTGGTGGGTGGGTGTGTTTATCTGTCTGTAACTCCAGCCTCAAAGGCCAAGACGGTGAGCACCCAGAACAAGCTGAGCAGCCGTGTGAATGAAGTCTAGGTTTACCTGAGAGACCCTGCCCAAATGATTAAGGTTGAAGAGGGGGTAAGACTGATTCCCAACATCAATCTCAGGCCTTCATATGCACATACCAACATGTGTCCACAAACACACAGTCATGCATACCTATGCACACCACGCACACAAGAGAAAGGAAAAAAATAACCATATCAGAATAAGAGGTTAAATTATTCAAGATGAGAGGTTGTGGGAAAAGACAATAAATGCTCCCGGGGTGGGGGGCTGATAGTGTAGCTAGCTCAGTGGAAGTACCTAGTATGTGCAAGGTTGAGTTTGATCTCTAGCAACACATACATAGCAATGCACTCTACTCCCTGCTCAGAATCAGAACATCTTCATACGCTTCTATTCAACCCCAAGTCAATGCCTAAGATCATGCCTATATAGTATTACACAATTAGCTATCTCTCTGTTCTCAGGCAAACAGGTACTCAGATTCCAAGTGTGAGATAGACTCGAAGCTGGAGGCTTTGTGTGGGTACACATTATCACATGCCCATCTTGTTTGTTTGTTTGTTTGTCTGTTTTGAAACAGGGTTTCTCTGTGTAGCCCTGGAAGTCACTCTGTAGAACAGGCTGGCTTCAAACTTGAGAGATCTGCCTGCCTCTGCCTCTGAAGTGCTGGGATTAAAGGTGTGTGGCATCACCACCCGGCTTTCACATGCCCATGTGGGTGTGAAGGGAAAACCTGTAGTACCAGGAACCAGAAGATTACCAAATCTGGAAATACACAGAACTGTGGTTAGGACCACGGACATGAAGTATTAGAAAGGTCTTATGGCCGGGCAGTGGTGGCACACGCCTTTAATCCCAGCACTCAGGAGGCAGAGGCAGGCAGATTTCTGAGTTCGAGGCCAGCCTGGTCTAAAGAGTGAGTTCCAGGATGGCCAGGGCTACACAGAGAAACCCTGTCTCGAAAAACAAACAAACAAACAAAAAAAGATCTTATGGAACTTCCTGCTGTATTCGAATTTTCTCTTTCCCTTAGTTCAGCCAGGTATCTGATAAGGTCCGGCTCAGATTTAAGGATTCAGCTTTTTATATAAAAAGCTTCTTTGCTTAAGAGCTAAAAACTTAAATATTTCAATTTTAAAAGTAGGGTCATTGAAGAAATAGGTGAAAGGAATTCATAACAGAGTGTTGAATCTGTCATGGGATACATAGAGCAACTGCAAATTTTATTCTAGAAATTAAAATGTGTGTGTGTGTGTGTGTGTGTGTGTGTGTGTGTGTGTGTGTGTGTGTTCCTAGGGGCTAAACCTAGGACCATGCGAGTTAAACACTCTACCATTGAGCTATATCCCAGGCCCAGAAATCCTTTCTAAAATCCAGTCTCCTGTGCAGTCAGATCCAAAAGATTTTAATAGGATCCTGACAAAAAGTCTCCTGGAGAAGAGTGTTAGTTCATTCAGTAAACATTTATTGTGGATCGGTTATGTGGTAGGCCCTGGGCTGAGTGCCTAGGAGACAGTGCTGAACAAGCCAGTTGGTGTCTGCTCTATGGGTCTCATGACTTCTCAGACAAAACAGACACTAAGTAGCACCGAGTGTTACAAGATTGTGTAACAGGTCAGACCTGAGGCAGTCTGACCTAGAGACTCCCGTGAGGAAATGAGCTAGCTAAACTAGGGTGTTGGCCAGGTAGAAAACCCAATGATATTCCGAAGTCAGGAGAAACCAGTGACAAGAACCATGAAGAGTTTGGCATTGTGTATAGTCATCAGGATCAGTCGGCCCTGGATCAGCAGCAGACTACCAGTTGCCCTTCAAAGTTTAATAAAACTGCTAGTTCCCAGAGCAGAATGAGGGTCAGTATGTGCATCTCTGCAGGAATCGATTGGAAGGGATCGTCTTCATGATGATAACCCATGGCAGTTCCAGCAATTCCAGCTTGGATGGCAGATAGTGTGGGTTCATTTACTGAAATTTCTATTATTTGTGTGTTTCTTATTCTTTCCTACACTGAATGTTGAATCATACTTCTTAAAAGATAGTTTTATAGCCGGGCGGTGGCGGCGCATGCCTTTAATCCCAGCACTTGGGAGGCAGAGGCAGGCAGATTTCTGAGTT
>NW_022196912.1:91843944-91854983 GCF_008632895.1 Mastomys coucha | reverse complement strand
GGTCTACAGAGTGAGTTCCAGGACAGCCGGGGCTACACAGAGAAACCCTGTCTCGAAAAAACAAAAAACAAAAACAAAAGAAAAGGATAGTTTTATAATGTTGACTGTGCTAATTTGCTTTTGGAAAAGCAAGAAAACAAGAAAAAAGGTAATGATCTAAATGAACCACTAGAGGACGCCTGTGACACCCTCCCACTCCCTACTCAAGTACAGACACACAGAGCTGACAAGCGCATTTGGGGGCTCACTTTGAACTCTCCTCTCTGTATGTTTTTGTTGCCTATTTGCTTGGGCTGCAGCTGGTTTGAGCTTTTATTCAAATACCCGTTACTGATTTTTTTTTCCTAAATCAAATGAACAAGCATCCTCGGAGAGTGGAAGCTTCCCTTAAACTCCACATTGCTGGATCCAGGGGCAATTCTCAAGTCTTCTTGCTCGATGTTCTGGCAGCATTTATATGGCTGATCTTTACCTCAGGGAACCACTTTCTTTAAAAAAAAAAAATGTTTATTTGATGATAATGATGGTGATGATGGTGGTGGTGATGATGATAGCAATGATGATGATATGGGACATACAATGATGTGTATATAGGAGGGGGCACATGTGCCTTAGTGTGTGTGTTGATGGGAGGGGTGGGGGAGGGGTCAGCTCTCTCCTACCTTTGTATGGCTCCAGGGATCAAACTTGAGTCAGCAGGCTTATATTGCAAGTGCCTTTACTTGCTGAGTCACATAGCTAGCCCAAGGCTTTCTCTTCTTTCTTAGTAAAATGTGTGTGTGTGTGTGTGTGTGTGTGTGTGTGTATGTGTGTGTGTGTGTGTTACTTACTCAGTGCTCTCCAGTGTATGTGGATGTAAGTGCACCATGCCACAGCCAACATGTAGGTCAGAGGAAAACTTGTAGGGTCCCCACTCTTACCTCCCACCATGTGAGATCCCAAGGACTGAACACAGGTTGTCAAGCTGATGGATGGCAGGAGCCTCTAACCTGTGGCACCATCTTGTTGGCACCAAAACTTTCTTTGTAGAATCTAATACTGGGTTTCCTCTGATACCTTGACTTCAAGGTGCCCCAGGACTCAGTTCTTGAATTTCTCCATCTACACTCCCTAGTCTATGACTCGTGTTTTTTATGGGGGCTGGGAGTTATCATAGTAAAAAACACTTCATCAGCAGATACAAAATTGAAGCCAACCAAATTAAGCATCATTAACACTGAAAACCTTGAAAAAAAACCTCTACAGGAGTTCAGTGCTAGAGTTCTTGCCAAAGCTATATCAGGTCCTGAGCCTGAGTCACAGCACCTCAAAACAAATACAAGAAAACTCCTGGAAGCTGGGCAAGGGGTGGGGGAGTATGAGCGGGGGTGGGGGTGCATGCGTTTAATCCCAGCACTTGGGAGGCAGAGGCAGGCAGATTTCTGAGTTCGAGGTCAGTCTGGTCTACAGAGTGAGTTCGAGGACAGCCGGGGCTACACAGAGAAACCCTGTCTCGGAAAAAAAAAAAAAAACCTGTTGAGGGGCATTTTACATACCCTACAGGTGACTGTAAAGCCTGGCTATGGTTTGGTGTCACCAGGGGTGCCTTTAATAATACAGATTTTCACCACACACACTCCCCCGCTCCCATGCATGAGGTATATTTCAGAAAAGGAGGAAAGAAAGAACAAAGGAGCCAGAGGAAGGGGGGCGAGCATGCTGAGGTACTGGCGTGATGCGGCTGCTGCATGTGATTACCTGCAGAAGACCTCCACAACAGTGAGAGAGGCCATCAACACCTTGTCATGGAAGGAACAGTCCCTGAGGACTTAGCACAGTTATGGGTAGGGGTGGAATGAGAGACACTTTCTTTAGTGGGATAGCTCCTGAAAATGCACCTCTATTCCTGTAAAAAACAAACAAGCAAAGTAAACACCCCTCTCATCCAACTGCTGCAAACAACTCTGATGAACCTCATTAGGTCACACACATACCAGAAGGCATGAAGAAAGAAGAGAGAATGGATGAGAAGGAGGGGAGGAGGGGAAGCAGGAGGAAGGGAAGATGGGAGAAGAGGAGGGGAGAAAGAAAGGAGGAGGGGAAGAAGGGAGGAGAAGAGGGGAGGAGGGGATGAGGGGAGGAAGGAGAAAAGAGATGAAGAGAAGGAGGGGTGGGGGGGAGAAAGGGTAGACGGGAACGGGAGAGAGACAAGAGAGGATAATGAGAGGAGGATAAGATTAAAATATTTTATGTAATGTAAGGGTCCATTCTATTTTGTCTTCTTGGTTTCTGGTGGCCTCATATAACGGTTTGACTTTCTCAGTGAACCCTGGCACCCAAAGTCTATAAAACCTGGCCAATCCTGCTAATCCAGGAAGCGTTCGTGAGCCCCCAAAAGACCACCAAGGAATAGACTCCAATGTAATGATAGCATTAGGGTCTCTTTATTACAAGCTCACCTTGGGCTCTCCTCCAACCCAACCCTGACACAGTAGGACAGGAAGGGAAGGCAGAGCAGCCTCCAAACCCACAGCCAGACAAGGAGCAAGTAAGGGGATGCAGGAGTGGGGTGTCCAGCCTGGCAAGCATCTAACAGAAGGACTATAAGCCGACAGGCGGGTGCTCTGCAGCAAGGCCATATACAATCACGAACAGTTTGAAAGTACGTCTGAAACAATCAGACTAATCTTTGATTAACTGTTGCTAGGAAGTTTCTAGGGAGTAACTCTGTCCAAGGAGGAGCCATGGGGGTCCTTCCTGGTATGTGGGTACAGCTTGGGTTCTGCTGCAGGTCAAGTTCTCAGGGTCCCCCCCCCCTTTTCTTTAAGATGGAGGTCAATCCCAAGATGATGGAGTAGGTTTGGTTTCTCAATCCCAGAAATTCTCGTACTTGCCTTCAGGTTGATGGGACTGATGGTCTGCTTCTGGGGCGTCCAACAGCATGTGTTGGCCAGTCCTCCCTTGAATATGTACCCAAGATAGGTGACCTCAAATTGACAAAGCTGGGCCTTCTTAGTAGATACTAAGTTAACCAAGTTAACTCAACTCCCGAAGCAGGTCAGGAGGTCTCCAGGGAATCCTGGGCAAGTCCCCAAATGTAAGGGTCCATAGTCCCTGAAAGAATGATACTCTGGACTCAAATAGTATGTAAACTCCGAGTGTTTTATTCTGCAGAAGTCCAGCATGCTGGGGTCTCCCATTACCAAGATAGAGAGACAACCATGTGGGCTTGTAAGCCTGACTTAAAGCACGTTAGGGGAGCATTTTCTAGAGACCTGACTTAAATAGACCTGACTTAAAGCCCACGGTAGGTGGGTTTTGTCTTACTCTGTCTCTAGGCTTTCCAGAGCCATTCCCAGGGTGTGGTGGGTGGAAGCAGTTGCAGAGTAATCCTGGGCGGGTTGTTTGTTTGTTTCTAGTTACTG
Organism: Mastomys coucha; assembly: GCF_008632895.1. Lineage (NCBI taxonomy): Eukaryota > Metazoa > Chordata > Mammalia > Rodentia > Muridae > Mastomys > Mastomys coucha. The sequence goes on along the minus strand of NW_022196912.1, from coordinate 91,851,579 downwards.
ACTTGCCGGACTTGCCGAGGCTTACCTGGATTTGCCCAGTTCTTAGGCCTTAACTCCTAAACTGCCAATGTGAAGCCTGTCACGGAGTCAGCGTAGCCTTCCCAGTAGGTGTTTGAAGACATAATGAAATCCATTATTATTTATAATTAATAGAAGCTAATAAAAACATTTAACAATAACAATACAGATTTCCCCAGACACTAGCCCGATCGCTGAATGAGGCTCCTTGGAGTGAAGACCACACCCTGGCAGGGTGGAGCCCACGTCCATGCAGGTTTACAGTCCTATTAATAATTCTGCTGTACTAGTGTTGACAGAACGGCTCACTGTCCATCAGAGCCCTGCTCCCCTTCTTAGAGGCAAGAGGGGCTTCTGCAAGGGACCGCTCTGCAGTCCATTGTCATCCATTATATCTAAGCCTGGCCCTTAAACACATTCTATTCAATCCGCTACCAGCTAGAGGCAGATGCCTAGAGCAGCTCTCTAGATACAGGAACATCAGGCCTAGAAATTAAAACTCTCAACTAACAAAGAAATCTCCCAGTGTTCTACTCCACTGAACAAAAGCAATTCCTTTATTGATTTCAAATTATTTAATTGACAAATAAGCATTCTAATATTCTGATTTTTTTGAGCATTTTATCTCCAAGTCCGTCATGAAGTCTTTCTGGCCTGTGCTGACCATAGTGGTGCCTCTCTACCCTCTTCTATTGTCAGAGCCCTTCCTCTCTAATAATCTTATTCTAGATATACAAATACACTGGCGAAAAACACAGTCGGCAGTCTGGATGTATAGAGGATGTCTCTCCTTGACTTTTTGTTGCAATGTGGGTCTTTTGTTTGTTTTGTTTTTTTGGTTTTTTTGAGACAGGGTTTCTCTGTGTAATTCTGGCTGTCCTGGAACTCACAGTGTAGACCAGGCTGGCCTTGAACTCAGAAATCCACCTGCCTCTGCCTCCCAAGTGCTGGGATTAAAGGAGTGCGCCCCCACCCGGCGCAATGTGGGGTCTTAATACAGAACTGTCTTGCTTTTAAATGGAGCCCCAGCTGGAAGTGCTTTGTTTAAGGTAACGGTATTACTGCCGGCCACCGAGTGCCTTAATGACCTTGTGGAGCAGAGCCCTCCCCAATCTTCCTGTTCATTGGACTTTTCTAGAAAAGGAAATAGACCTTTAATGTATGAACTCCTCATATTTATACAGTTTTGTAGACCAGGAGGCCTTGAACTCTCAAGCCTGCTGTCTCAGCCTTCCCTTAGGAATGCCACCACTCTGCCTGGCTCCCAAGCAAAGACTCTTAGCTGCACATTGCATCTTGTTCTCTCCAACCTAATTTTTTTTTCCAGACAGAGTTTCACAATGTAGCCCTAGATGGCCTGGAACTTATATATAGACTAGGCTGACTTTGAAACTCAAAGATCAACCTGCCTCTGCCTCCAGAGTGCTGGGATTAAAGGTGTGAGCCATTACATCTGGCTCAAGCCTGATGTTACTAAGTTACTATTATCAGTTTTTTTAAACTCAAGAACAATTTTATTAATGTTTTAAAGAAGAAGACCCAGGACAAGCAAGCTGTAAATTTCTTTTTTTTAATATTATTTATTTATTATTATTTATACAAGTGCACTCTAGCTGTCTTCAGACACACCAGAAGAGGGCATCAGATCCCATTATAGATGGTTGTGAACCACCATGTGGTTGTTGGGAATTGAACTTAGGACCTTTCAGTTAGTGCTCTTAACCGCCGAGCCACCTCTCCAGCCCAAGATGTAAATTTCAATAACTGCCCAGTAGAGGGGAATGGAGGAGAAAAGGAAAAAGGCCATACCAGATGAGTCTTGCCAGCTTATGTCACATGGCCCAAGAAGGACACACTAGGAAAAGAGCAAGGAAGCTCAAAGCACAAGAAAAATCACACTCAGGCTCTGGTCAGCATGCACAAGAAAGAAGCAGAGAAAAGAAAAAAGGAAAGAGCTGTCCCTTCCTAACTCAAAAAAGTGCTGGGTGCATCGAGCCTCCTGGCTGCTTGGCTCACAGGGACTGCAACAGGGAGAGGAACTCTCAGAAGGGAAAGTGCAGCCTGGAACTGAATCTTGACCGTAAATATTTAAAATGACGTGTGTTTCATGGTTGCTGGTTGTAAGTCATGTCTCATAAAGAGAGAGATCTCATTTCTGAGACATTTCCACTACAAAATCCTCCTCAAGCAGGCTGCCCGATGGGAAGCTGTGAGAGGCACCAGGCTCTTATTTCCTGCTGTGAGAGAATGAAATGATTCCTAAAGCTCTGGCTGCACAGGAAATTATGTGCAATGAGGCTCCTCCTGGTTTGCTGCTTGCTATGGGCTGACTGATAGGTAGAGCCCTGCAAGCCCGAGTGGGCATCTTAAGTTAGGGCTCCGAGTCCTAAACCCAATTACAACTAACAAAGAAGCCTTCTTCAAAAGAAATGGAAGTAAAAATGACTACAGCAACAAGAAGTATCAGAAACCTTTAGAGCTTTCCTTACAAGAGGAAGAATTCCTTACTATATCATACAAGGAATTGAATCTTCTAGAAGGAATGATTTTCTGGAATCTAACAATACCTTTAAAGGTTTGTGAACACCAGTGTGACCAGTTTTAATGTTACCTGACTTGGACATTCTATGTGTACACTTACGAATTTTATGCCATCTCTAGTTTATCTTGGCGTCCAACTATTGGACTTGATAAGAGCCCACGTTTACATTCCCTCTGGGAGGCACTGGTCCTGCCTAGCTAAGCCTGTGTTTCCAGACTTGCATATATAATCTCCACTTAAATAAAGCCCTCTGGGGCTTGGGTTAAACTCAGAGGTTGGCTACTAGTTGGATCTGATCCCCAACACTGCAAAGCAAGATGAGAAACCATTGTCGGTGCTTTTGGTTTTGGTTTGGTTTGGTTTGGTTTTTGTTTCTTGAGACAGGGTTTCTCTGTATAGTTCTGGCTGTCCTGGAACTCACTTTGTAGACCAGGCTGGCCTCGAACTCAGAAATCCTCCTGCCTCTGCCTTCCAAGTGCTGAGTTTAAAGGCGTCAGTGCTTTGTTTTAAGCTTGTCTATGGTTTCTTTGTTTCTGATTTCTAAAGATACAGTCTTTAAAAAGGGTAACCATGGCTGTGCATGGTGGGACACATCTTTTATCTCAGGACTCAGAGGCAGAGGAAGGAACGCCTCTGTGAGTTTGAGGCCAGCCTCATCTACATAGAGTGCTCCAGGCCAGCCAAGGTTACACAGACTCCATCTCAGGAGGAAGAAAAAGATGATCAGGGTAATCATCTTTCTTATTACATACCAATATGGCTGGTATCTTTTCAGTAATATATTTTAAATCTATGTATGTGTGTCCATCAGAGGAAAACTAATTGGAGCCCCTACCACCTTTATGTGAATAGAAGGGCTAGAACTCAAGTTATCAGGCTTGAATGGCCAATGTCTTTACCCACTAAGCCATCTTGCCAGCCCTCTGGTTCACATCTCTTTTCCTTCTTTCTTTCTTTCTTTCTTTCTTTCTTTCTTTCTTTCTTTCTTTTTTTTTTTTTTTTTGGTTTTTTGATACAGGGTTTCTCTGTATAGCCCTGCTGTCCTGGAACTTACTTTGTAGACCAGGCTGGCCTCGAACTCAGAAATCCTCCTGCCTCTGCCTCCCAAGTGCTGGGATTAAAGGCATTCACCACCGCCCGGCCATGGTTCACATCTTTATATGCAAAAGAAATTAGGATTTAAACACGTACAGAAGAAAGATTATCTGCACAGGAAGATCCTGGCTACAAGGCAGAGACAGAGGCCTCAGAGGAAACCAACCTTGGAGACATCTCAGTCTAACTTCTCACTGTGGGGTATGAGGAAATCAACCTAGCAAAGGAAGAAGTGGGATGGAGATCGAGGCACCACAGGCTGCTGGACTCCTTAGAGTCCTGATCTGTGTTCGCAGTATCAGATCTAAGATGGCTCCTGGCATGCCTGTGAGACAGCAAAAAGGAACCAAGGCCAGGGCCGTGGCCCCTCCACCGCGCCCCACCTCCATCCCCTACTCCCTATCTCATAGTCCTCATAGGTAAAAATACCACTCCCCATTCCTTCTGAGTTACCTCATCAGGCAGGGCTTTCATTGGAGCATGGTGACAGTATGGTGAGATATGATTGGCCAAGGATTTAGGGCCTTGGGATTGGCTCAAACATTGTATATAAGCTTATGGGCTGGGCAATAAAACTCAGATCGGCATTCTAATGCCAGAGTCAGATTTCCCAGGACAGAACATGATTCTGTTACCTCTCATCCCGAATCCTCGAATCCGTGCATCCTGGGTCCTGTTCCAACACCTCACCTCCAGAATTGTGGGGAAATAAACATTTGTTCTTTAAGTCTAGATCTGTGGCGCTTTGTTCCGGTAGCTCTACAGGACTTTTCTTTTTTTCCAAGACAGGGTTTCTCTGTAGTCTGGCTGTCCTAAAACTCACTCTGTAGACCAGGGTGGCCTTGAACTCACAGAGATCTGCCTGCCTCTGCCTCCCAGAAACATCATTTTGTATTAACACAAATCATGGCAACAATTGTCCTCTTTGCTTACCAGCCCTAAGATGCCCATATTTCTAAGAATTTGTCTTCTGCCATTTCAGAGTCACATTATCTCATTACAGGATCAGACCTGTTCATTCCAACATAGGGAGTGTGAGGCAGGAAGACTGGGTCAGCCTAGGCTACTACATTATCATTTCTGGTCTAGCTTGAGCTACAATGTGACACCCTGCCCTCACCCTTTTCTCTTTCCCACCTGAAAAAAAAAGAAAAAAGAAAACAGAGAGAAGTAGGAAGGTGGTACTGACACAAAGGCAGGGTTGCGGGGCTGGGGTGTCTATCATATTTCATCTAGTTCTGAGCTAGGTGGGGACCCTCCTACAAGGTGTATATATCACTCAACGTCGCACAGGGTTGGACACATAAGGATGACTATGAGAGAGACATTGAGAATGAAGCTAATGAAGAGCCTGTGGACCAGCTGTGCTGTCTCAGTGGCGGGTGGGCTGCCTACCGAGCATCTCTGCAGCTATTCTGCTGTTGCTATGGCAGAACCCACAGTGGTGCCCTTGGGAGCATGCTCAGTGTGGCTGGTGTGGGGTGAGGGTGAGCTGAGAGACTTGTCTTCCTGGTAAAAGAATGAGTATCATTGAGTGACGGATTCTAGAAGGCTTGTGGGAGAGACATTCAGCCATCTCTCTTCTGATGTCTCTCAGCTACACTGACACATCCTCAGTCCAAGCTACATACAACTGGAGACAATGTCAAAACGCACCAATGTGTGCCTGGATTACAGCATGGTTGAAGTCAACTTTGTCACCTCCACTGATCTATGTGATTTTCCCCCAAACATTGTCTCAACATCTCAGCTCCCCCAACCCACGGTATTCACAGCTCTGGTCCAGAGGTGGGAATTTTCAGGCTGTCGAGACTGTTCTGGGGCCCTGAGGGATCATACTCTCACCTTGTCATCCCCATATAATCTCACCTGTGGGACCCTCTGCACACCTATCGCTGGCTGGTGTAGGGCAGCTCTCCCACCTCTCTAGTTTTGTCTTTTTTGAGAAAGGGTTTCACAGTACATCCCAAGCTGATTTGTTTGTTTGTTTGTTTGTTTGTTTGTTTGTTTCGAGACAGGGTTTCTCTGTGTAGCCCTGGCTGTCCTGGAATTCACTCTGTAGACCAGGCTGACCTCGAACTCAGAAATCCGCCTGCCTTTGCCTTCCAAGTGCTGGGATTAAAGGTGTGTACTACCACCGTTTGGCCAAGCTGATCTGAACTTGATATATTCCTGCTTCATCCTTTCCAGTAGCTGGGGTTATACCACCATGCCCAAGAACACTCTCCTCCTCTTTCTCCTCCTCCTCCTCTTCTTCCTCTTCCTCCTTCTTTTCTTCCTCTCCCTCTTCTCCCTCCTCTTCTTCTTCCCCCTCCTCCTCTTCCATTTTCCCCCTCCTCTTTCTTCTCTTTGTGTGTGTGTGTGTGTGTGTGTGCACGCGTGTGCTCGTGCCTGTGGAGAACAGAGAAAAGCTTCAGATCCTCTGGAGCTGAAGCTATAGGCAGCTGTGAGCTGTCCAGTGTGGGTCCTGAGAACCTAATTCCAGGCCTCTTCCAGAGCCAACAGCTAGTCCTGTTAATCACTGAGTCAAGTCTCTTCGGCATTACCTACCACCCACATGCATTTAAACAGTGGAAGCTACTGAGTTTGAAATCAGCCCTGCATGATGAAATAGACTTAATTTTTTACTAACACCCCCCCCCCTTAAAAAAATCACTTTCCTGTCTTGTAAGAAAAAGCAATTTCTTTAAAAGTAAATTTCCCCTTTGGGTTGAGAGATCTGCCTCATCTTGCATGTTGCCCCTGCTTTCTCTGACAGAGCCTCAGATAATCAGTATCATCCAAAAAGGAGGGACCAGGGAGAGTATTTACAGAGGCTCAGTGGGAAAGCAGCTAAGGAACCTAACATCTGGGCTGCCGGCAACACTAGCGCACTCTGTGCTCTTTGCACTGATGAGCGGGTGGGGTGAGGACCACAGCAAATTAGGCCTCAGTTCAGCAAGACCATCCCTAGCCATCATCTAAGGGCTATTTTTATAGCCCAGGGAAGCAGAGAAAAACATCAATGGCCTGTTCTATAACTCGGGATTTATTAAGTCAAGTACCATGCTAAACAAAGTCCTTTCTACGTAGCACCTTATTTTTACAATCCTATGAGAAGATTGTTATCCCAAATATCCTTATTTTGATGAGGAAAGTGAGAGGCAAGATTTCACAGCTGTTGAGCAGGGCAACTGGGAGAGCTCATGTGTCTCACCCAAGAGCCCCCAGTGTGCCCTTGAAGACCAGCAAAAAACAAATGCAAAGAAATGGACCTGTGAATGAATATATATATATATATATATACACATATGTATATGTATATGTGTGTGTATATATATGTATATATGTGTATACATACATATTATATATTTTTTCTTTTATTTATTTATTTATTTATTTATTTATTTGGTTTTTTTCGAGACAGGGTTTCTCTGTGTAGCCCTGGCTGTCCTGGAACTCACTCTGTAGACCAGGCTGGCCTCGAACTCAGAAATCTGCCTGCCTCTGCCTCCCAAGTGCTGGGATTAAAGGAGTGCACCACCACCGCCCGGCTATACATATATTTTGAATTATCACATTCACACATGCCTATCTGTGCATCACATGCATGCCTGATACCTGCAGAGACTAGAAGCAGGCGTCGGTTGGGATCCCTAGAACTCAAGAGTTAAGCTGCTGTGTGGGTGCTGTACTGAGAACTGAACCTCTGGAAGAGTAGCCCTTGTTCCCAACTTTTGAGCCGGCGGCGCTCCAGTCCCACACCTGTGAATCTTAATGGCCAGTCTAGGATCTGTTCCTTAAATCAAAGTAGCTATCCTGTTTAGGGTTTAGGGTTTTCCCCTCTTTAATATACCTTTAGACACGTTGCTTGAAATATAGTTCATTTCAAGACAATAAATAGGCTTACCATTTTCCTTGATCTATTTCTCCTACTGACAAATCCATTTTCCATCTAATATTTAGCCTGAACTCTCTCTCTCTCTCTCTCTCTCTCTCTC
>NW_022196912.1:91837101-91843934 GCF_008632895.1 Mastomys coucha | reverse complement strand
CTCTCTCTCTCTCTCTCTCTCTCTTTCTCTCTCTCTTCTCTCTCGCACAGCCGTTGCTTTTTAAAGACCAAATAGACTAGACTTGCTCTCCCCTAATACTAGTTCTTAAGATCAAGCAATTTTCTGAACCCCAGAGAGGATTGATTTTTCTCTCTAGTGCTAACACATTTGGCAGCAGTAAACTGGGTCTCTAGAGAGAACAATTCATTCTTGGGTACCCTTTGTGTACAGAAATATTTACTAATCCGAGAACCCACCCTAGCAATTTAGATCCAAAGAAAACTTTACAGGAACCTCCTCCAAATAATTTTGGAACTTGGATTTCTTTTTTAATGATAATTTATTTGTCTACTCTGAAGAGCTGAACAATGAATGGGGTCAGCGGGTGTTTTCCTGGTTTAAGAGGTGGGAGGGCGTGACATAAGTCAGTGTTGTGGGGAGGCCAAATGGCAATGAGTTAATTCGGCAATACACCGGAGTGTTGGTGAAGGGTAGGACGTTCCAATCCAGACCCCCCGATGAAGGCCTTCCAACTAGGGGTAAGCCCGGGTGAGGACCTGACACTCAAGAGCTGGGCCAGGCCGCTGAAGGGGGCAACCCAGGTAGGGCGGAGTGATTAAGATCAGGCTTGGGATGGGATTCGAGGAGAAGCGATGGGACCAGGAAGTCAAGGTTGGGGATGTGGGCTGGGTGGGCGCTCATTCCAGCTCCGCCTCTCAGATCGTGGGCGGAAAGATGCAGACGCATCCCTTCCCAACCCTGCCCGGGTCCGGGCACCCCAGGGCTTGAGAGCAGAGCTGGGACCCCGCCCCGGACGGCCGCGGGGTCCCCGCCGCTCCCCTCCCGCGCTCCCGCTGCAGCGGCGGCGCAGGGGACCGGCGGAGGGCCGGGCAGGGCGGCAGCCGCAGCTGTCCCCTCCCACCTCCCGCCAGCGCGAGCTTCCCCGCGCCGCGCTCCCGCCGCAGCCGCGCTTCCCCGCGCCAGCGAGCCAGCGAGCGAGCGGGCGAGGCAGCGCGGGGGCCGGGCCGCTTCCTCCTCGCCACCGCGGCGTCCTGGGGCGGGCTCCGGCCGCGATGGCAGAGGCTGAGCGGGGCTGAGCCCGCAGCCGCCCGCAGCCCTCAGGCCCCCTCGAGTCCCTGCCATGGCGAAACAGTACGATGTGCTGTTCCGGCTACTGCTGATCGGGGACTCCGGGGTGGGCAAGACATGCCTGCTGTGCCGCTTCACCGACAACGAGTTCCACTCCTCGCATATCTCCACCATCGGTAAGGGGCGGTGGCCCGGGGGGCGCCCTATTCTCCCCTCCCAGTGGTTGCTTCTTCATCCCCAGCCTGGAAGGGATTGTGCGCTCCGTCAAGGTAGAGGCGGTGGCGCGGGAGGCCAGGGATAGGGAGGACATTCACCTAGGGGTGAGAGGTCCTCCGACTGGGGCCCAGAGCCTGGGTTCCTACAGGTGAGGGTTATGTGTTGCCTACAGTCAAGGTCTAGAGGTAGGAGTTGTGCCTTCTGGCAGGGGAGCCTTCCGATCCAAGATGAGAAAACAGGCGGTGTAGGCCAGAGTGCCTTGAGCCGGGGCATTGAGATTCACAGCCAGTGAAGTGATAGACCCACAGCTCCTGATGAAGGGGAGGAGAATGGAATCGAAGTGAGGACCAGTCAATAAGTCACTGAAGCACCCTTAGTTTTAGGGTGAGTCGGTGTGGAGCCAGGATAGGAGTGGATAGAGACAGACACTGGTCAAAGACACCGAGTTTCCAGGGGAATAGTGAAGGGAAAGCCACAAGGTGGGACACCCGGAGGAGGACAGGATACCATAGTGCAAGAAGGGGGTTGGGGTGGGCAGCGACTGTTCGAAGGAGGCTGGGAAGATTGGAAATGTTCACGCAGAGCAAGGGTCAGCAAGTAGGCAGGACCTACATTAGACCGGGACAAAGGCCTGGTGGTACCCTGGCAGGGCCATTGAGAGTCACTCTGAGAGTAACTCAGGGGTCTCTCCTTCATGGGCAGGGGAAGGTCCTCTCTTCCAGGAAGTCTGACTTGAGGGCATTCCACCCTTATCCGACACCAAGGTACCAGACTTGGTCAACTGTGGAGTATCCTTCTCATGACTCCTGACAGAAACAACCTGCTGGCTGCCTGGTCAATCAGTAGGAATCCTCTCCTAGAAGGCCCTGCTGCTCTCCTCGAGAGCTTCCTCTTAAGGCTTTCTTCTTCCCTTCACACTCCTCCCCCCAACACGCACTCCCTGCCAAGAGAGAAGAAGGTGAGGGTAGTTATAGCCTGGAGAAGCAGAGCCTTGTTGTTGAAGCAGGCATTGTCAAGCAGACCTAAAAGACCTGCCTTTGGGAAGACCTGTAAACTTCTGGGCTTTAGTGTCTCCCTGTCTGGTGAATGGATGTAATATAGAGACCCTCCTGAGGTACAGATCAAATGAACGAATGCTTGTACAGTATTTAGCATGTATGTGACTCTGGCTGAGTGCTGGTGTCCCTCAAGTTAAGCTCCTATGGTCTCCTTGTGTGCTTTGCTCTCCTCAAGTCAGAGCCAGAGAACAAAACTTGTCCATATTCCTCCAGAACGCTAAGGCCAACTCCTAAGGGATCCAGGAGCTAGGGTTGGGCCACTGTTTGAATAAGAAACGTTGTGGAGAGATTAGAAGGGGATGGATACTGAGAGAGGGCTGCCTGCCTCTCTAGAGATGAGACAGGTGTTGGGGAAAGTCATGGGAGCGAGCAGGGAGGGGCTGAGGAGCCATATGGGATATGAGAGAGTTTGCAGGCCTGGGGACAAAGGGCAACAGGTTACTCCTATGGAAACTTGTCCTGATTATCCTTGACAATGGTCTGAGGCCCCGAGCTGTTGAGCTATCTGCAATGAGTCAAGGGGTTGGGGGGGGGGCATGGTATATGCCTGGATTTTTGCCTGAAGAGCAGTAGTTTGCACCCTGGAGTCATGGGTACAAGTCCTAGGAGTGACCTGGACTTCTCCCTCCAAGGGTTTTTTACTGGTTCCCATCACTTCGGAAGACCTCAGGACTCCCCCAGAGACATACTCCCCCGCCTCTTCCATAGAAAGAATGAGGGAAGTAACATCTGTTTCTGAAATACCAAATGACCCTGCAGAGGCTGTACTTTCCTTGAAAGAGAACCATCCCTCACCCCACACCTTCAGCCACTAGCCCTCCTTGTCTTCCTGCCATCTTCCTCCAGCTAGCAGAATGCTAGACAGAGTGCAGGGACTTCCCTGGAAACCCTCTGGAGCTCACTGCGTCAGGAGCAGTGGTAAAGAGTTGCGTGGTCTGCTTCTATGTACCCCCATGGCAGCTCTGGCATATCAGCCTAAAACCTATTCCTCGAGTTTGTTCTCGGCCATCAGAAGGTGGCCACGCACACCCCTTTCCACCTGGTGCACTGACTCCTCAGGGTTCCGAAGTCCACGGAAGACAAAGGAACATGTCATCCTTCACTCCAGCCCTTCAACTCTCCCCCCTCCCCCAGGTTTCTTAAGTGCTTTCTTATTTAAAGCTTAAGGAGGCCCCGAAGTCCTCCCCATCTTGGCCATGTTTTCCAGCATTAACTACAATGGAAGGGAAAGAGCTGATGGTCCAGAGAGGCTTTCTCCTTCTGTGATTTGGAAAGTTTCCCAAGGAAGGGGCAGCCAGGAGGTGAATCAAAAAGCCAGGGAAATGGGGGCTGCCAGGTCAGAGTCATAATTTCTCCATTAAGAAGATGTGTGTGCTTGGCAGAGTCCATGTCAGAGGTTGATCAGACATCTTCCCTCATCTGTTTTGTTTTCTTATGAATGGAGAAAAAAAACTGAGGCCATTTGCTAATTACTGCCAAAGCGAGAGTTCAGAGTCTTGGCTCATACTGATGTCACCTTTGGCTGCTTCTTTTATACTGACTGTCTATTCTATGTAAGAGCCCAAATATTCCATGAAAGAGCCAGCCAGGGGGACTGAGGCACTCATGTCCTCGCCAACTGTCAACCCTGAAGCTGGTACCACCGGTACTCGCTCTCCTCTCCGTGCAGGTGAGCTGCCAGGTGAGAGCTGGTGGGGGAATGGGATGGCCAGAACCGTAATGTTCCTGCAGTTTCCTGATAAGGCCATCATATCTGTTAGTGTAATGAAGTATTCCCATAAAGGACTGTGGTAGGCATTCTAGTGACATTAAATGCACCCTTCCCTGCTCATCTAGTTGAAACAAGGCACGAGCAATAAGAGTTATTGCCAAAACAATAACGTATCTGCAAATGCTTGGTAAAGCACCCTTTAAATGGAAAGGATTGACTACAGCTGTACGCTGCTCCCAGCACAGGTCTCAAAGTCTTATATGTGCCTGAGGCAGCCAATGAGAGGTGATGCTGCTAATGGGGTTAGAAAGGGAGAGCGGTCCCTGTGGATTCCAGCAGGCAGGGAAGGCTGAAGCTGGGCGCTGCCGCTGCCGTGTGGGTTGCCCGTGGGTGGGTTCCCGCAATGGAAGGGAGCAGACGGAACAAGGAGAGCACAGAGAACGGAGGTGAGAAGTGAGTGGGAGCCCACGGGACTCCGGGCAGTCTGGTTGCAGCAGATTTTAGGACAGAGAACATTCCTCTGTTTGGCGCTGTCTCCTAAACTCTAAGTAATCTGAGGGTGGGGCCTACTCACATGCCTTTTAGTTTTTATGGGTGGTAGTGCAAGGCCAGGCACCATCTCACCACCAGTGAGATAGTAAATGTAAGGACCAGGTAGCCGTCATGGGCCTGGCTATGGCTTGACTAGCAATAGGAGAAAGGCACTGTTTTTTTAAAAATGAGGGACAGATGTTAGCCAGAGAAGGAGGTGAAGACTTTGAAGGCCCGTCCAGGGCGTGCTGCTATACCTTAGGAGGAACCCCCTACTCAGCTCCTTTCTACTCCTCTGGAACCAAACAGCTGCCTGCACTGTCACTTTTGTGATTTGGTTTCCGCTCTTGACACCAGAAGTGACTCACACCATCAGGCCTGCACTTCTGAAAAAGTAAAGCGTATCATGTGACCAGTGCTGGCTGTCTGGTCAGGCAGACAGGAGACTTCTGTGGATATTTGTGATCACGCATCTTCTTTATGGTGGCCAGACTGGGGTGTAATGCTAGCTTGAGGGGATTTCCCAGGGGTTGGTTTCTGCCCGCCCATCCTTGGTCCTCTCTAGTAGGCTCACCTGGTTCCCTGGGCCTTCTGTTTGAAAAGCCTCCCCCAGGCTTCTTTCCTTCAGAGTGAGGAGGGGCTGGGTGGCCTCTTTCTGGCTAGACTGGTCTGGCTGCTGCAGCTTAGACTCTGGCTGTGGCTGTTTTCTCTCGCCTTAAGTTCAACTGGAACTGGATCTGACTGCCTGAGGCAGGTGTTTGTGGTGACTTGGGGCGGGCAGATGGGGGTCAGAAGAACCAGGAGAGCTCCCCCTGAGCCTGGACCTAAGTGATCTGGCGGACAATGGGCAAATGTTTGGGTACTGTGACCCCAGGGTCCATGTCCACGGGGTTTTTTGCAGGTTTCTAGACTGAGGAGCTGGATACAAATACAATCCGAGACACAGTGAGGCTCAGGGCTCAGTCTCTAGGCTGCATGGCTTAATCAGACTTTTGCAGATCTAGGCCAACCTGAGACCCATTTCCCCCTACTCTGCTCTTCTAGGTCTCATATAAAGGAAAGGAAGATTAAAAAGCCCTGGGTAGAATGGAAAGAACCCAGCCAATGACCTGCACATTCCATCCCTGAATCCTTCAAACACCCACTTGATCTCTGTGCTTAGTTCTCCAGTTCCAAATAAAAGACAGCGACAGAGCCTTCCTTAATGGCTGCTAGGAAGATTATTGAGGTTAATAGATCCAACACAGTTGGGAGAGTTCTCCATAAAACACTGCTGTCACTCTTATTATTCTTAGCTCATAAGAATGTTATGGAGGTGAGTAAATGGTCAGTGATGTGCTATGATGTCATCCTGCCCATCACCTGAAGACTCATCATATGGATGCTATTTTGGGTGGGGGATGTACATACTGGTACCCATGCAGGCCAGAGGTCAACCTTGGATGTCAATCCTCAGAGCGGCCTGCCCACCTTGGTTTTTGAGACAACTCTCTCTCACTGGGGTCTGAGGCTCACCGATTCAGCTAGGCCTGCTAGCCCGGGAGCTCTGGGAGCTGTCTGGCTCTGCCCTGTCAGCACTGGGATTACTGCCTCACCTGGCCTTTTGCCCGGATGCTGGAGATTCAGGTCTGCATGCTTGTGTGGCATATGCTTTACCAACTGAATTATCTCCCTGGCTCTATCTGGCCACTGGTTATTGAACAACATGAGGCCAGTATATGTCAGATACTAAGCTAGGGCAGTGCTAAATGAATGGGGAGAAATCAGGAAGCTGTCTGACGTGCCAAGGGTGTGGGGCCAGTTTTTTGTATTTTGTTTTGTTTAACCTCTGCTCCACGTCTCCCAGCTCTGGTGCTGGCAGTGTCTTTGAAGGAAGAGTGTTAGTAAGGAGGTACAACAGAGTTGGGTAGCCCAGGAGAGTGAAGGCAGCTGGGGCCCCTACCAGGAGTCACTCTCTCTCAGCCATCGATTTCTCCATCTCGTTCCTTCCTCCTCTTGACACAGGCACAGATTCAGCCTCCTACCTTTTCCCCAAGGATGCCATCCCTGGAAGAGAACAGCTGAAACCTGCAGGCCTTGCTGATCTGCACGTCTGCATCACACTCACAGATCCGCTGGCTTTGAGCACCCTGTTTCTCCCCTGCCTCCCCACACTCACTGGTTCTTCCTCTTCCTCCTCCTCCCCCTGCACAGACAATTTGGAAATGAGGTTTACAATGTGGAAGTCG
>NW_022196912.1:91793401-91828380 GCF_008632895.1 Mastomys coucha | reverse complement strand
GCCATCTCCCACGCAGGCGACCTGTACTTGAACTGTTCCCTTTCACTTCTTCCAAACTGGCTTTGCGCAGGTCCTTCATCCCATGACATGCATTTCTGCGTGTCAATCCCAGAAATCCTTTCAAAGGCTACCTCTATCCTGCAAGCCAAAGAGCAGAGAATGTATACCTTTCCTGCCCAACAGAGGGTTCTGCTTCCTCTGCACATCCCCTGAGGGCAGACTGGGATGCAGGACTGAGGATGCCAGATGAGGACCAGCAGGATGATCTGAATGCTAACCTTTTACTGGTTTGATGTAGATTTACTGAGAACTCTGGGGTGGGGGCACCATGATCTAGGGAGAGGGCCAGCAGTTGGCTTTGAAATGTGGACTAATCTGGGACTGCTCTTTTCTCCTGGCTTATACTGCATCCATTCACTCACTCACTCACTCACTCACTCACTCACTCACTCTCTCATTCATTTTTTCTTGCATATATTCAACTTCATTGAATATTATTTAATGATCTGTCCTTCTGCCAGACAAAGAGAAGATGAAATGGCTAAGGTTCTGCTTTGCCTTCCGGGAGCTCCAAGGGTCATTGGGAGATGGGCTTCCAAACAACCAGGATATTACCTACCATATAACGGGTAGCATGCCCTAATACTTTGAAGTCACAGAGTGAGGAGTCCCTCCTGGGCAGGTTGCTAAGCCTTCACAGAAGTGACATTTGAGTAGGATCTTGAAAGCTAAGTCAGTTCCTCATGGGACAGGGGTCAAGGTGCTGGGGAGAAAGCGTGTGGAGGCTGTTTCTCAGCTTTCTGGGACCAGCAGGGACACACCATAGCCCTTCCTGACTGTGTGTAGAGGCCCTGCCCTTTCCACTACAGCTGGATTTGTTAGGGTCAGAGCCTAAGATAGTCACTCTACTTGTGTGTGGGGGGTGTGTGTATGCGCGCGTGTACATGTGACTGCATACATATATGAGGGTCTCAACAAGATGCAAGGGTCTGGCATGTTTTCGCACTTTGTAAGAGCTAATATCATATGCAAGATAATGCTAGCCTCTACTAGCTAGATGCTTGGTGACAGATGTTTCTTGCTTCCTCTGCCTGGAGCCCTGATCCTTCAGCGTTCTCTTTTGTATGCCCTTGACACTGAGACCTCAACCCAGGTACCACCTATCTTAAGAGGTCTGCTCTGAACATCCCACTCTTAATGCCTTGTCCCTCTCTCCTGCTCTGGCTTCCTGACCCTCTCTGAAATGGTGCGTCGGTTCCTTTCCTCAGTGTTTGTCCGCTCTGCTAGAATGAGTGCGTTCAGGGGACAGGCTGTTTGCTGCTTGTTTCAGAGTGCCTTGCTTAGTCCCGGACACACAGTAAGCATTTATGATCGAGTGGTTTATTTGAACACAGGAATGTGTGCTCTTCCCCATAGAGGACTTCCACGCTTCCCTAGGACAGTCAAGGGGTACTACTGGGTTTGGAGGACTCATAAGACAATGAGAAACTCAGTATATCAGGCATACATAGGGCTGCGAGAGAAGGGGAGAAAGACTTTGGCAAGGGGTCAACTGTTTCCAGTAGCATCTAGTTCATTTGCTCAGATGCACTGCGTAGAAGAAAGCAGACAGAGCAGGGAAGGAGGCAGTGACTCCTGTGATGGGCATATGAGTGGAGTTCTCTGGGACGTACAAGGATGATAGGTTGGTATTTTAGAGTAAAGTCAAATGTTGCCTATGAGTCAAGGTTCCCAGGGTGAAATGGCACTCACCAGCTTAGCCAGCCTGCTGGAGTGACCTTGCTAGACCATGTCAACAGCCAGGGAGCCCTGGGGTAAGATGCTTCGTGGACTCAAGCCTTGGGATCACATATTCCTTATAGTCTCATGAGGGTCAGTGTTGGACAGGGAGACCTCTTCCATTATCTGATACCAGCCCCTAAATGCCTAGCTTCCCAAAGACTGAGCCTTTAAGCTTCCAAGAGAAAGGAAAGACCTCTATTTACATGGTCTCCCACCCATTTCTAATTTTTTACTTAAAAAAACATTTAGGGGACTGGAGAGATGGCTCAGCGATTAAGAGCACTGGCTGCTTGCTCTTCCTGAGGTCCTGAGTTCAATTCCCAGCAACTACATGGTGGCTCACAACAGCCATCTGTAATATGATCTGATGCCCACTTCTGGTGTGTCTGAAGACAACTACAGTGTACTTGTATAAATGAAATAAATACATTAAAAAAAATTAAAAGTGGCAGATGAGACAGCTCAGTGGGTAAAGGTGCCTGATGCCAAGCCTGCTGACCTGAGGTCAGTCCCTGGGAACTTATAGTAGATGGAGAGAAATGACTTCTTTGAGGTGTCCTCCAAAACACACACACACACACACACACACACACACACACACACACACGTGTGTGTGTATATATATATGTATGTATGTATGTATGCATATATATATACATATATATATGAATATGTGCCTTGACACACATAGGTGTATGTATATATATATAAACACACACATATATATATATGTATATATATACATACACCTATGTGTGTCAAGGCACATATTCATGTGTGTGTGTGTGTATACACAAAATGAATATGTAATAAAAATTAAAGAATTATAACGTAGTGTATTAGAGGATACACAGTGTGGTGCATGTGTTTGAGTTTCAAAGAACAGCAGCTAGAGTATCCTTGTGAGATTTCCAGAATTTCCAGTGGGTAGACATGGAAATCAGAGCCTTTGAGCCCAGTGTTCTGGAGGTTAAAACACACCCTGGAGTAAGTTAGAGGATCAGGATTCTGTTAGACAGGGCACCGTCTTATGTCTCTGCTTCCTGACACTTCCAGAGCAAGACAGTGTGATAGTGACTAATGTGTCTGCCCTGAGGTCTGTGCACCTTTTCCTCAGAACAAAGCCAGAGTGAGGGACAGTCTGCCATTCCTCAGAGGAGAAGGTCAGTCAGCATGTGCTCCAGGGAAGAGTGAAGTACAGAAAGTGGAGGTGACAGGCGGGACACAAGGTCCTCTTCCTTACCCTGGAAGGACTCTGTGCCTTTGTCTTGAATCCCTTCTTGCTCTCACATGCCCCTCAGTTATGGGAGTAGCATTGTTAGTCTCCTGAGGAGTTATTTCCAGAATGGGAAGTTTGGGAGTTTTGTTTTGTTTTGTTTTGTTTTGTTTTGTGTTTTGAGACAGTGTTTCTCTGTACAGTAGCCCTGGTTGTTCTGGGACTCATCCTATAGACCAGGCTGGCCTCAAACTCAAAGAGCCACTTACCTCTGCCTCCTAAGTGCTGGGATTAAAAGTGTGCACCACCACTGTCCATCTGGGAGGGAGTTTTGGAGTCAGCCAGCCACCTCCCCACAGAGTCTACCTCTACCCAAAGCCTGTTTCAGTGTTGATCAGGGTGACCTCTTTAGAAATACCCTTCAGCCACAACCCATAGGAACTGCACATGCCCAGTATGTGCCAGTTTAGTGCCGGGGTGGAGAATGAGAGCATTCATGGGACTGATGCTTGGTAACTGGAGCCAGCATGGCCCCAGAGATTGGGTGTCTGCCTTGGGTTTCAGCTGTATTGAATTGTTCCTTATGCGGCGTCTCATTGCTAATGAAAAGGCTCAGGTCACGATGCTGGTCCTTTGGGCTATGGTTGATTGTGGTGATAACATTTGGCATCCAGGGACAACCCTGTTTCCACTCAAGCATGTGGCACTCAAGTTGGTGGACTGGCAAGCTGGCGCCTGGTCTTAACCCATGAGGTGCTGGCTGGAAGGAGGCAACTGCTGATACCCACAGGGACAGCTTAAGTTTGTCGTACTCTGGAGACCCTCTGGGGTCCACGGTTGGTAGACTTTGCTCTTTGCTTCACCTAGAGCTCTGCTCTCCTTCTCCCCATCAGGAAGCATTCTCTACTTCCTAGGGTTCTTTCCATGGCCCAGGCTCTGACTCTTGGTCTATGTTCTGGTTTGTCTTCTGTTACTGTGATAAAACACTCTAACCAAAAGCAACTTGGGGGAGGAAAGGGTTTGCTTGGCTTACACTTCCTGGGCACAGCTGATCACTGAGGGAATTCAGGGCAAGAACTCAAGCAGGAACTGAAAGAGAAATCATAGAGAAATCTTGCTTACTGGCTGGCTCACTGGCTCATGCCTAGTTAACTTTCTTATATAGTCCAGGCTCGCTTGCCTAGGGATGGTGTTGCCCACAGTGGGCTGGGCCCTCCTATATGTTGGTGATATATCTTATCACCAATCAAGACAGTCTTGTATAGGTATGGTCATAGGCATGTCTATAAACAAGAAATCTTCAACTTCAGCAAACTTCCTTCTGCCCAGGTGACTCTAGGTGTGTCAAACTGAAAAACAAACAAAACAGACCAACCAGCACAGTCTCCATGTGTGGGATTTTGTTAGGGGTTTTATACATTTTCTCATGCTCTTCACAAGAATCTTCTGACATTGGGATTGCCCTCCTCTATTGAACAAGTGAGGAACTGGAGGCCTAAAGAGGTTAGACAGCACTCCCATGACCACACAAGTGACTAGTGGTAAAGACAGAATTGGAAAGAGAATTCTGACCACCTATTGTGTTCTTTTTGTTGTTTTATTTTTGTTTTGGAATTTTTTTTTGTTGGTTTTGTTTTGTTTTGTTGAGGCAAAGTTTCTTTGTTTAGCCCTCACTGTCCTGGAACTCACTCTGTAGACCAGGCTGGCCTCAAAATCACAGAGATCCACCCACCTCTGCTTCCCTGGGACTAAAGGCCTGTGCCATTACCAGTGGGTTCCTATGGTGTTCTTTTCTTTTCTTTCTTTCTTTTTTTTTTTTCTTTTTTTTTTTTTTTTTTTTTTTTTTTTGGTTTTTCAGGACAGAGTTTCTCTGTGTAGCCTTG
This sequence comes from Mastomys coucha, assembly GCF_008632895.1. NCBI lineage: Eukaryota > Metazoa > Chordata > Mammalia > Rodentia > Muridae > Mastomys > Mastomys coucha. The sequence goes on along the minus strand of NW_022196912.1, from coordinate 91,823,499 downwards.
GCTGTCCTGGAACTCACTCTGTAGACCAGGCTGGCCTCGAACCCAGAAGTCTGCCTGCCTCTGCCTCCCAATGTGCTAGGATTAAAGGCGTGCGCCACCACCGCCCGGCTCCTATGGTGTTCTTAATGTAGTCCCTGTGTCATTTCTGAGAGATGCCTTTGTCACCTTCAGCAGTGGCAGGAAGAGTCCCAGACAAGTCCTGTTGCTTTCTTTCCATAGCCCTCACCTTCACTGCTAGACAGGAGAGCTGGCGAGCCTTTAGGATATTTTTGGATGCAAGTAAGCACCAAGTCTTGTCCTTATGCCACCCCATATGCCAATGCCCAGAGAAGAGCCTTGACCATCTCTCCAGTTACGGAGGCTAGTACTAGAACTGTACTCAGTCCTGGCAGTCTCCGGACGGTGCTGTGGGAGACTGATGCTTCGGGGGTAGAGGCCACACAGCCAGAAGCCATCAGGAAGAGAAGAGGCCTGCGGTTCCCTAGCCCACAGCTACCTGGAGAGGGCAGCACCGTCCACAGACACCCAGTGCCTGGTGTTGACACTTACCTAAGGTGTCGGTGGCTGTGAGGGGTTCAGATGGCAGAGAGCATGCCTCTCTATTCTTAAGTCACAGGTGCATACCTGGCCTTCTCGGACCAGAGCTTTATTCCTAGTACTGTGCTTATACAGAGGCAAGACTCAAAAAAAAAAAAAAGCAAAGCAGTCAACAACAAAAAGCCTTAAATCCAAAATATGTTCTCTGGCCCTTAGGAGCTTTATTTCTAGATAGGGCTTGAAGACAAGTATAAGAGGCAGTAAAGATAGGGAACGTTGTTTTTTAACTCTTCTTCGAAACCCCATGGTTCAAGTATTGCCTACCAATGTAGGAAACCATTAGGCAGCCATGGACAGTCGCAGGCCAAGACTCCTTTGGAAGTCCTAAGACACTTTCAGGTATCACTAAGCCAAGTGTCTTGGCTGTGCAGGTACTCAGAGGCTGAATTTGGTGCCTGGTCTAACCTAACTCCAATACCATGGTAGAGGCAGCACCATCTCTGGCTCCAGCCAGCATGTTCATTATGCATGCCTCTGGTCCTCTCTGGCATCCTTTTCCCCATGTTCCTCCTGATAGGACCTGGATAAGCCTTTCACTTCACCGGGAGGACTGGCTTCTTATTTTTTCAAAGAGATTTCTCAAGAGTTATGCTGTCAGCTGGGCAGTGGTGGTGCACGCCTTTAATCCCAGCACTTGGGAGGCAGAGACAGGCGGTTTTCTGAGTTCGAGAGCAGCTTAGTCTACAGAGTGAGGTCCAAGACAGCCAGGGCTATACAGAGAAAACCTGTCTCCAAAAGCAAAAAAAAAAAAAAAAAAAAAAAAAAAAAAAAAGAGTTATGTTATCTACACTGTTCTTGAACTCCTGGGCTCAAGCAAGTTTCTTGCCTCAGCATCCTAAGTAGCTGGGACTACCAGTGTGTGCCACTATGCTGGTTTGGAGGGAGTTTTTGTGAAGTTAGCTAACCCTCCTTGCCCATGTTGGTTAGGCCACCTTGGGAATCTCCACTGAGCTACCTATCCACAAAGAGCACGCTGCACCCAAACCTAATTCTTTGAGCAGAGGATTTGGCTCTGTAGTTTTAGCCACAAAGGGGACTGGCTCCAGGCTGGACACAGCAGCTTGCTGGGCTTTGAGCTCTGGGCCAGAAGATACCCCATCTGATGAATCCTCAGCCTCAAAGGCTTGGAAGCTGCTGACTGAGTCAACAGCCTCCCTATAGATCTTAAGAGACTGGTTTTTCTAGTTCTGACTCCACTATAGGATATGGGCACATGAATAAACTGGTTTCTACATGCCTTGTAATAACAATATCCATGCCTATGAGCTTCACTGGGATTCTATAGCTAAGAGGCATTTTTTTTTTATAAAGACAAATATTATTATGATCCTTGGGTGTGGTTCTGCCTGGAGAGTGGCTGAAGGTTCAGCATGCATTAGATTTGATGGGTCTGGGAGCTGAGAGTTTGCATCGCAAAGCTCCCTCGTGCTGTTCCTAACCTACCAAGAATAGCAGAGTGGCAAGGATCTGGATGGTGAAATCCGTTCTGTATTGGATCCTTGGGTTTTACAGGACCAGCGCTTTCAGGAGCCTTAGTCAGTAGCCAGAAGATAGATGTATCAGTGACTTTTATATTGCTATGATAAAACACCAGGACCAATGCAACTTAGAGACGGAAGTTTATTTAGCTTTTGTTTCTGGAGGGACAGAGTTCATCATGGTGAGAAACAGACAAACAGTGGCTGGAGCAGAAGCTAAGGGCCCTCTCTCACATCTTGAACTCCAAGCAGGAAGCAGGTGGGGTGGGGGACGCTCATTGATAACAGATCCAGGCCTTGAAGCCTCAAAGCCTATACCAAATGACACATTTCCTTCAACAAGGCCACACTTCCTAAGGCGACCCAAACAGGGCCACCAATGGTGACAACCGAGCCTCTGAGGAACATTCTCATTTAACCTACCATGATAGGAATAGAAACGGCAGGGGGTTAGGTGTTGTATACTCACTCTTGAATTATACACAGTGACTCTTGGGAGGCAAGAGATACTCTTATTCTACAGGTAAGAAAATGGAAAAAGGAAGAAATTATGATTTGCCTGTATTCATATATTAAGTGCCCAATTCAAAACCAGGACCTTCTGATTCCAGGGCTAACCAATATCTCTTCCCTAGATTATATTCTCAGATATCCTCTAGCTAAATTCCTGCCATAATGAGAACCACTGGTTCTCAACCTGTATTCCTCGAACCTTTCAGGGGTCAAATGGCCTAAACCCCAACCTAACCCTAACACAACCCTAACCCTCTGACCCTAACCCCTAACCCTAACACAACCCTAACCCTAACACAACCCTAAGACCACCAGAAGACACAGTTATTTGCATTATAATTCATAATAGCAAAATTATAGTTATGAAGTATCAATGAAAATAATTTTATGGTTGGAGGTCACCTCAACATGAGGAACTGTATTATAGGAGTGTAGCATTAGGAAGGTTGAGAACCACTGCTTTACACGGTCTGTTAAAACATAGTTTCTGAGGCTGGTGAGATGGCTCAGCGGGTAAGGGCACCAACTGCTCTTCCAAAGGTCATGAGTTCAAATCCCAGCAACCACATGGTGGCTCACAACCACCCATAATGAGATCTGACACCCTCTTCTGGTGGTCTGAAGACAGCTACAGTGTACTTATAATAAAGAAAGAATAAATAAATCTTAAAAAAAAAAAAACAAAAAAACCATAGTTTCTGAGTCTTACTCAAATTGTGAATTTAGGCAAGTTAAGGTAGCTATATTTCTTTTTCTTTCTTTTCCTTAATTTTTATTATTTATGTTTTAAGGTAGCTGTATTAAAAATGAAAAAAAAATCCTCCTGGGTAATTCTAAATTTAGCCAAGGTTTTGCAAAGTACACTCTGAAAGAGACTGCCCACGCTGCCTGTCTTGACAGTTCAGGTGCAAAGCTTTTGAACCACGTGGCTGGCAAACTTAGGATGTGTGGGACTCTCCCGGGAGCTTGTTCAAAGACTGCTGGCCTTACATCTCTGGGGTTCTGAGTCTCCAAGGCTGAAGTAGGATCCAGGCACTCGCCTTTCTAAGTCCAGGATGATGCTATAAGGCTGCAAGTCTGGGAATACCCTTTGAAAACTATTGTCCTGAGAACTCACTGACTGAGGTACAATCCACGGACCCTGAAGCAAGATATAACTCCTCAGGCTTCAGTTCACACCTCCTGAATACAAATCTGTGTTCATCTTAATTCTGCCTTAGAGAGGCAAGACATGAACAAACCCTGGGGTGGAGGTAGATGGAGAATATCTCTCTTTCCTAGTAGAGACAAAAGCAGCAACGAGGAGGAGCTTCGTGTTAGGATGAGCAGCAGGGAGGACTGCTGAGAGAAGGAGAGAGGACTCTTCTGTGAGGAAGGGGGAGAGGTAGTGAGCCTGAGAGGAGATGCTGTGGAAAGCCACCCTGTTGATGGTTGGCCTGAGGAGGAGGGTGCATGGGGGCTGAAGGACAGTCACATGAGGATGTGACAGGTGAACACATTTGAATAATTAGCTTGCTGAGCAGCCGGTAGTCTGAGGTGGGAAAGCTTGTCAGGCTAGTATTTTGATTCTCTCTTGCAATAAAAAACAAACAAACCAACAGCCATGCAGCATAGAGCAAGGTCCTGGGTCAGCTCATGGTACTACCGACCAGGGTCCCATGGTAGGATGGATATAATGGAAAGTTCAGGGGAGGAGGGGAACATAGAGTAGGAGTACTTGGAGACCCTTGGAGGAGGGAAGTAAAGGAAGGGACCATGTGTCTCTACTGCCATGCCCACCTTGAGACTGAGACCCATGCAGGGCACAGTGGAAAACTTCATGGATGTTCAGGAGTAGAGGCAATAAAGCCATCCATTCCTTCTCTCCAGTGAATACTTTGAGGAAGGAATATTCCTGACTAGGCTGTGAGCGCAAGCTAGGTTTATTATATGGGAATCCCCTGTTCCTTCTTGGATGAAGGTGCCATTCTTTGAAACAAGAACTTCTTGATTCTAGATTCCCTCCTATGTCAAATTCTGAGAAGCCAACTCCTTGTAACTGTTTGTCCAAGGAGGGAGGAAGTAGGCTGCTGCCTCCCACCAGAGCCAGGTGTCCCTCTCCTTTCATCCCCTTCCTCTTCATCATCCTTTCTCTTTACACAGGGAAGAGTGCCATTTGGAAAAGTACAGCTGAGTCGATATGAATCAGCTTGGGCAGGCAACAAATGATTCATGTCTGACCGGCTTGATTTAGTTTGGGTCTTCCTCTCCGAAGCTGCTGCTTCTCCCTTCTAATTAAAAGATGATTGTTCTTGGTGGTGTGAGGGAAGAGGCTGACTTTAATGTCTCTATTGGTGGAAACCTGGGAACAGGAGAGAGAAGAGAGCATGCTTTCCTGCTTGGCAAAGCCCAGATGTGGAGGGAGAATGGTGACGGGGTTGGGAACGCTAGCACCCTTGGGACCTTCTGTGCTGAATGTGCAGCTGCTGAAGGATAGTCCACAGTTGTACCTTTCCCATGTTCCCCAGCTGAAGACTGTGGGTTATGATGAGTGCTTGTGGGCAGTACACAAACCTTTCCGTTTACCCCATTAGACCTAGCTCTTGAACCCCTGGGCATAGTGCCTGGGCACAGCTGGGGCTGGGAAAGGCATGGTGATCAAGGCATCTCTCCTGACCTGCCAGATGGTACTCATTTCCCTTGTAGATTTCCTCAAATGTTTCTGCTCTGGGTCCTTCATTCTGGTAGGACTGGCAATTTAGTTAGCTCTTCAGGGCCTGGGACAGAGGAAGTGGAGAACTCTGGGTTTCCTGTATCTTCTAGCTGTCCCTATCAGTTGATGGTCTTTGTATACCTGCTGCCCGACAGGCACTGCACTAGGTCAGCGATAGCTGCAGCAGAGTGTGCAGGCCAGCACGGTGTCTCTCTGGGCCTTCTTAGCAACCAGAACATAATTTGTAACATCCCCACTTCTTTTTTTTCCTCTCTCAGTAGTTCTGGCTGTTCTGGAGCTCGCTCTGTAGACCAGGTTGGCCTCGAACTCAGAAATCCTCCTGCCTCTGCCTCCCCAGTGCTGGGATTAAAGGTGTGCGCCACCACCGCCCAGCCGTTCCCACTTTTTCCTGCCAAGGAAATGGGAGCTCAGGAAGTGAAATGGGCAGCCCCATCCAAAGCTCTAAGTGGCCCTTTAGGATCCGTTTAGAGTTAAAATGTTAGTGAAGGAGCTTGCTTCTGGTCACCTCTTTGTCACATGAAACCAAAGCGGAGTCCCCTCCATGCTCTTTGAGGGAGCCCCTCTTGACTTGCTTGTTTTCTCCAGGTGTTGACTTTAAGATGAAGACCATCGAAGTAGACGGCATCAAAGTGAGGATACAGATTTGGTGAGTTGGGCCGTAGGAGGAGGCAGGCGGAGGAAGAAGGGCTCTGAGCTGCCCCTGAGTTCCCCTGTCATTTGTAAACCTACGCTTCACGAGGTCAGAAACCTCCACCCCCTGTTCTGTGAACCTTAATCTCAACCAACCATGGGAGTAAGGAGAGTTCCCCAAAGGGAAGGAAGTCCAAAGGGGAGTTGGTAGAATAGTGTTGTGGGCTTATCTCAGAATTAAGCTTTACTCTGGAGCTGTACCACTTTGGTTTAAGACAAGAAGGCTGAAAGCACCACTCTGTGGTTTAGCTTGGGACTGTTTTTTGAGATTGCCTCATTATTAACTACATGGTGCAGTTTCCACTATTGGCCACCAGGGGCTGCTGTGTCTCTCTGGCCTAAAGATCTTGGAAGCCCTTACCACTCACTTATATGGGACACCTCCCAATCCTAGAATTCCCTAGGCCTCGGGAACTGCCTTTAGAGATGCCCTTGGCACTGGGTTTGGCAGATCCTCCCATCTGCTCAATCGAGGCCACAGTGGCTGAGTTCTGGAGAGCTGTTTAAGGCTCTGTCAGGTTGTAGGTCCTGAGAATAGGCCCCGGGGCCTTGCCCGTGCCGATGCCAAGGACCAGGCCTCGCACTGCAGACTAGGGTGTGTTTGGATACTCTTGGGGATTAGAGTACTACTAAGTGTTCATCCTGAAATTCTGCAGCACTTCCTCCTAGGGTACAGGGGCTCCTGCTTCTCGCTCATCTTCTATCCCCATGGCCTCTTCTCTGAGGGACTGGCTTTTTCTTGCAGGGACACAGCAGGGCAGGAGAGATACCAGACTATCACAAAGCAGTACTATCGGCGAGCCCAGGTGAGTCACCATTTCAGGGTAGACCCGCCAGACTGCTACCCACACTTCCAGCCCTGGGTTTTCGAGATGCCTGTGTCACTGAACCCTGATGTGGAGTCCCCAGATTGCCTGCTGGGGGAACCTCGTTCTTTCAACTATTCACAGACTGCTTAGTGTACCTTCTTCACTCTCACACACAATGTCTGCTCTGCCTCCTCTACCTCATGCTAAAGAGCCTGGTCAAATCAGGCACTGCCCTCCTAGCTAAGAACATCTGGGGGAAAAGCAAGCATGGCTAGATGCTGGGACATCCTCATTGAAGGCAGGGAGAAGTGGGGAGTGGGCTGGACATACAAGGACCACCAGTGTGTACACGACTGTACATTCTTCTATGTATGTCTCCCATCTTTGTCTCTCTCTCTCACTCTCTCTTTTTCAGGGAATATTTTTAGTCTACGACATTAGCAGTGAGCGCTCTTATCAGCACATCATGAAGTGGGTCAGTGACGTGGATGAGGTAGGAGATACCGTCTCACTGATGGGATGGGGGAAGGGTGTTTAGGGAAAAGAAAACAAGGACCACAGGACAAAAACAAGCTCTAAGGGTCGGTCAGACAGTCTTGCCTTTGAGAACGTCGGGCAGGAAGAGGCAACACATCCATACCCGAATGCATCATGCCCTGCAAGACCTCTGCAGCCACATCTTTCCTGGGGATGCATTAGTCCCAGGACTGCCTCATGAGCAGCTTCCTTCCCAAAACCTCAGGGCCAGGTGGAATTGCAAGTCTGGGCTTCTAGACCTGCTGTGCACATGGTAGAGCCTTGGCAAAGCCACATCGACACCGTGGGTCCCCAATCCCTCCTCTGTCAAGTAAAGGCTAAATGAAGCACAGTGTAGTTCTGACACCATTCATCCAGCCCAAAGAGGCTTTGGTTGTAGTGTATTCTACCCTAAGGTGTTCCTGTGACATTCAGGGGGCCAGCCATGGTATGGTGGTCCCCATGACACTCCATTCCCAGACTCACAATGGAAGCTGAGCACTCAGTATCAACCCTTTATATGTTGGTTTTCCCTAGTCTTGAATACCTGTGACGAAAATATATATATTAGACACAGTAAAAACAAACAAACAAACAAACAAAACAATAATAGCGAGATTGCAGTGTGCTATAATAAAAGTTACTTATGAACTGTCTATGTCTGAAATTTTGCATTTAATATTGTTATGCCCCCCAAGGCTGATCAAGGCTGACTGGTGGTAATTGAAATTGTGGGAACCAAACTGCAGATAAAGGAGATAGGGGCTCCTGTACTCTGGAAGCCTATTCTGACTCTAGGTTCTCGAACGTGGTGGTTTGGAGACTGGTGGAGACAGTCTAGGGATCTGGGAATGAAGAAGAGCACTCACGTAGGCTTACCTCCCTTTGTCCCTAGTACGCTCCAGAAGGGGTCCAGAAGATCCTCATAGGGAATAAGGCTGATGAAGAACAGAAACGGCAGGTGGGGAGAGAGCAGGGGCAGCAGGTAGGTGAAGTCCCACCCTTCAGGGCTTCTGGGATACTTGTAGGGCCTGTCCAGAGAGCAGGGACCCAGGAGTGCACTCGCAACACAACACTGGGGAGTCGACATCCTTGAGGGATCAGAGGATCAGAGCTTGCTTTCTGGTCCTCAGGGGCCCCCATGGGGGAGAAATAAGAGCTCTTATCTTAGGCGAGGTCCAAGACACCCTAAACAGGATGCTCAGAAGACTACCTCTGTGACAAGAGGGAGGAGTTGCTGACATTTTTAACAGCATCTGTGCACAACTGACCTTTTGTAGTCAAGGGACTGTCTCCCACTCCATCCCTTCCATACCCTGATGCCACATGCCTGGAAACTGTGGGAATGAAGGGTCCCCAGGTAGCCAGGCCAGGGGGCAGAGAGGGTCCGAGCATACCCACACATGCAGGGAGACCATACTCCCACACAACAGAAAGGTTAATATTCTGAGGCAAGAGTCACCCTCTTAACCCTGAGCACCCCAGGAGTGCTCGGGAAACTCTTCCTCTGCAGTCAATAGCATTCCATTAGTCCTTAAAATAAAATTGATTTTTTGGAGGGCATAAAAAAATAACACAAGGTCATTCAAATGTGAACATAGAGACATAGCCTACAAGAGTAATGGTTCTTATTGAGTGCTATCCACGTGGCACCGTGGTAAGTGCTCTTAGCTGTGTGACCCCATGTAATCATCCTGCAACCCTGCATGCAGACACCATCATTCTCCTTTAACAGAGGATGGAGCTGGACCTTGGAGAGAATTAATAGTAACTTGTTCCAGCTTTTATGGCTCTTGAGTGACAGCATGGCACCTAGACTGGGTCTGTTTTACTCACAGCTCATTTTTTCTTATTTATACGCCTCATGTTGTTGTTTTTCTGTCCTAATGTAGTGGTACGTGTGTGTGTGTGTGTGTGTACTTGGATGAAATGGGTACATGTATTTGCCTCTGTGTGTATGTGTGTATGTGTGTGCCTATGTGTATGTGGGTACACTGTTTGCGTGTGTGTGTGTGTGTGTGTGTGTGTGTGTGTGTGTGCGCGCGCGCACGCGCCTGTGTGCACGTGTACATGTGTTTGTCTCTGTGTTTATGTGTGTGCCTGTGTGCACGTATATATGCCTGGGTGCACATGCGTATGTGGGTACACTGCCTGTGTGTATGTGTGTGTGTGCAGACTTGGATGAAATGGGTGTATTGGTGGGACATCTTGTCCCATTCTCTGCCATCCTATGTCCTAAAAAGCCCACAGTTTCCTGAAAAGTGAGCCATTCAGTCATTACCTCAACGCAGCCTGGCCGGGGTGTGCAGTGGCAGAAGCACACACCAGGAGGCACGGGCCTCCCCTCCCTCACTGACTCTCTTTCAGAAATGCCCTTGTCTTGCAGCTGGCTAAGGAGTACGGCATGGACTTCTACGAAACAAGTGCCTGCACCAACCTTAACATTAAAGAGGTGAGACAGGAGGCAAGATAAGATGGGAGAGCCCTCCCATGTGGGCACTTGCAGGGTCACCAGAAGCAGAGATGGATGCGCTGGCCTAACTTGTGTTCCTTGGCTTCCCAGTCCTTCACTCGTCTGACGGAGCTGGTGCTGCAGGCCCACAGGAAAGAGCTGGATGGTCTCCGAACATGTGCCAGCAATGAGCTCGCACTGGCCGAGCTAGAGGAAGATGAAGGCAAACCTGAGGGCCCAGCAAACTCTTCAAAGACCTGCTGGTGCTGAGGGGTCTGTGTGGAGTCCCCCCCCCAGCCCCCTCCCCTCAGGAGGCCCGTGGAGGCAGGGAGTCTGGGCTTTGTGCACCACTGTCCTTTCATTTGATGATCCTGTTGAAAACCAGTAGCTGCTACTCCCCTACCTGGCCCTTTGAGCAGCTCTGCTGTGGTCTCCGAGCGGCCTCTGCCCCAGCCCCTCTATCCTGGAGTGGTAACCTTTCAGCCTGTTTCCCAGCCATAGGCCTGCCGTGACCCCAGAATGTGCTGCAACCATCTCACCACCCCAGGCTCTGGGACAACAGTCAAAGCTGGAGTCAAGGCCACTTAAAGATTCCTTAGTGCATCTTGTTTTTGTTTTTGTTTTTTTTCAAGACAGGGTTTCTCTGTGTAGCCCTGGCTGTCCTGGAGCTCACTTTGTAGACCAGGCTGGCCTCGAACTCAGAAATCCGCCTGCCTCTGCCTCCCAAGTGCCAGGATTAAAGGCGTGCACCACCACTGCCCAGCCTTCCTTAGTGCATCTTGTGGACTCTGCTTTTTCTCTTCTTTCTTCTCTTCTTCCACTCCCTTCCCTCCCATGTACATCCACGTCTCTCCTCCCTTGCCTGTGTGTCCTGCCAAGCACTGCTAATGCGGTTCCTTCCTTCTATCCTTCCTGATTCTGCCTAAGGGAATGGACCCAGGCTCTGCCCTAGGATGGACGGCTCCCCCTGCTCTGGGGTAGGCTGAAGGCTAAGGGTGCTTCTTCCCCCTCCCCTCTCCATGGCCCCTCCTTGTGCCATGGGCTGCCCTCCCCAATGGCCTGGGAAGGTAGAACACTGAGGTAGGAAGGGAACCCTACTAGGTGGTCCTCAAGCCTGGACTGACCTCTTCTGCCTTTGCCTTCTGCTGGAGTTTTGGCCTTGCCTGGCTGCCTACATGCCTCTGTGAGGAACTAAGTCCAGAGGCAGGCACAGCAGAGAAGAAAAAGATGGGGTGGCAGGGATTAAGTCACCTCTGTTCTCTACCTCCCATGCAGTGAGGACACAGCCCCTTCACCTGGATTCATAAATTGAAAGATAGGGATGGAGGTCTGAGGACATCAAAGGGCAAGGGGAGCCCTGGGGTCAGATACTGTATAGTCAGCTGTGAACTCCAGAGAGAGGCAAGAGCAGATGCGAAGGGCTGGCTCCTGGAACCAGGGTTAGAGCAAGAGCAGAGGGAGCAGAGAACAGTGAGTGCCTTGGCGACCGACTGCAGGGCATCCTGTGTGAGGACATTTACCCAGATTCCCCGGGCAGAGGTGACAAGTAATCAATCACTCCTCTTTCACTGAACCCAGCCTTCGGAAGTTAAGGTTTCCCTCCAGAGTCTGTGGCCAACAGGCCTTAAGACTGGAAGAGAAGGGCAGGTATGGGTGGAAACACTTGGTGCTGTTCTGCCTTCCAGGACTCCCTCCCCCTGGCTCCCCTAGCTTTGCCAACTGCTGTGTGGCTACCAAGGGAGGGAAAGAGACACCCTCCTCCAGAGTTCTATGCTCAGGAAGTTTCTCTAACCCTCTGGTCCAAGAGTAGCTTGAAGGAGGCCCCCTCCCAAAAAGACAAAAACAAAAAAACCAAACCCTGGTAGGGTTTGTCCTTACATTTCCCAAGGTGGGAGGAGCTCAGGTAAGAGAATAGTCCCAAGATGCACTTCAGGCCTGGGGCTGGAGCCAAAGCAGAGGAAGAACTGGGCACTGACGGAGCATTCATGGACCAAGGTCCTTGCAAATCCAGGGCACAGCTGTGATGACAGAGAGCCCCACGCCTCTTTAGTCCTCTAAAAAGGGAGATGGGGGTGAAATCAGTGGGAATGTCTCCCTGACTTAGCCAACCAGGAAGCAGGCCGGAGAGAGCAGCTCAGGATTTCTGGTGGAGGGAGAAGGAGAACAGAACAGTAGTCCATTGTTCACTACAGAGAAACAGTGTTGGCTCAAAGACTGGATGGTGGCTGGCTTGAGGTGGCTTCCTTGGGGACTGACTCCTGGGTAGTAGCAAGCCTTAGGTAGACTCACGTAACAGTGAGCAGACCTGCCTTCAGCCAGGGACCCAAGGAGAGCTTCTACAGGGCACAGGCCCTAACCTGTCACAAGTGTCACTGTCTTCTTGCCCCAGCCCCTTAAGAAAGGACTTGATTTTTACTACCTTGAGGATTCTGGGAGGGAATCTGGGGCTGGGATTCTGTGGACACTGTACCATAGTTACTCTGAAGAATGGCAACAAAAGGAAGCTGGGATATGAAGAGCACCTGTGCTCGCTCTCTTCTGGAGTTTGCCTCACCCTAACTGCCAGTCTGGGAGATTGGCTTGGGCTGTGTCATTGGCCTTGACTGTTCAGCAGGCTCGCCTGGCCTGTCTGCCCATTACCTGAGATCAACTCACCCTGGTACACCACCTGAGTCCCACTATCTCCCTGTGATGGGTGACCTTTGTGTACTGTGTCTTGGGTCCATTATATGAATTGTAAGCAGGGTTCATCTATTTTAAACACAAATGTTTACAAAATAAAGAATATTTCAAACCATAGCAGTGTGGGCCTGCATGAATCTCTGTGAGGGAGAAGTGACATGAGACCTTGATGGTGACATGGGAGACAGTGAAACTGATAGAAGAGGTTCCCAGAATCCTAAAGCCCAGAATGACAGTGGACCTGGTGAGCTTTGTCTGTCTTCCCTAGTGACATCTGCAGAAGAGCCCAAAGCTCACTGCCCACCCGTGAGCTCACAGGAGCAGGGGGAGGACTAAGAGGAGGCTGGACATAATGGGGATCTTGAAAGCCAAGATGGTGGCCATCTGTTGTGGCTAGATCAGGAACGTCCTTCCTGGAGGCATTAGGAAGGACTGGGTAATGTTTCAGATTTGCTTGAATAGAGTAAGCACAGGGGTTCTCCATATTCCAGGTATCCCATCCCATGAGATACCCCATGGGAGCCTAGATTGGATTGGAGCCTAGGAAGGTGAGGTGTTGGCGGTATGGAGATGCTGGAGACAGCCGAAGTGGGTAGGAGGATAAGGGAAGAAGTGAAACAGCAGGGCAGTGGCAGTCCTAAATCCCCACTGCACTTTAGAGAGTACTTGCCATGGTTCTGAACACTTGCTATATCGAAGGGAGTGGTTGGTTGGTTATCTTTATGAGTCCAAGAGATAAGGAGCCAGATTCTCAGAGAGCTTTAAAGGATTAACCAAGGGTTCCAAGGAAATAGCAGAGTTATAAATAAAAATCAGTGCCTTGGACTTCCTAGAATCTAAAGTATAGATAGCCTTGGAATATCTATCTAGAAAAATCTCTATAAGCAATTCTCTTTTACTGTCAGAACCGAGAACTGCTCACGCAGGCTCTTCTGTCTACTAAAACTAAGGACAACCACTCTGCTGCAGAAAGCCACGGGGAAAACAAGCTTTGTTTTAAGCTTCTGGAAAGTGGAAGCAGTGTGTACACCTGGAGACAGATATTTTAGGAATACCTTAACAGTTTTGCTCAGCAGTGAGAAGTAAGCCTACAGGAGATCCGTGAGGGCCCTAGGTTTTCTTGAAGAAGTGTGAAGCCACTCAAGACTCATGACTTGCCTGAAGAGGCCAAGGGGCAGCAAAGAAAAGGCATGCTTCTCTTGGGAAGCCCGGGGTGCTGGAGGAAGCTCTAGAGGGCAGAAAACCCTGGCAGATGACTATCAAGTTCTTTACATCATTGCCAAGTCCCTGTGACTCTGTAGCTTGGTAGAAATAATCACTGGCTGTGTACAAGGGCTCTGCCTGCCCCAGGAGACTTAACTTCTTGCCACCATTTATGACATCGAAAGACTCCATCCCTACTTGGATGATGGAAATGTGTTCTTAGAGACAGACAATGAGCCCCACGCCCTTAAATAAGCCGTGCAGCAGAAGTGATGGGCACTCCCTGGCAAGCAAGTCATTTCTTTGTCTCCCAACAAATCAGATCTGGAAGAACACTTAGCACACTTGCTGACTCTGATCTAGGAGGCCGCTCCCATAGGATATGTTCCTGTGAAAATGCTCTCTGGGAACCATTTGCCTTATTAAAATAGCCAGGATAAACTTAATGGTCAGTTTTACTCATGGAGAAATCAAGTGTTTCCGAAAGTTCCTTATTTAGTTAGCTAATGCTTGGATAATGGAGTGGCATTATGGTCTTTTCAGATGCTGAGCTTCCAAGACAGTGACAGCCCTCAGCAGGCCAAAGATGACCCCATCACGCACGGCTGGCTTTGAAGATGTCTTAGTGGCCCGTCTGGAACCACAGCTGCTTTGCCTTACCTCCCGTGAGGAACTGGTCACACATTCACACAAGCCTCTTCCAGAAAGTCTGAGAGACTGAACCTTCATCTGAGAGGGAGATAGGTACAGTTGTCTACCCAGAATTTACCATCCACTCAGAGACTCCTGGTCACTAAGTCAGCAAGGACTCCATCCTCATGCCTGGCTTGGGAATGTGGAACGGAGGTGGAGGTCCTAACGTAGGACATGCTACAGTACAGGGACAAAGACCTCAGTGCTCTCCAGGACAAGGAACACCATTCACCAAAAGGCTCCCTAAGACAAACTGAGGAAAACAACACACTCTCTTCCTAAAGGTCCCTTTGACTCTGCTTGAGAATCCACCTGACTCAATTCAGACCCGAGCACATCTGACCTCCCACAACTCAAAGACTGATGCTCAAATAAATGCGCTGAAACAGCCTTCTATGCCAGGTAAAATCAACTTGCTGGGGCAAGCAGAAGTCAATCTTGTGTGCTCCCTCCCTTCTTTTTCCTCCCCACTTGACCTTTAAGGCTCTGGTTTCCAGCAAGGAGTGAATTATTCACATCTGCTCACAGATATCAAATTGGCCCTTTCCAGGTTGCCAGTAGGGTGGGGCAGAAGGTGGCTTTGTTCAGCGACTGTAAATAGGAGGAGCCACAGCGTTGTTCAAACAGTTTGCAGGTGGGTACCTGTTTTTGCTAAGTCATTCTGGGAATGCTCAAAGGCCCTTTGTGAAGTCCTTTCTGTCCTTCTTAGCTCCTCCTTCCTTCCCACCCATTCAAGGGACTTAAGGAGGCTCACAGAGCAGGGCAGGGCTCACTGCTCTTCAGCATGGCTTACATTGCCAAGTCCTTCTACGATCTCAGTGCCATCAGCCTGGATGGGGAGAAGATAGACTTCAACACGTTCCGAGGCAGGGCCGTGCTGATTGAGAATGTGGCATCACTCTGAGGAACAACTACCCGAGACTACAACCAGCTCAATGAGCTGCAGTGTCGCTTTCCCAGGCGCCTGGTGGTTCTCGGCTTCCCTTGCAACCAGTTCGGACATCAGGTGAGGAGTCCCTTGGGTTCTACCCAAGGAGTTGATTGGTGGAGCTTGAGTGGGATAAAGACAGGGCTGAGTGTGTCTTGGGATATCTGGACTTGAAGGGCATGCTGCATCAATCTAGGTCTAGGTGGATGTAAACTATCACAGGGAAGTAGATATAGTCTGAGATTAAATATTGAGGGTGTGACTTTTATTACTGTCTTTCCAGAAGAGTCCCTGAGGAGGGTTGCTTCCAGGTCTCTCCATTATGTCTTTGAGTACTTCATTAATTACTTGTTGAACGAATGAGTGGAGAAAATAGAAGGTTAAGAATCGCCGGGCGTGGTGGCGCACGTCTTTAATCCCAGCACTTGGGAGGCAGAGGCAGGCGGATTTCTGAGCTCGAGGCCAACCTGGTCTACAGAGTGAGTTCCAGGACAGCCAGGACTACACAGAGAAACCCTGTCTCGAAAAACCAAAAAAAAAAAAAAGAATCACTAAGTTGGCATGGTGGAACGTTCCTGTAATCCTAGGATGACGGTGTGAGGTAGGGAGGCTGGGAGTTGATGTGAGCTTGGCGCTAACCTGGGCTTACCAGCAAGGTCTCAAAAATTAGCCTGCGCATATAGCTCAGTTGGTAGATTACTTGCCTAGCGTACATGAAACTGTGGGTTTGATCCCAAGCTTTGCATAAGCCAGCTGTGATAGCTTGCCTATAATCCCAGCACTTGGGAGATGGAGTTAGGAAGGTCAGACATTCAAGGTGATCCCATGACTACAGCAAATCTGAAGCCAGCCTGGCCTGATGAATTTGTCTCAGATAAACAATTGTTATTAAGCTGACGGTGACTTGGGAGTCCTTAGTTCCTGTTGCCTTGGTTCTACGCTTTAATGGCTGAGACCATTGAAAGAGGCACTTAGTTTTCTGTTTGAGTTTCCACATGTGTTGGTTTAATATAAGTTGACTTAGCTCCTAGGTTTATTGAGAGGCTCATGAAATAAGACACATGAAAAGTATGGAGAGAGATGTGGAAGTAGTGTGCGAATATGAACAATCTTATTATTTAAAGGCTTGTTTCCAATCAGCAAATTGGAAAAGGAATATGGGAGAAGAGGAAGGTCTGCAGCATGCACACACCTCCTCTGGACAGCACACGCACCTTCTCTCTCTGAATAACAGGTCAAATTATTACAGAGCTTCAGCATGTACTCCTCAGGCTATCTCTTAGGGATTCTGTTTCTATTTATGATTTAAATGTATAAGCAAGCCAGGTGTCCCTAAGTGGACTATGTAATTAGAGTCCCCATAATTCAAATCACAGTGGCAGGAAGGTATACAGGAAGGATGGCTGAGACAAACACAGGAAGGATGGCCGAGATATACACAGGAAGGATGGCTGAGATATACACAGTAGGATGGCTGAGATATGCACAGGAAGGATGGCTGAGATATACACAGTAGGATGGCTGAGATATACACAGGAAGGATGGCTGAGATATACACAGTAGGATGGCTGAGATATACACAGGAAGGATGCTGAGATATACACAAGAAGGATGCTGAGATATAGAGAGTAGGATGGCTGAGATATACACAGGAAGGATGCTGAGATATACACAGGAAAGATGCTGAGATATACACAGGAAAGATGCTGAGATATACACAGGAAGGATGGCTGAGATATACACAGGAAGGATGGCTGAGATATACACAGGAAGGATGCTGAGATATACACAGGAAGGATGCTGAGATAAACCAGAGACCCAGCCATCACTATGCTCACAGATACTTCCCCGTAAGCCTCCTTCTCAGACTTTGCCTGGCAGAGATGGAAAGGGCTAAACCTCATTGGAGGTGTTTCTCAACCCAGGAGGTACCTCTGGCCTTACACCTCACTTGTGGCTGGCTGGCTGCTGAAAGGAGTCATAACTCAATATCCACAGAGCCAGAGCACAATCAGAGCAGAGAAAAAGAAAATGGTAGGGTGTGTGTGTGTGTGTGTGTGTGTGTGTGTGTGTGTGTGTGCGCGCTCGAGCAAACACGCATTTGTGGACATACAGGTAGAAGCGCCTCCTTTCCTTCTCTTCCCTGATCTCAAGGTTCCTTCAAGCACCAAACACCATTATGTTAATTGTCCAGGGTAGATCAGGGTCCAAAGCAACTGTTAAAAACTGCTGAATCTCTAATTACATGTATTTACTTATTTTAATGTGTGTGAGGATTTGCACACACCACAGTACACAGGTAGAGGTTAGAGCACAATTTGTGAGAGTGGACTCTCCTTAAATCATGGGGTACTCCCTGGCCTCCAAAATTTTGGATGTAGCATACCATTTCCACCAAAGGCCATAGCTGGTGAGACAGTTCAATGGGCAAAGGCACTTGCCACAAGCCTGATGACCTGAATTCAGTCCTCAGAACCCATGTGGTGGAAGGAGAGAAGTGAATTCCACAGGATGTTCTCTGACCTCTACATGTGCAATGGTAGCACTCAGTATACAATAAATGTAAAAAAATAAAGAACCCACAACACAATGGCAGAGGGGGGGGGAGAGAGAGAGAGAGAGAGAGGGAGAGAGGGAGAGAGAGAAAGAGAGAGAGGGAGAGAGACAAAGAGAGACAGAGAGACAGAGAGAGAGGGGCAGAGCAAATGGAAAAGAAACACACATGTGCAACACACACATGCACACACAAAGGAAGGAGCCATCGTGGGAAGAGTGTTGGGAAGGAAAGGTTTGCCCTGGTGCATCCTGGGTTTCCTCTTCCTTTCTTCATGGTCTTTGTCTTCTCATCCAGGAGAACTGTCAGAATGAGGAGATCCTGAACAGCCTCAAGTACGTCCGTCCCGGAGGTGGGTACCAGCCCACCTTCAGCCTCACCCAAAAGTGTGACGTCAACGGGCAGAATGAGCATCCTGTCTTTGCCTACCTGAAAGACAAGCTGCCCTACCCTTATGATGACCCATTCTCCCTCATGACCGATCCCAAGCTCATCATATGGAGTCCTGTGCGCCGCTCAGATGTGTCCTGGAACTTTGAGAAGTTCCTCATAGGGCCAGAAGGGGAGCCCTTCCGTCGCTACAGCCGCACCTTCCAAACCATCAACATCGAGCCTGACATCAAACGTCTCCTCAAAGTTGCCATCTAGAAGAGAGCTGCTCAGCCTAGGAATCTCCCAGTTTCCCCAGGGAGCCTTCCTCAGGGCTCAGTGGGAGACTTTCCTCCGCATCTTTCTCAGGAGACATTGGGAGGCTGAAGCATTCCCTTAATATTGTCCCCTTGCCTTCCCTACTGGCCATTTCCTTTAGCTCCCTCAGAGCTCTTGGGGAGTTCACTTGGGGCTCTTAGTCTGGGGTACATTCTGGGTCTTCACAGAATGATGGCACCTTCCTAAACCCTTCTGGGAGATGTCTGAGAAGTTGTGAAGGGTCCAGAGCCAGCCTGCTTTAGAGTCCAATAAAGGGTAGGTGTGGCAATGGCCTGGGTCTTTGTGTCTTCCTTTCTAAAATTTTCAACTGTTTCATTCTGTGTATAAGTGTGTACATGGGTGGAGGTCGAAGGACAACTTTGGGCTTGTCTCACTGAGCCATCCTGCTGGCCCTGTGTCTTCTTTCCGGACAAAGGTGGAGGGGTGGTCAGAACTGTGGTGGGATGGAGGGGCTGGAAACACACTCAAGTTTGGGAGGGTGTGGCTCTAGTAAGGGGGTAGTCCAGTTACTATATGGATTAGGTTGTGATCAAGGTCTGCAGGGACAGTTGGAGTTGTAATAAATGTGAATTATTTCATGGCTCTTTTAGAACCAAGCATAAAGAGGTGGTGATAGGGGCTGGAGAGATGGCTCAGCGGTTAAGAGCACTGACTGCTCTTCCGATGGTCCTGAGTTCAAATCCCAGCAATCACATGATAGCTCACAACCATCTGTAATGGGATCTGATGCCCTCTTCTGGGATGTCTGAAGACAACTCCAGTGAGTGAATGAGTGAGTGGGACTGGAGCAAGAAGAAAAAGTGTCTGAAGACAGCTAGAGTGTACTTACATATAACAAATCTTAAAAAAAAAAAAAAGTGGTGGTGATAAAGTGAAATAAAGAGAAGTAAAAGGCCAGGCAGTAGTGGCTCATGCCTTTAATCCCAGCGCTTGGGAGGCAGAGGCAGGAGGGTTTCTGAGTTTGAGGCCAGCCTGGTCTACAGAGTGAGTTTCAGGATAGCCAGGGCTATACAGAGAAACCCTGTGTCAAAAAACCAAAAAAAAAGAAAAAAAGTAAAAGCCAGCAGGGCCCTTTGGCTGAGTGTGTTAGGGGGCTGTTAGACTGCAGCCAGGAAGACGTCACATCATTGTGGGTCCTGGACTAGTTAGACATTAACTGACAACTTTTACTGACAGCAAGGGTGTGTGGAAAGTGCACAGTTATCAGGAACACAAAAGCGCTTTATCCTTCTCTTGATTACTTTACATTTAAATTTATAAAATTATAGTGTGTTCACATACTTGTATATGTATATGGAATGTGGCATGTGGAGGTCAGAAAACAACTCAAAAAACCTCCCTCTGCCATGGGAATGCCAGAGATTGACGTCAGGTCATCGGGCTTATAAATGGATACTCATGTTCGACTTGTGTTCTTCTCAAGCTCACGCACTCACAAATCCAGGCACAAGGCAAATGGAGGCATGAATGAATGGCTGAGTTAATGTCTTCTATGTAGGCAGGGACGGAAGAGGACAGAGGCATGACTGCATTTACCTCCTCCATGAGGGGACAGAGAGACCCTTAAGAGAATGAGTTTATAATCTTCCCACGATGGGTTCTCACTGTAGGAACAGGTGTGACAAATGGCTTTGTCGGGACACCCTGGATTTCTCATCCTACTTCTTGGAGATTGTGGCATATACTGATGACTAGCTGAGATATCCAGCCTTGTGGACTGAATTAGTGGAATTTTCAACTTCCATTGGTAGACAGTCACTGCTGGAACAGCTGGACCGCAGCCTATAGGTCACTAAATAAATTGTTCCTCTCTTTCCTACTGTCTCTCTCTCCATAGTCTGTCTGCAGTCAGACTCGTTAAATTCTGTTCCTCTAGACATCTACCAAGGATAAAGAGCTAGGCAAGTAGCAGAATTGAAAGTTGAAAGTTAGCCGGGCAGTAGTGGCCTTTAATCCCAGCATTTGGGAGGTAGAGGCAGGCAGATTTCAGAGTTCAAGCCAGCCTGGTCTACAGAGTGAGTTGCAGGTCAGCCAGGGCTATACAGAGAAACCCTGTCTCGAAAAAAACAAACAAACAAACAAAAAAAGCCAGGCGGTGGTGGCGCACGCCTTTAATCCCAGCACTTGGGAGGTAGAAGCAGGCAGATTTCAGAGTTCAAGGCCAGCCTGGTCTACAGAGTGAATTCCAGAATAGCCAGAGCTATACAGAGAAACCCTGTCTCAAAAAAACCAAAAAAAAAAAAAAAAAAAAAAGTTGAAAGTTTCAACATAATGAGTTCCTGACCAAACCAGGTGAGATTCCTTCTTCCTTCCTTCTTTTCTTTCTTTCTTTCTTTTCTTCCTTCCTTTCTTCCTTTCTTTTTGTCTTTCCTCCTTTCTTTCTTTCCTACGATTTATTTAGTTATTAAGTATACAGTGTTCTGACTGCATGTATGTCTACAGGCCAGAAGAGGGCACCAGATCCCATTATAGACGGTTGTGAGCCACCATATGGTTGCTGGAAATTGAACTCGGGACCTCTGGAGGAGTAGACAGTGCTCTTAACCTCTGAGCCATCTCTCCAGCCCCCAGGGTGAGTGAGATTCTTAAAAAAAAAAAAAAGAAAGAAAGAAAGAAAAATGAGGCAGGAGAGATGGTTAAGATGTCTGTTCTTCTAGACATCCAGAGTTCAAGTCTAAGCAACCACATGGTGGCTCACAACCCTCTGTAATGGGACTTGATGCCCTCTTCTGGTGTGTCTGAGGACAGCTACAGTGTACTCACATGTATAAAATCAATAAATCTTAAAAAACAAAAATTGTAAAAGCCAGAGGAACAGGAAGTTTGCTTAGATTTCTGTGTCCTAGAAAAGTCAATGAAGAAACACCCATAAACTAATATCAACATGGTTGTATAAACAAGACCAGAACAAGGACACTACCAATAGACATGCTAACATGGAAGGAGGAGGGGCCTCAACCATAGGCAAAGAGCTACAGGCAACTAAGGAATGTGGAGTGGGAGAAATCATCTTCCCTAGTTAGAGAAGAGCCCAAATTGGTTGTCCAGTACCAGTGGTCAGTCCTGAAATGGTATATATACAAGTAACACTATACATACTGAGCAGGTTGTATTTCTATATTTAGGAATATAATAATACACACACACACACATATGTATATATATATATACTAATCAATCACTAGGAGACAGGAGATTGCCCAAGAGCACTTGTTGCTCTTCCAGAGTACTCAAGTTTGGTTTCTAGTACCTACACTGGGCAGGTAGGTCACAAAGGCTGTAACCCTAGCTCCATGGGATCTGCCATGCTCTTCTAATCTCCTTGGGTACCCACATACATGAGGCAAACACACACACAAATATAAGCATAAAAATAAGTATTTAAGGTTGGTTATGGTGGTACCATACCTTTAATCCCAGCACTTGGGAGGCAGAGGCAGACAGATATCTGAGTTCGAGGCCAGTCTGGACTACAGAGCCAATTCCAGGACAGCCAGGGCTACACAGAGAAGCTTTGTTCTAAAAAACAATAAATAAATAAATAAATAAATAAATAAATAAATAAATAAATAGATAAATAAAATTGCCAGACATGGTGCACACCTTTAATATCAGCACTAAGAAGGAGGCACAGGCTGGAGGATATCTGTGACTGTGAAGCAAGCCTGGTTTATCTAGTAAATTCCACACCAGCCAGGGATACATAATGATATCCTGTCTTAAAACACACACACACACACACACACACACACACACACACACGCATACATGCACAAACAAAAAACACACAGCTCAAGTCAGACAGAATTCTGTCACAGAGAAGTGGGGGGTTAGCACAAAGTCCCATCCCTAGCTGAGGGGCTATTTCAATTGATAGCTGCTGGGAATGGGAAAACCACTGTCTTCAGTGGAATAATACTGGGGATATTAACCACACTCCAGGGCAGGCCCTATGCCCAGTAGCAGGTCAATACAATCAGACTCCACTGGTTTGCTGCTGGTTTGGGCTTGAGTTCTCATCTTTGTTTGTTTGTTTCAGAGAGAGAAAGAACATGAAGTTAGAAGTATCCGGAGGTGGGAGAGGATCTGGGAGAAGCTGGGGGAGAGAAAAGCATATGTCAATATAGTATATGAAACTTGCAAAAAGTAAATAAAAACATGAAAAATAATACAACTAACTGACAATAAAACACGTAAAAATAAAAGACCATCATAGCTGAGTAAAGAGAGAGATGTCAGGACAGTGGACATTCGAATACCCATGGTGACCTCCTCTCATTAGTGAAGACTAATGAGTTTGTCTGGATTTCCTTCATTTAAACAGAAAAAGGAGAACTCAGTGGAATTGGGTTTAAGACATCTTTATTCCATTAAAGTCCCAGAAGAGTTCCCCAACACAATAGCACAGCACGAAGTGTAGCACTGGGTTGGCTGAATAATAGTGAAATAGAAAGGATCGTGGGTTTCGAAATGTTGTAATCTATATCCAAAGTAGGTGGATACTTTTGTAATATTCTGTGACAGATGAGGTGTCAGTGGGGCACACAGAATGGCACTCTTCAGCCTCAGATGACTAGGCCAGACCCAACAGCAGACTGCAATGCGACCTCTCAGCAGGAATCGTTCACTGCTGCTATTTGCAGAAATGAAGCAGTTCTCTGCCTTTTGGGTTCATTTTACCAGATGGTTTCCTCAACAGATCAGATATACATTTATAGCAAAATGGGAAGCATTTTCCAGGAATAAACCACCTGACTTAACCTGAATAGTAAGTCTTCGTCTGACATGCCTGGGTTCTGGGGAGGGCCATCATCACACCCTGAACCAACCTCTTCCCAGCCTCTCCTGAGTTTATAGCTCACAGTCACCCAGCACCACTGCCGGGAGGGGGTCCCTGAGGAAGCTGAGGGACTCTGAGCTGCCGATATTAAGTAGGTTCTCCTTGACTCAAAGCTGGAACTATAACAGCACCACTTCCCCGCAGTGTAAGTACGTGTTCTCCATGGCTTCGGTGCAGAGCAGCACTCAGACTGCTACAATATATAAAGGGTTCCCAGGCATCGACACTGCACAGCTGCTCACTTTCTGTACGCCTTAGTGGGGAACTCTTAGATATAATGTAAGAAACAGTTTTATTTCTAATACCTGCTCCCTTTAAGTTTGCGTGTTAGACTAAGACTGAAGGCATATATCATTGTATCTAGGCTTTCCAAAGTATTTTACATTCATTAATTCATTTGGGTCTCCTAACAGACCCACAAAAGGAGTACAATATCACATTCTGTTTTACAGAAACAGGATACTGAAGTCCAGAGTACTGCTCTGTCCTGTGGCTGTGTGACTGCCAAGGACAGTGCGACCTAAATGCCAGGGTTATGACCTCCAGGCCAGCGCTCTCTCAGTTATGCACACAGCATACTCTAAGATCCCTCTGGAGTAAATGGAACAATTCTACTCACTTGTATCACATCCTTTACTCAGATCTCTGCTTCCTACCGTTTGCCCTTCTGGGGCAGGATTCCATGTAGGCCACAGCACCTTCAGCCCCCACACCTCCCTCCTCAGCCTTCTAACAGCTTCTCAGATGTCCCTTGTTTTGGAAGACCTTGGTAGTTTTGAGAGACACTGGCAGGCAGTCTGCTGAACTGAACTTGCATGTTGATCTTATGATTAGACAGATTATGGCTCAATGGGAAGAAAACTACGGAGATCTTCACACTGCATTATATCAAGGATGCCGGACATCAAGACGGTTTAAGGATGATGACATAATCCTTGATCACCTGACTGGGCCAGTGCTTGTTAGGTTGTTCTTCTATAAAGCCACTCCTCGCACTCTCTTTCCATGCTACTCTTTGGAAGGAAGTCACTATGTATACAGTCCACACTGACAAAGTAGGACCATCAGAAATTCCTCCCCTGCTCCTGCCATCTTTTCTTATCTATCTATCTATCTATCTATCTATCTATCTATCTATCTATCTATCTATCCATCCATACACCCACTCACCCACCCAATCATTGCTATCAGGATGGACCTATGAAAATTTAGTGCACACTCTGGGCTATAATCCAAAACAGAAACTTACTCACTTTCAAATTATTAAAGCTTTGTTCAGGGCTGGTGAGATGGCTCAGCGGGTAAGAGCACTGACTGCTCTTCCGAAGGTCTTGAGTTCAAATCCCAGCAACCACATAGTGGCTCACAACCATCCATAATGAGATCTGACACCCTCTTCTGGTGCATCTGAAGACAGCTGCAGTGTACTTAGAAACAATAAATAAATCTTTAGGTTGGAGCAAGTGGGGCCGACCAGAGCAAGCAACCCAGCAACTACATGATGGCTCACAGTACAGCTACAGTGTACCCATATACATAAAATAAATAAATCTTTAAAAAAAAAAAAAAGCTTTGTTCACCGGGAGCTCCTGTCTGACTCTCTCTTAATCCAGTGGCTCTCAATTTATGGGTCTAGATCCCTTTGGGGCTGAACAACCCTTTCACTTGGGTCACATATCAGATATTTGCATTATAATTTATAACTAGCAAAATTGCAGTTAAGAAATAGCAATGAAAATAATTTTATAGTTGTGGGTCACCACAGCATGAGGAACTATATTAAAGGGTCACAGCATTAGGAAGGTTGAGAACCACTGCCTTAAACACTGTGGTTTTTGTTTATATATATGTGGCACAAAATGCTCTAATTTCTGCCTCATTCTGTCATTTATTTTTGCAAGGAGTCCTGGGTTCCTTTGACAGGAAATCAGGATCTGATTGCAGAAGTGTTTTGGTTCTAGTTGTATTTTAGCCAAATAACCACTGGCAAAGACTTTTCACTCCAGCTGTGCTAATGTGTATAGGGGACTTTAGCAGAGAGACTCAACTCCAGGAAACAACAGTACCCCACACTGCTTTTTCATCCAAGTAGGTAAGTCTAAACAGAAAAGAAAACATACAAACAACTTTCATTATTAGGCAAACCATTAGGCTTGCTATATTTTAAACCAACTCAACATAGTTACAATGGAACCACAGGAGGCTTAGAACAACAGAGTCATTTGCCGGGGGTCATCAGGGAGAATGCTGATAGTGTCTTCAGCTTTGCCACATAGCAGGCACAGCATGGTATATTCCTACAATGAGACAAAGTGCAAAATTACCTCAAGATGTTCTATAAACCACACTCAGTAAAGCTTCCCTATAAAGTGTCACTGATAATCTTCCTGTACATTAGATTAGTTCTTCAAAGCATATTAGCAATGCTTTAGGTATATTCTGCATACTCCTGGAGCCTTTTGTTTATGCAAACTCTCATCCCCTATGTAAGAATGGCTTACACACTGAAGTATATGGCTATTTCTCGGCTTAGGAAAGCATACATATTTAGCTTAGTACTAACAAAGCTATCTGGGCTGGGGCTGCATGAAGCTCAGTTGGTGAAGTACATGCCTGCATGCAAAAGTCCTGATATTCATCTGCAGCGCTGCATGGACTGGGCATGATGGCACACTGTATCCCAGCACTCAGGAGATGGAGGCAGGAGGATCAGGCGTTCAAAGCTAGCCTGGACTCTAAGAGACCTTGCTTCAGAAAAATAAAAAATAAAAGTAAAACAGAAACAAAAACCACAGTACCACCAACAAAAAAACAAAACAAAACAGAAGAGAATAAAGGCCGAGAGGGGCCCTTGCTGTGCAAGCTTGGTGACCTGAGCTGATCCCAGGAACCTACCCAGTAGGAGAATCTACTTCTGAGGGTGGTCCTCTGACCGCTACACATTCCAATGCAAACATGTGCACTGTACACACACACACTCATACATACACGCACACACACTCATACACACACACACTCATACACCCCCCCACACACACACACACAGATAAATATCAAAGCAGAATCAAAGCAGACTGGATGTGTATTTCTAAGGACAATTCTTGTTCTTGGGACCTTCCCTTTCCAGGATATTTATGCAACAGGAATGGGGGGGGGAGACAGAATTCTCAAACTGCAAAGCTATCTTTATCAGCCCTAGGAAATAAAAAAATGTTTAAAAAGTACATTAAATTCACTAGCATGCACACCTCATACTTAAATAGTTAATCGCCTGAGACTTCATCTATTTAAGTGTCTAAGAAGTTTCATGGTGTGTAACAAGTGTCTAGACTGCCAACAGAAGGGGATTTATTTTAAGCATGATTCCTTAGGGCAAAGTCCTATTCAGCTGTCATAGATGTATTTCCTTTAAACTTTTTTATTTAAAATATTTTATTTAAAAAAAATAAAATAAAATATTTTATTTTATTTTGTTTACAAAAACAAGTATCTACGTTGAATCTACGAGTATCTTCACACGTGAAGTTGCTACTGCTAGATGTCTGGAAATGGATCAGTCAGTTAGCTTCTTGGGTCTAGACAGAAACTAGAGAAGGCTGCTGAGCTCAACAGAGACAAGGGCATAAAGACTCTACAGAAAAACAAGTTCCTTTCTATTTCAACTGGCAAGTCCAGACACAGCAGACAGCCTGCTTCTTAAAGACTGTTCTTGAATTAATCAATTGGCCAGCTGACTGATTTTCAGTGCTGGAGGTTAAATCCAGAACTTTGTACACTCTAGGCAGGCAGTCTTCCACTGAGCCACCTCCCCGCACTCATGATTTAAAGTCTCCTCTATACAATCAGTAGAAATACATACCAGCTAAAGCTTAGAGGATAGATACCATGCATGAGCATAAAATACAACAAATCTATCTCTACAAGGTATTGACTGTTGTCAAATACTTGTGCTGCTGGAAGCCAGTAGACATTACCATCGAGAATGCAATCTCTTACTGGAAATGAAGATGAAGCAGCAAAGTGTGCTGGAGAACAGGACTGAGACAGGAGAATCATAAGGCTCAGGTCAGCCTGGGCTATACAGCAAGGCTCTGGGTGGTGGTGGTGGTGGTGGTGGTGGTGGTGGGAGGTGGAAGGAGAGGGAGAAGGGGGAAGGGACGGAAGGAGGGAAGGAGGGAGGGAGGGGACGACCGTGTGAAGCTGCACGCATGGCTGAGTTCTGAGTGAGAATACAGTTCAGCTGAAGTGTGCTTGCCCTGCAAGCCTGAAGACTCAGGTTTGATCCCTACTATGGCTCAAAACAAAACAAATTCTAAACAGCAACAAAATAAAAATGTTTGTTCAATTAAAAAAGAGGAGAGAACTGAATTTTCAACAACCTAACCTCTGTCTAGTTTTTAGTCAATGCTTCCAAGCTTTGTGATGTTATGCACAGTGCCCAGTCATGAACAAAAGAAAGAATAACCATGACCTTTACCAAACTAACACACATAATATGGGAAAAAGCTGATATAATGTATGCTATAACCTGATAAGATTATTAAATCAGTGAGACTGGTCATACTTGTACCCTTTGATTTATAGGCAGCCTCGAATGCAAATTTCATTGTAAGTCAATGATTTGGAATTCAAAAGCAGTTTCCCATGGGAGTAATGTTATATATGTGGCAGTCAGATTCCCAGGAAGATGCCCAAGTCTTTTAAATTTGCACTGTACAAAGGCTGGGACTCTAACCACATATTAAGTTGTTTCTGTGGGATAGTATGCCTAGATTCTAAGCTGAGGTGCCAGGGACACAGATCCTGTGCTGCCAGGACTGTGGTGAGATCAGGACCTTTTACCAAGCTGTCCAAGTGGGGAGACTCACGGGCCCTAGGCATTCATAAGAGACTCAAAGCGCTCCTAGGGTTGGAGGTCTGGAGGAAGGATGGATTGGGCAGAATCAGCCCATAGTGCGGCCAGATCTGCTCACTCAGAGGCCCTACCCTAGCTCTCTACCCTACTTCTTTCGATCCTGTCCTCTCTCCTGGCCTCCAGAGGAACAGAAGACCACCTCCCATCCCCCACATCCACAGGCCACACACCAGCCACTGAAAGACTTGTCAGAAGAGTTCAATGATTACTATCGTGGGATATATTTTGCTGTTCTCTGTACTTCACTCTCTGTCATGCCCCCTGTGGTTTCAGAAATCAAAACACAGAAAAGAGAATGAGAAGAAAAAAAAAAGAAGAAGCAGTTAGAAATTATTTTAAAAGAAAGAGGGAAAAACAGTCAAGCAGTCTGGACTTCAAGAGTAGAAATGCTTAAAAAGATGATGGTTAAACCCAGATCTGGAAAAAGACACTGAGCAAATTAGAAAGGGCAGAAGCACAGGGTCTGGGCAGGCCATAGAAAGCCCAGGGGAGGGTAGATTTAATCAAATGAAAATGAAGGCATTTTACAGGGAGTTCAGAGGATCAGAGAAATAAGAGCTGGCTAAGGAAATATTCAAGCCTTGTGGTGTAGGCCCTGTCTCTCTCTAGGCACTTGGGGATAAAGCCAGAGGAGGCCCAGTGCTACACAATGAGACACTCTCAAAAAAGGAAAAACAAAACAAAACTTTTCAGGTGAAAAAGCAAAAAGAAGTAAAAAGTTGCTCCCAGAATGGGTCACGGGAATAGCTAAGTGAAACAAGTTCTTAACAAAATAAGAACTAAGTATGCTTAATATAATTTTAAAACATTAAAAAAAATTATGCGTATTTATGTGTATGCTATGGATGGAAATTATATAAAGACAATGCCTGCAGAGGCCAAAAGAGGGCACTGGATAATATAAAATATAAATATAATATAAATTTAATATAGCATTTTCAATCTAAAAAAAGATGCTGGAGACAGTAAGTACCATGTGACCGTCCAGGAAATGAGGCAGAGCAGCTTTCAAGAAGAGGAAGTATAATCCTCCTGCAGGGGGAAGGAGGGAGCAGAGGCTGCTGTTGAAACAGGACTTCCTATTGGGTCTGTCTGGGTGACCTGGGGGGAAGGGGGAGAGAGAGGCTGGGCAGCAGCAGCCATGGGATAAGGATCACTGAGCTGTAGCAAGGATGGCCATGAAAGGCCAACGAGGAAGCATAAAAGAAGACTTTTAAAACCATCTACCAGCTGAGAACAGGATGTGGGTTGGGCGAGGGCAGATGCTGGTAAAATAAGACTGCAGGTAGAGTGCAGCCTAAGATCTTCCTTTTCAGGAGGAGTGGTAATTACCTAGACACTATGACTATAGCCATTTTCCTTTTTCCTTTTCTTGTGTCTACCCAGAGCAATTTTGGGGGCTATTGGAAGGTGGCTGCACTCAGTCAGGGAAAATGACTAGACTCTGGTCTCACGGAAATGCTTTACAACAGCTATCTCGGGATAGACTGGCAATCTCGATATCCAGTCAGGGTTCAAAAGACCTCATGTGCACTCAGGAAGAGAGCTGCAGGCGCTCATTTCCTCATAAAACAGAGCTGGGGGTTTTAAGTCAGGAAATGGTATCTTTGGCCACTACTATTCCCTGAGCCATGGTTTTGCTCTAAGGTACACAATATTATATAAATATTTTAAGGCATAAAATTGGATGTTAAATAGTTATGGTCAAGACGTTTAGATTGACCAAAACATTTGAGATCATGAAAGACCCAAACCCAGAGACCCTTCCCCGAAATACGCGTTTAAACAAGGCTGGAAAATTACCAAG
>NW_022196912.1:91779453-91793146 GCF_008632895.1 Mastomys coucha | reverse complement strand
CCTAAATAAAAGCCTCTTTGCTCTTGCATCCGAACGCCTGGTCTCGTCGTCCTTCAGTGCACGGCCTCAGCCTGATAGAGGCCCGAATCTGGGTCTCTTCAATCACAGTCTGACACATGTGACTATGTTCCTATTTTCCACTTAAACTATGAATGCGGGACTAGAGATGGCTCAGCAGTTAAGGTCTCTCACTCGCTGTTCCTACTGCTCTTGTAGGAGACCTAGGTTTAGTATCCAGCACCCACATGCTAGCCAGCTCATGCCATGTGTGGCTCCAAATTCCCTATGGATCCAGGGGATCTAGTGCCCTCTTCTGGCCTTCAAGGGTACCAGGCACAAATGTGGTAGACAATATACTGCAGGCAAAATAATCATACACATAACTTAGGGGCTGGAGAGATGGTACAGTGATTAAGAGCACTGGCTGCTCTTCCAGAGGACCTGGGTCCAATTTCCAGCAGCCATTGGTGGCTCGCAATTGTAACCCCCAGACACCTTCTTGGGGCCTCTGTAGGCACTGCATGCACATGGTACATAGATACACACACAGGCAAAACACCCACCCACACACACGAAAGTAAAATCAAATAAAATCTCAAAAAAATAAAAATAAGTAAAAACTTAAAAATACTGCAACCAACTGACTTTTATATCTTCCTAAGTAAATACTATCCACATTTGAATGACTTGATAAACATTCCCTTGACTGTGGAAAGTTCTAAGCTGATATTCTTTTTTTTTTTTTTTTTTTTTTTTTTTTTTTTGGTTTTTCGAGACAGGGTTTCTCTGTGTAGCCCTGGCTGTCCTGGAACTCACTCTGTAGACCAGGCTGCCCTCAGACTCTGAGATCTGCCTGCCTCTGCCTCCCAAGTGCTGGGATTAAAGGCATGCGCCACCACTGCCTGGCTTAAACTGATATTCTTATCTTTCAGATAAATAGGAAGACCACACAAAGTCAGTCTGAAAGCTTGAGAACAAGCACCATGAGAGAGCCCTGGGTCCCAGTGTCCAGAGCTGGGCCTACTGCTCTCCAGTTTTTCTTCCTGACCATCAGACCTGTGAATGTTCAACAACCACGGGGCTACACCAGAGACCAGAGTTCTTCACATGCTCTCCTGACTGCAAGAAAATAAAACAAATCCTTTTTCTCCAGTGGCTCTGCTTTTAACCCCCAACCTTGACACAGCCATCTTGAAGTTTAGCCTAACAAATTAGAAAAAAAAACCCAACAACTTACTAGACTTGAAACCAAAGAGTTGCTCGAATCCATACACTAACAAGAGCAAACAAAAACAGCCTCCTTTTCAGTCTCATACCCACCAAGAGAATTGGACAACACATGGAATACACTCTGTAGACCAGGCTGGCCTTGACTCAGAGATAGGCCTGCCTCTGGCTCCCCAGTGCTGGGATTATAAGTGTGTGCTGCTACTGTTGGTACTACCCAGTAGCCAACACTTGAAGTAAGCCAAGTGTGTAATTCCCACAGCACTTGGAGAAAAGGTACCACAGTAGTCATCTCATAAAAACCTGTAATGGCACACTAGAGAAGGCTCAGCAGTGAAGAACACCTGCTGCTCTTGCAAAGACCCAGGTTCAGTTCCTACCACCCACAAGGTGGCTCACAGCCATCTGTTACTCCAGTTCTGTAACTTCTTCTTCTGTTCTATGGGGGCACCTTACATGGTACAATACACACACACACACACACACACACACACACAAACACAAATCTTAAGTCTTTTTTCTCTTGAGAACCCATAATGGGTTAATTAAATAAAACAACAGGACTGGAATGTCACTGTAAAGCACACATGTTGATTTGTGATTCCTGTGAAGATGCACAGACCCACCCACCTTTAAAGTTTCCCAGCACGCACAGGGAAAGCCGGGTGGGCTCCAGTAATAATTGCTAGCACTTCAT
The DNA here is from genome assembly GCF_008632895.1 of Mastomys coucha. Lineage (NCBI taxonomy): Eukaryota > Metazoa > Chordata > Mammalia > Rodentia > Muridae > Mastomys > Mastomys coucha. The sequence goes on along the minus strand of NW_022196912.1, from coordinate 91,791,222 downwards.
TACAAAAATGATGTGTAGATGCTCAAGAGTACTTTTAGCCTTTGTCCCTCCTCAACAAAACCCATACACACATTTACCTGGAATTCATCCATGATGCTGAATGTATACTCATGTCTGGCTACTACATGATGACAATTCTTACATAGATCTGCCAAAACAAAGACACATAATGAAGTCTGGAGAGGTTTGTTAAAACAATGAAATTTCTATTCTCAGCATGTAGTACTTAAAAGGAATTTTAACTCTGTCACATTTAACACAAGAAATCCAGATTCTATCACAACTTTACATAACTAGGATCTGAGCGGCTCACTGTGCACACATTCGTTCCCACTGAGAGCTCCCTACAGAAAGGCAGCAAGCAGGTGCTGTCTGCTTATGTTTACTTTTGCAGTATGAGGGACCAATCCTAGAGCCGCACTCCACCACCCACCTACATTCTCAACCTTCTTGTCATTTCTAAGTCAAGCTCTCACTAAGTTGCCCAGGCTGGCTTTGAACTTACCCTGCAGCCCAAGCAGGCCTTGACCTTTCAGTCTCCTGAGTAGCTGGGATCAAGCTGGCAAGATTGAGTAAAGGTGCTTGTCACCAAGTAGCTAGGATAAAAGGTCTGTGCCACCAAGTCTAGTACTGTGTGCTTTTAAAAGTGTGGACCCATCTAGCTACACAGAAGCTGTTATTCTCAGGAACAAACGACAGCAAATGTGCAGTTATAACCAGGGATAAAGAAAACCAACTGTGGGCATGGAAGTGAATTTGAGGTAACAAGAAATGATCTATTAAAACCAAAAACAATATAAGAAATAATTGATAAACTACTGTGTGCCGGATACTCTTTAAATTCATTTTTTTAGCTATTGCTGTAATCTCAAATTCAATGAGATATAATATTTCCACTTTGTCAGGAAACAAAGGCACACAGTGGTTAAGTAAACAGACGACTACAGAGAGAGGAGGTTTGGAGCCAGAATGTTTAACTAAGAATGTGACTCTTACTCACTCTGCCCTGCTACCTCGAAAAAAATTCATCTTAAAGGGGACACAGGCTTAAAAAGGGATGCCAAACACCTTCTGGAGTATTTTTAACTGAGTCTATTCTAAGAGTTGGATGCTTTTCATACTTGCCTTTAAAGCTATTATCAGCATACTTGTTCCTTATTCATATTCAGAACATACCAAGAACCAGAAGAAAAACAAAAAGGAGATGCAAGCAGTTAAGTATTCGTCACAACATCTCAGTGCTAACATGTACACATAACATGTACATATGACATGTACACATAATGCACACATTTATACAAAGAACTTCTTAGCACTGTTCTCAAAGCGCATTTACTTTCTCTGCATATTTTTCTTTAGGGTTGAGGATGGGAAGGTCCAGTGATAAAAGCAAGAGAAGAAAGCAACAGATGGACGGACAGTGGGACAGGAGGCCAGAGCAGGTAAAAACACAGAAGCAAAGCAGGAAATGCCAAAGCACACCAGGGTCATTTATACCAGGAAAATGGTGCTACACTGTAACATTCTCCCTCTCTCTTCAGCCCTGCTTGCCTTTGGACTTCTGATGCTCCTCCTTCCACCACCTGAGTGCTGGGTTAGCAGGGGTCAAACACCCCACTAGGCTGGTCCTGACCTTTAGCCTACTGGAGGACCCTATTCCATTAAAAAAACATGAATCCAAGGCTAGTAGTAATGGCTCAGGCCTTTAATTCTAGTACTTGGGAAGCTGAGGCAGGTCAGCCATGAGTTCCAGGAAGCCTGGGCCATAGAATGAGTTCTGGGCTAGCCTGAGCTACAAAATGAGATCTTACCTCAAAAAAGAGGTCCTAACTGTATTTTCCTCCCAGTGACTTACCAGTAACTATGCACTGTAACACAACAATGAACGTGCCCTTGGAACACCCATACAATACACCAACTTCTGAAAGATAATGCCTGCTAACGGATCTGTATTTCAAAACCAACTCTACTTACGGTCATAAGTAACTATTTCTTCTCCATCTTCCTCTTTCAGGGATCTATTTGTGATCAGCATAAAGTCCCGCTTACTGCACACGGCGCAGCCTGCGAAGTTCAGTAAGAATGATCCATTCTCCAGACAGGTATTCCCCTACAGTATGAAAACAGCAATTCTCTTATGCTTTGAAACCATTGGTGAAACTGACCGAATGGCTCAAAGTCTGTACAGGCCAGAGATGCAGCCAGAACACACCTGCTCAAAGCACTTTTTAAAGCAACTAGCTTTCCTACAGAATTACTACTTATAAGGATATCTGATGCACATGTTAAGCCCATGAATTTCTAAGGACTACAAGCGTTTGCCAGGGAGGCCTAGGGCTGGAGATATGGCTTAGTGGTAGAGCATTTGCCCAGCGTCTGTGAAGCCTTGGTTGCAATCCCTGTATCACAGAGCAAGCAAATTTAAGAGAAGTAAGTCCAAATACTTATAAACAACAGGAAAAAAACAATATTCGATACAAAAAGTAAGTCAGAAAGTTTTAGAAGTATTTTTAAATGATAGGCCAAAAAACTAGAATTAAGTCAATCGAAATAGAAACAAATAACCAAAAAAAAAAAAGAAAAGAAAAGAAACAAATAAGTCACTACTAAAGGTAAGTGTACACACTGTTGGAAGGGCTTCTTCTCACGCCTTTGTTAACACCACACACAAACCAGCCAATGTCTACAGATGTCAGCCTTTAGGAGTGTGTGTGGCGGAGGCAGAGAAGGGTAAAGGCGTCAACTGCTCAGACTAACACAGGCGTGGCCAAGGAGCAGAGTATTCGCTTTGGCATGGAGAAACTAAACATTCCTGCTTAAAGAGAAATCATTGCTAAAGACTCTGTTAACATGAAAGCTGCTTTACAGATTTTTCCAATCCAATTCCAAGAAACACTGAATACCTTTATTTTAAAAAATATGTATTTTATTATGGAGATGGGGCAGTGGGCATGTGCCACAGGTCACGTGTAGGGAAAATTAGACAGTAAAGATTATTAGTTTGGTAGTATAGTATAAAATCTTACAAATTTGGCCGGGCGGTGGTGGCGCACATCTTTAATTCTAGCACTTGGGAGGCAGAGGCAGGCGGATTTCTGAGTTCGAGGCCAGCCTGGTCTACAGAGTGAGTACCAGGATAGCCAGGACTACCCAGAGAAACCTTGTCTCGGAAAAAAAAAAAAAAATCTTACAAATTTGAGGGCCAGGCATGGCGGTACATGCCTTTAATCCCAGCACTCGAGAGGCAAAGGGGCAGATCTCTGAGTCTGAGGGCAGCCTGGTCTACAGAGTGAGTTACAGGACAATCAGGACTGCAAAGAAAAATCCTGCCTTCAAAAACCAAAACCAATCAACCAAACAAAAAGTTTACAAGTCTGAAAAAACCTGAAACTACAAGGAGTACAACATAAAACATTTTTCCCCCCGAGACAGGGTTTCTCTGTGTAGCCCTGGCTGTCCTGGAATTCACTCTGTAGACCAGGCTGGCCTCGAACTCAGAAATCCACCTGCCTCTGCCTCCCAAGTGCTGGGATTAAAGGCGTGCACCACCACCGCCTGGCTAGCACAAAACATTATTATTATTTCAGATCATACATGTCAATGTAGCTATAAGCTTTATGTCTGCTACTATGTATGTTCTGTCAGGGAATATTTGCAATTAAAAACAGAGGGATGAGGAGGCCAGTGGTTTAGCTTGACTGGAGGAACACTTCCATGAAGCCCTGGACTCAATAGCCAGTACTACATAATGGGGTGTGGTGGTCTGTGCTGTAATTCTAGTACTCAGCCTAAGGATCAGACAGAGCGGCATCCTTGGCTCCACAGTGAGTTCAAAGCCAGCCTGAGATAGACACATGAGACCCTATCTTTGACAGGGACAGGGAGTGGAGGGAGACATGGAAGGCTGGGCAGTAGCTCAGAGGAGAGATTTCTCTCTGGTTTTTCTATTCCCTATTCCATTCATTTCTGCCCCTCTCTCCCTCCTTCCTCCCCTCCCTCCTCCTTCCTCCCCTCCCCTCTTCCCTCCCCTGGATAGAATGTTAATGTGCTCGTTTTCCACTGGAATGTTAGCCTACTGTTTTCAGATTGTTCTTTTTTTAAAAAAAAAATTATTTATTTAACGTATATGAGTACACTGTAGCTGTCCTCAGACACACCAGAAGAGGGCATCAGATCCCATTACAGATGGTTGTGAGCCACCATGTGGTTGCTGGGAACTGAACTCAGGACCTCTGAAAGAACAGCCAGTGCTCTTAACTGCTGAGCCATCTCTCCAGCCCCTGTTCTTTTTTTTTTTAATTTATTTATCTTAAGTATAATAATACACTGTAGCTGTACAGATAGTTTTAAGCCATCATGTGGTTGCTGGGAACTGAATTCAGGACCTCTGCTCACTCTAGCTATGCTTACTCCAACCCTACTTGCTCTGGTCCAAGGATTTATTTATTATGTATATGTAAGTACATTGTATCTGTCTTCAGACACACCAGAAGAGGGCGTCAGATCTCATTATGGATGGTTGTGAGCCACCATGTGAATAAAGTTCTCTTGCTACTTCTGGGGGCAGGGGAAGAAAAGAATGAACTGACTCTCTTTCTTCTTTAAAGATAAAAAACCAGGTCTGTGTCTTTGTCTCTGTGTAAGAGTAACGAATGTGCCCGGCAGTGGTGGCGCACAGAGTTTAATCCCAGCATGTGGGAGGCAGAGGCAGGTGGATTTCTGAGTTTGAGGCCAGCCTGGTCTACAGAGTGAGTTCCAGGGCTATACAGAGAAACCCTGTCTCAAAAAAAAAAAAAAAAAAAGAGTAATGAATACAGTGCCTGTGGAAGCCAGAGGACAGTACTGGAGCTCCTGAGCCAGCGCTAAGGCTGCTGTGAGCAGCCTGATGTGAGTGGTGGGAACGGAACTTGGATTCTCTGCTGCAGCATTAAATGCCATTGACTTCTGAGCCATCTCTCTAGCCCCTAATAACCCTGTTAATAACCTCCACAGGAAACTTTTCCTCATGGTTCCCAGTGTGCAGTGACCATCATTAAGACTCATAAAACTTTATAGATTAAAAAGAAAAGCATGAACTAAAGCACAATATACAAAAATAATAAAAGCAGAGACATGCAGAATAATTATAAGCAAACAGCAGAACCACCAGTTAAGTCAAAAAAACAAAACAACAACAACAAAAAAAAAACTTCTACATTCCAGAAGCTTCTCCCCCACTTTTTGTTGTTGAAAGATTTATAGTTATTTTATGTATATCTATGCCTGCCCGGTACTCATGGAGGCCAGAGAGTTGGATCTCCCAGAACTGGAATTATAGACAGTTGCTAGCTGCCATGTGGGTGCTAGGAACTGAATCCAGGTCCTCTGCAATAGCACCAATCACTGAGCAATCTCTCTGGCCCCTTATATGACCATTCTTGATCATACTCTGTTTAGCAGACATCAATACAATGTCTTTAGAGTAACTTCTTGTTTTACCAACCAGGAAAGTCTTACTGTATTTTAGTTTGCTTGATTTAAAGCTGCACTTCATGTGTTCTTTTACCAATACTGCAGACTAAAGTCAGACTGCTGTATCTGATTCTAGTGCCCCCATTGCTCTAATTGAGGGTTCCTTAACCTCTGCACTACTGACATTGGGGCACACAGACCTTTGTTTGGATGGTTGTCCTACGTACTGCAGCATAATACTTGGTCTCTACTCATTTGAGGTCAAGGAGCTCCTTCACTGTGACAATCAAGTGTCTCTGGATGCTACCAAGCCCTCTGGGAGGCAAAAACCACTTCCACTGGAGAGCTGATGCTCTAGCTAATTCACATTCACAACCCTACTTTTATGACATTCCCATTTATGAACACAAGTTTGCTCTAGCCTACTACTACAAATAATGATCTTACAAGCATTCTTTTTGTTTTGTTTTGTTTTTTTCAAGACTGGATTTCTCTGTATAGTTCTGGCTGTCTTGGAACTCACTCTGTAGACCAGGCTGGCCTCAAACTCAGAAATCCACTGGCCTCTGCCTCACAACAAGTGCTGGGATTAAAGCCGTGTGCCACCACCGGTGTGCCTTTACAAGCATTCTTATACACATTGCCAGGAGATGTACATGTGCATTGTTCTAAAAGTACTTCTATGTCATTCCAGGGGACATTTAAATTTGATAATGGATGGTAATTATTTTATAAATCAAAGTGGTTGTACCATAATGAAAATTCATCTAACATAACAATCTCAAGACCTACACATCACTCACATAAGAAGTTGTATTTCAAGTACGGCGGTGGTGGTGCACACCTTTAATCCCAGCGCTTAGGAGGCAGAGGCAGGCGGATTTCTGAGTTTGAGGCCAGCCTGGTCTACAGAGTGTGTTCCAGAACAGCCTGGGCTACACAGAGAAACCCTATCTCAATTAAAAGCCTGTGGCAACCCCCCAGCACCCACCCTATCACTCACAAAATATTAAAAGAAAGAACTATGAAGATGTTTTACCTTCCAACCAATGCAAGGATCCTTCACCTTGCTATTTTCCTTCAGTTTCTTCCTCCTCTAAACCACCTTATTTGGATGGAAAACACCACAGCCTCATTCCCAATCAATCTTTCTTTTCACTCCGTTTAAAGAGCAGGCTGTCAATTATACTCCCCAACACTGCAGGCTATAAGCAGCCCAGGGCCTTGGTAGTCACTCCTTCACAGATGGGCAAAGCAATCTGTCTACACATATCACTGTGCAGTAACAATTCCCTAAAAGAACCATAAGTCAAGCCTCAAAACCCCCTAAGCCTGAGAGGAACAAAGACTTAAAATAAGGACTGGGGGTATAGTTCTGTTGGTAGAGTGGTGGCTGGCAGGTACATACTCTGGGTTCAACCCTCAATACCAAGAAGGAAAGGGGGAAGAGAAAGGGCAAGGAAGTGAGAACCTGACGGGACGCAAAAGAGGGATCACAGTCTAGTCTTGGCTCTCATACTTGGGCAAGTGCTAAGATAGTTTTTCTCTGGGTACCAGTTCTACCATGTTCAAACGTGGGTTAGAACACGAGGCTGGGGGTGTAGCTCCGTTGGTGGAAAGCTTGCCTACCACGCAACAAGCTCTCGGTTCTATCCCTAACATTTTATAAATGGAGCCCAGTGGCGCACGCTTGTAATGCCAGCATTCAAGAGGTATGTGGAAGGAAGATCAAAGTCAAAGAAATCCTCCTCGGGTACGTACTGAGTTTGAAGCCAGCCTGGGCTACCCAAGACCAGTCTCCAAAAAGTGGATTCTAAAATGACCTCAGACGTTCACCCAGCGACACAATTAGGTAAAAGAATTTCATCAAGTCGAGCTGGAGGATGAAGCCGGGACTGCAGTAGGTAGGTCCTGAGAAGCTCCTGTCAACTTGGGTGGGGAGGTAATCTTGAGGGTTCCCCGTTGTCCCCAGCAACAAAACCGGAAGGACCGCTGACGTCAACCACCAGGGAGGGGACCTGCCGCCAGTAAGCAGGGACCCTGGAGTGACAAGACTGCAGAGTGGGTCCTGGCCTGTCTAGGAATATCGGTCGAGCACCGAGCCTGCAGGAGGCTCTCCGCGCCCACTTGCTCACCCGATTGGGGTACTCCTTCTCCACACAGTCCCCACACATCGTCACGCAGTTTACGGAGAACGTCCCCAGCGACTGAAGACGAAACCTCGCGAGAGCCGAGATTTCGATTGCCGCACGCGTTCTAAGGATTCCACCGCTAGCTAGAAGTCTCCGCCCATAGCAACGGTTGTTAGGCGGGACGCACTGCGGCCTCCTGTCAACGAGGGTGCACCAAGGACTGGACTCAAAAATCTTCAGATATTGAAAAGATCTGAGGACTCGAAGATGTGTCGGGGGCTGGAGAGATGGCTCAGCGGTTAAGAACACTGACTGCTCTTCCAGAGGTCCTAAGTTCAATTCCCAGCAACCACATGGTGGCTCACAATCATCTGTAATGGGATCCGATGTCCACTTCGGGTGTGTCTGAGGACAGCTACAGTGTACTCATATAAATAAAATAAATCTTTAAAAAAAAAAAAAAGATGTGTTGGAAAGAGGAAGCTTTGAGCCTGAGAGAACTTCTAGTAGGCACCTTCTTGAAATCTGATTTTTAAAAAAGGCGAATTACAGTACAGCAAAAAAGGGGAATTGTTTCTTCTTGCTTCCACTTACACCAGAGTCAAAACCCTGAAATGCCAGTTTAAATAGCATTTTAACAAAGAAGAGATCAGACTTCAGGGAGGGAGTAAGCAGGTGTTTGAGAAGAGAAGCTTAGAGCACTGTCGAGAACCTACTAAATTATTTAAATTAGATTCTTATCATCCACCTTGTACAAAAATCAATTCAAAATGGATCAAAACCCATTATCTAACACAGGAAACACTGAAACTTCCAGAAGAAAACATAGGGGATAGTTGTCAAGATATTGGGTTGGATCAGCTGGAGAGATGTCCTTTAGGAGCAGTGAATGTTCTTCCAGAGGACCCAATTTGCCTGCCTGTGTGTTTATGTGAAAGTGTCAGATCTTGGAGTTACAGATATTTGTGAGCGGCCATGTGAGTTCTGGGAAGAAGAGGAGTAGAGGCCAGCCATGAGCACGTGGAGAGAGAGTGGGGAAGGGTCAAGAGGACAGAACGGGGTAGGAAGGCGGGAGCAAGAGAGCGAAGAAGGGGGCAAGCAGCCCCTTTTATAGCGAGTCAAGCATACCTGGCTGTTGCCAGATAACTGTGGGATGAAGCTTAAACAGAATGCTAACAACTACGTTTTGCATATCATGGAGAACTGCATTTTTTTCCTTCCCGAGGTTGTATTACCTTGCTTAATATTCTAAGTCCACTCATTTTCCTACAAATTTTGTGATTTCATTTTTTTCTTTAGAACTGAACAGTATTCCTTTTTTTCTTTTCTTCTTTCTTTTCTTTCCTGTGTAGCCCTGGTTGTCCTGGAGCTCACTCTATAGAACAGGCTGGCCTCAAATGCACAGAGTTCGGCCTGCCTCTGCCTCCCGAGTATTGAGACTAAAGTCATGTGCACCACTGCCCAGCTCTATTTTTTATATAGAGAGATTTTTCATCTTTCTTTCATCAGTTGATGGACAGCTAGGTTGATCTTAATTCCTTGCCAGAGTGAATAAATCAGGAATAAACACAGGGGTGTAAATATCCCTTTGTGTTCTGGGTAAATGCCCAGGAGTGGAATAACAAGGTCATATGGTAACTCTAGTTTTAATTTTTTGAGAAGTCTCCAAACTGATTTCTACAATGGCTGTATTAATTTGCACTCCCACCAACAATGAATAACACTGTCTTTCTCTCCACATCCTTTGCAGCATTTGTTGTCAGATTTATTGACTAGCTCAGTGGCTGATGACTTCTAAACCTCCCCATGGCTAGCACACATTTCCCTCCAGTATTTCTGGCTTAACACACAAATGCAAAATGCAAACTTCTTGGCAGCCTCCCCCAACCCCCACCAGGGCCGCTTTCCCTTTCCACTTATATTGCTGGATGATTTTTTTTCCCCCTGAAGCTCTTAAATCTGATCCCTCTCCTCAGAGTCATGGCGATTCTCCTCCTCCTCTCTCCCCTGGTTCCTTGCCCGAGCAATCTAAAAGTCCTGCCCTGTCTCCCTGCACACACATTGGCTGTACAGCAATTCTTTATTACCAGTCGAAGCCAGTTGGGGGCAGAGACCCTCAGGTCTGGAAGTGTGGCTTTTGGGAACCAAAATAAGAAAGCACTAGAACCAATTCCCAACATCTCACTCTTTCTGTCCAAATTTTAAAAAGGCTCTTCTCTCAGAGATAAGTTGAGCATAATCATAAAAATTATGAAAATACAAAGTATGAATGCAGTTAATATCTACTCCATATTTACCAATTAGATAAAGTACTCTCTACTATTTATCCTGAGTTTAAAATTCTATACCTGAAATACGTTCTGACTTTAACTTCTGTTATCATCTGAAAAACATCTTTTCTATATTATCTTCCTCAAGGCTAAACAACTTAAGTTTTATTATGAGACTATAACTACTCTTCAACCCCATCAGAAATCAGAGAACAAATTAAATATTACCTGAATATATAAGAAGCACAGAAACATAGCTTACAAAACTTAGAAACAAATTGTAGAGACAGCTGACTACTTAAACAGTCCCTTATTACTCAAAATGCCAGAGCATCTGTCTTTAGCCTTCTGGCCCAGAACCATCTGACAGACCTTAAGTGAAGCAGGAACTATGAAGGATTTGTTTACTCTGTCTTGGCAGAGTTAAACTGTCAACTGTCCTGCATCGTGTGTCCTTTCTTGAGCAGTATTTTTTGTGTGTAGATGAATAAGGTAATTTTTGTCCCATGGCTATTTTGCCATAATTGGAGCAACCCCATATGGAGATTTTGATGCTCAGTTTCATCTTTGAAACAAGAAGGGAATGCTGTTGGGAGCAGACATATCTCTAGTCAAATGATCTTTAATAATGAACTAATATTAAATGTCATATTCTGAGATTTCTGATGTTTTTGAAGACTATCTATCTGAGTTGTTAAACCTTGACTACTTTTAGATATTTCTATTTGAATAATGTAGAAAGTACCTTAATATGGTTAGATCAGAATCTAATATAACCATGATTTATTACCTGGCCCTTAACTTGTGGTACTTAATCATCCTAAACAGTTTGTAATAACAGTTATTAGAAGGACTGGGTCTAAGCCTTGTATCCTTAAATGAGTTGTGTAGACATAATGCCTATCTAAGAGTAACAATATTAATTTCAAATTTTGTATTGATATAAGAAATTCATACTAATGAAAACTTTAAATCTGCATTAATCTATATAGTCTGTACCAATGAAAAATTATAACTTCAATTTGTATCAATTATAAAGATTTCTACCAATATAAGATTGTGGCTATATAGTGGTTTGCTTAAAAATAAATTTTAATTCATCCCATTTATTTCCTTTCTGTTCAAAATTATGAACATTTTCAAGTTATCTCTTAAAATGACAGCCTATCTATAATTTGTAAAATAACCATAATCAGACACCCAAACCCAAGGGATCAGGATGACATCTCGCCTCAATTTCTTCCTGCTGAATAGGGATGACAAAAATTCTTTATTTTATTATTTTTTTTAAGATTTATTTATTTATTTTTATGTATATGAACACACACTGTAGCTGTACAGGTAGTTGTGAGCCCCCATCTGGTTGTTAAGAATTTGACTTTTAGGACCTCTGCTTGCTCTAGTCAACCCTGCTGGCTCCAGTCGGCCCTGCTCACTCTAGTAGACCCGACTTGCTCAGTCCTGCTAGCTGTGACCCAAAGATTTATTTATTATTATAAATAAGTACATTGTAGTTGTCTTCAGACGCACCAGAAAAGGGAGTCAGATGTCATTACAGGTAGTTGTGAGCCACCATGTGGTTGTGGGATTTGAACTCAGAACCTTCAGAAGAGTAGTCGGTGCTCTTACCTGCTGAACCATCTCACCAGCCCTACAAAAATTCTTTTGTTTTGTTTTCTTTTGTTTTTTTCCAGACAGGGTTTCTCTGTGTAGTCCTGTCTGTCCTGGAACACATTCTGTAGACCAGGCTGGCCTCGAACTCAGAAATCTGCCTGCCTGGGCTGGAGAGATGGCTCAGTGGTTAAGAGCACTGACTGCTCTTCCAGAGGTTCCGAGTTCAACTCCCAGCAACCACATGGTAGCTCACAGCCATCTGTATATATATATATATATATATATATATATATATATATATA
>NW_022196912.1:91763046-91779443 GCF_008632895.1 Mastomys coucha | reverse complement strand
ATATGTGTGTATATATGTGTGTGTGTGTGTATGATAAGTAAATAAAATCTTTGAAAAAAGAAAAAAGAAAAAAAAAATCTGCCACCTCTGCCTCCCAAGTGCTGGGATTAAAGGCATGTGCCACCACCACCAGGCAAAATATTTATTACATCTTTTTGTTTGTTTGTTTTTCTTTTTTTCTTTTTTCTTTTTTTGAGACAGGGTTTCTCTGTGTAGTCCTGGCTGTCCTGGAACTCACTCTGTAGACCAGGCTGGCCTTGAACCAAAAATTCTTTAAAGGGGTAGGGATGGGTAGGAAAATTACAAAATTTGGTTAGACTTAAGAAAGTTAGCATTTATTATCCAGTCTCTGTATGCGTAGAAGGCTCAGGACTTGACTGAAGTTTTGATTGGATCTGTCTGAAAGATTGGATGAAGTGAAATCATCTGGAATCACCAGCTATTCCTGAAGCTGTTTTGGAAGCAATTGTCTGGAAACAGCTTCAGGAGGTAGGGGCCTGACCAGCAGGTCACCTCAGCATCCCCAAGGATGAATCTTGCTAGTGCTATACATTCTGCAACATGAATCTCACAACTAAAATTTTAGTTCTATCAAGGTATTTATTTGTATGGTATAGCCGTCACTGGCTACATGAACTGGGTTCCCTGAATGAAGAGATGGGGCTACATGGGAGGACTGCAAGAGAAGAGTAAAAATAAGACTAAGACAAGTTTCTGATCAAGGCCCAATGTTTACTTAGGAGTCTGAGTATATAAAGGGAGGGGACCCATAGGAGACCCATCCCCCTCAATGCCAGGATCTTGCCACCTTATCAGGCGTTATCAGCGTCTTGTTGGTTAACAGGAACTCCTCAGGCAGACAGGCTCAGTAACTCAGCAGATGGTGGCTTCTTTCAGGAAGCTGCAGAAGTGACAGGACAATAAACTCCACCTAGGTCGGAAGGCTCCACTCTAGGTGGGCTAGCCTGCTGTGGTTGAGCAAGATCTGAGTCATCCTGAGCTCCAGGCTGGGGGAAGGGCACAGTATGGATTGTGCAAGGTACACAGATAAGTTAAGGATGAATTTTGAACCCTGTCTCGAAAAAAACAAAAAAAAAAAAAAAAAAAAAAAAAAAAAGGATGAATTTTGTTCCTTCCTTGAGCAAGTGAAAGACACCTATCCTTTTATTAAAGTTCATTTCACCTTTTAAAGTGTAACTAGTAGGAAAATGTAAAATAACACAAGCAAGCAGGACAGCAGTGGTGCACATCTTTGATCTCAGTGCTTGGGAGGCAAAGGCAGGTAGACCTCTGAGTTCAAGGCCAGTCTGCTCTACAGAGTGATTTCTAGGAAATCCAGGTCCACACAAAGAAACACTATCTCAGAAAACATCCTCCTCTTCCTTCTCCTCTTCCTCCTAGTCCATAGCTCTCATTCTGTTCCTATTGATAAGCTAAGCTTATAAGCTTATCAATACAATTCTCTGGTTTATTTTCCAAGTCCAATGAGAGCTTTTAAGTTGTATTAGTCATTATAACTATCTTATTCAATTCTATAGATATTTATTGAACGTGTTTGATGTGTGTGAGGAACTGCATGGTTAGGAACATGAAAAAGACACTACTTTCCTGCTCTCCAGACCCTTACAGAGCAGTCAGAGACAAAATGAGCCCAAATGCCCACAGCTAAGTCCCGGCAGGCTGTGATGTGGTGTGCAAATGGAGGGTCTATTCTGAGGTGGGGGATCAGGACCTAATTTGTACCTATGTTAGAGAGCTGGCTCAGAGGTTCAAGAGCACCTGGTGCTCTTGCAGAGGACCTGGGTTCAGTTCCCACACGGTGGTTCATGAGTTCCAGGAGACACTCCCTGTCCTGACCTCTGCAGGTACCATGCACACATGGGATGCACATAAAAAAAAATTGCACTCTGAAGAATGGACAGGATTTCAAGATGCAGATATTACAGAACCAGGTGTGGAGCACAGCTAGGTAGAACATTTGCCTAGCATGCAGAAAGCTCCAGTTGAGTCTTCAGTACCACATAGACTAGGTGTGGTGTCACATAGCTGTAATCCTGGGCACTCAGAAAGACCTGAAGTCCAAAGTCATCCTCAGCTACACAAGAACTTGAAGCCCATCTTGGTTGTAAAAGATCCTATCTCAAAACAGAAGAGACATTCCATAGATATTCAGATGGATAGTACAGCTGGGTGGGCAGGGGTAACGCCTTTGTTCTTCGTGTGGTGAAGAGTCCTGGAAAGATGAAGAGAAAGTGGTACCAGACTTGTGCTTGAGGATTATTTCTGCAGCTATTTGTTGGGTTGGAAATAAGAAAGGCAGATACTGAAAGAAACCACTAGGGGGAGATGAATAGCTTTCTGCCTCTACGTCAGTAGCCACCATACAGGATGACGTCCGCCTCTCCTCCCATATCTATCTATCTATCTATCTATCTATCTATCTATCTATCTATCTATCTATCTATAGAGATATATATGTATATATACACACACACTTACGGGATGATCTCAAAACATATCCTTTGGCATGAAGTGGTTTTGTGTTTAGGAGCATGAAAGACAAAATACAAAATTACAGGTGTCTTTTTACTACCCCAGAATGCCATAATATCTAGTCAAAATGATCAAGGGCGGGGAGGAGGGAGGTCGGAGGGCAGTAAGCCTACAGTCATAGAGAGGATAAAGATCTAAGGCCTATCCACCAAGACCCTCCATTCAAATCTAATCACGTTCAAGAAGGGAGATGTCATGTAAGACTAGAATGGGGGTGGAGGTGGGTTAACAAGATCAGAAACTCAAGTGTGATTATGGTAACAGGGAAGATAAAGAAATAGATCTGAAGGTGACAGGTGGAAGAAAGGGAAAGAGAGGCTACATGCAGGAGGGTTGTTTGTACCCAGAGCAATCAACAGTTGTGATGTAAAGTGAGCAAATGATTTTTTTAAAAAAAGAAAAGGAAACTTTTGTTTTCTTTCCCTTATTCATAACTGTATAAAACAAAGTTTGCAGAAAACATTGTTTCTATTTCATAATGTTCCCCCTCCCCAGATACCACCCTACCTATAGTAATCTTTTAAAAGTATGACATCAGTGTTGTAAGCCAAATATATGAGATTGTCTCTTAAGAAATGGAATTGATTTAGGTGAATCTAGACATTAAAATACCTGACTTGGCCGGTTCAATTGCCGAACCACACTATTAGACAAGAGTAAAGCTTTCCCTTAAGAGTGCAGTTTGAAACTCCTTTTACATTTTATCTTGCATTTGGTTTGTTGAGACAGAGTTTTACTCTGTAGCCTACACAGGCCTGGGGCTCAATAACTCAACTGACTTCAAACTCATGGTGAAGCTTACTCCTGCCTAAGCTTACGAGTGCTGGCATTAGAGATGTGCACACCTGGTTTTACTTATTTATTTTTTTAATTTGTGTGTTTGTTTTGGTTTTTCAAGACAGGGTTTCTCTGTGTAGCCCTGGATGTCCTGGCACTCACTTAGTAGAACCAAGCAGGCCTTGGACTCACAGCAAGCCTCTTGCTTTTGCCTCCCAAGTGCTGGGATTAAAGGTACGCATTATCACCACATAGCCCATTTAAAAAAATTTAATAGGAAAATGAATATATAAAACTTATTACATGCCTAAGGCATAGGAGTATTAGACTCTCTAGTCTCTTTTTTCTTCTAAGACTTATTATGATGCTCAAAGCCAAGAGATTAAAGGACCACACAGTGCCAATAGTATCTCCTCTCTGTTCTTTCTTTAAAGGGTTAAAGAAGTGTCTCCAAGGCTTGGGGGTAACATTGTTAGGCCAATTTCACTGCCTGTTCAGGGAAGGTGTATGTCATTCTTTCCATCGTCTCAAGGAAAGTGTGAAATTAGAGTCCGTGGCAGTCCTTACCTGATATCACCTTACTACACTGAACAACATGGCTGCAATGCTAGGTGAAGTCGGTAAGCACAGGATGGACCTGGCTGAGGGCAAGAACACCTGAGCTCCTCAAAGCTGGCAGCTGCAGCCTGAGGCGCAGCTCAGTGGTAGAGGAGGCCAAAGGGTGTGAGTTCAATCTCTAGCACCAAAAAATAAGCTAGGATTAGACAGACAGACGGACAAAGCCATTTGGCTCAGTTTGGCTTTCTTCTGAGCAGTGAGCTGTGCCTTCTCCTTCCCTCCAGGAGATGGCTTTCGATTGCTCGCTTCCTCTGGTCCGATGAGCTACAGTGTTTCAAACGCTTGCATTTAGGAGATTCTGCCCTATTTCCTTTCCAGTACATTTTCTTTGCTTTCTTTTCCAAACACCTCAATCACTTCTATGTAGACTTGTGTGTGAATTGGAGTGGATTTAATCCACAAAACACAACTGGGCTTTAGATGGGATTTTATTGTGTGGGCTCCTCTCCCTGCTGCAAAGTGTACCCCAAGGACACAGGAGCCCTCAGAGTAGTTTTTGTTTTAATTCTGTCTTTATTATCTCTATGTCCTGTATTGACTCTGAGGGAGGCGTTCAGAATTGTTGGAGTTGTGGTGTAAGGAGACTGAAACTAAGAGGCTCCCATTCTTCCTATAGAAGAACAGCAAGGAAATTCCTACAAAGTGATTCAGTCACAAACCTCAAAGGAATCTAGAAATGAGGGTGTGGTAGAAAGGAGTGCTTTTGACTTCAACTGGAGAAAGATGCATGTCTTTGGGAAATAATGTGATTTTAGAGTTAAGAGGGGTTTTTTGTTTTTTTTTTTTAAGATAAGTTCAGAGGCGGAGTTACAGGCAGTTGTCAGCTGCCCCATGTGCATGCTGGGAACCAATCTAATGTCCTCTGGGAAAGCAGCACTAACTCTTAACTGTGGGCCGTTTCTCCAGCTCCCAGCTGTATTGTAATAACAGGAAAGCTATACTCTTGCTTAGTGGTTGAGCTCTGTTTATCCAGTCTGTAAAGTTATGGCATTAATAAATGGACCTCCCTCCCAGGGTTATTTTATAAAGGAGTCACAAATGTTTTAGCTATATGCATCTTAACTATAATTCTAGTGCTGGGCAATGGTGATGTGAGACTTTGATCCTAGCACTCAGGAGGCAGAGGCAGTCGGATCGTTGTGAGTTCCAGGTCAGCCAGGGCTACACAGTGAAAGCCTGTCTCAGAAACAACAACAACAAACAAAACAAACAAAACAAAGAACAAAAACAACAACAAAAACCCAAACCAAACTAAACCAAAGCAACAATAACAACAAAAAGAAAAAAAAAACCCTTAGCTTTAAATTTGAAGAAATAAAAACAGGAGGCTAGTAAATTAGGAAAAGAAACTGGTAGTGTTTCAACCCGGAAGCTGCGGATGTGTACCTGAATGATTCTGTCCAGGGGCGCATCCTTAGAGTGAGCCTGTTGAGAGGATGCTGGCACCAGAGGATGTCCTGGAAAGAGAGAGCAAATGGCTATTTTCCTCCAGGGTGTAGCTTTGGAAAGTTCCCTCAGGGCCAGGAAAAGCCGGGAGGCTTTGCAACGGCTTCTGGCTCTTTGAGCCTTTCTCCTGACAAAAAATCCTCCTTGTGAAGCAGCGGGAGTTCATGGCCAGGCTTGCAAGAGCTGAGGTATTGTTCTGTGACTGTGGTAGACAGTGCCAAGGATGTAACAGTAATTATAAATCTCATTGTCCCAGCACTTTAAAACCCTGTGATTCCCCACTCTCTCAGAAAAAAGGCCAAATTCCTTGCTGCACGTTCAGAGGCCAGCCTTGTTCTACAGCCCCACTGCCTCATTTCTCTTCCTCCCACTTTTTTTTCTTGCCATCACCCATTGTCGCAGTCCATATTCCATTGCTGTGAAGAGAAACCATGACCACAGCAGCTCTTATAAAGCTCTTATAAGTTGGTGCTGGCTTACAGTCCCAGAAGTTTAGTCCATTATCATGGTGGGAAGCATATCCGTATGCAGGCAGGCATGGTGCTGGAGGATCCGCATGCAGAGACTGGAGAATTGTCTGGAAGCTAGCCTGGTCTACACAACAACAGCAGAAACAAGAGACACTGCTTCAAGTAGAAGGCAAGAACTTCCCAAAACTGCTCTTTGACCTCCACATATGGACTATCCACCACGTGGACCCACCCCTGCACAGTCATCTAATTTTATAAATTAAATATAATATTTATTAAAATGTTTGAGCTAGGCATAGTAGCTTATACTTATATGAGATGTATACAAGGAAGAGTGTAGGCTGCTCTTCCACAGGTCCTGAGTTCCATTCCCAGTGACCCTATGGTGGCCCACAGCCATCTATAATGCTCTTCAGGCATACATGCAGACAGAGCACTCATGCATAACAAAATAAACAAAGATGGCATTTATATGTATATCAGAACTTGAGGAGAGGCTGAGGTATGGTCAGCCCATTACATAGTGAGTTCTAGGCTAGCTTGGGCTATCTTGTGAGACCCCATCTCTAAAAAAGCCTAGCAACAAAAGAGTTAAAGTCCAAAGAAACCTCAATAAATCAAGTAGATTTATTGAGAATATATTGCTGAGAATATATTGCTGCCATGTCTTCGTGCTGTACTCACTGGAAGGAAGGTTCTGCCCAAGGCAAGGGGAACAGTGTAGCTGATGTCATGTGATGTAACACCTCACCACTCTCTAGGAAGTGATCTATAAACCTGGAGGCTAGCTTATCACCTCTTTCCTGGAAGGGCAGCAGTACCTCCTGATTTCAGTTAGTTCCGGTGTGGCGATGTAGAAAATGTGGCAGGATCTGTAAGAAGTGAAGATAGGCAGGAGGGAGGTCATTGGAGCACCACCTTGTTTCTTTTGTTATCTGAGTGTTCTATCTGCATGTATGTCTGCAGGCCAGAAGAGGGCATCAGATCCCATTACAGAGGGTCATGAGTCACCATATAGTTGCTAGGAATCCAACTCAGAACCTCTGGAAATGTAGAAATTGAGCCAAACGGAGATACCCCATAGAGATACCAGACAGCAAGGAAGTCCACTTATCCTTAAGACAAAAGGGGTTTTTAGAAGAGTTTACCAAGCAAACATCCATCCTCAAGGAATGCAAGTTTCCAAGAGACATTCCCCGGGAGAGAGTCACAGGTGTCTTATCCTAACCGGGAGGAAAGATCAATAGAAACTAAAGAACAATGAACAAGATAAAGTGTAACTACCCATGTTGTAAATTGTAACTTTGTAAGTTGTAAAACTCTGTTCTGAAATAGTATAAAAGCTTAGAGCCTTGTTTCCTCTTGGTCTCTCTCTGGTCACCATTACAGAGATGACCCTGGTATACCAGCTTCAATTAATAAATTAACCTCATGCTTTTGCAGAGGTCTCTTTCCTGGTTCTTGGAGAGTGGGGTTACCCACGCTGGTTATTACAGAAGATCAGCCAGTCCTCTTAATCACTAAACCATGTCTTCAGTCTCTTAAATTTTAAGGGGTTTTGTTTGTTTGTTTGTTTGTTTTTGAGACAGGGTTTCTCTGTGTAGCCCTGGCTGTCCTGGAACTCACTCTGTAGACCAGGCTGCCCTCAAACTCAGGAATCAGCCTGCCTCTGCCTCCTAAGTGCTGGAATTAAAGGCGTGCGCCACCACTGCTCAGCTGGAGTACCTTTGGAAGATGTGATTCTCATGGGATCCTGCTGGTAGGTGTTTTAAATTAGAGTGATCCTGGATTTTGACTCTCTGGATTCCTGTGTTATCCTGATCTCTCCCTCTTATCTACATTTTCACAGTGATGGTATCTGTCAGGTTTCATGTAGCTAAAAGGGCCACAGTGGAAATGAATAGATAATAAGAGCTTTGTTCTTGAATCTCCAAACTGTAAGGCAAATACATCTCTTCTTTTTAAAGTACACAACCTTGGGTATTTTGTCACAGCAACAGAAAACAAACTAAGAAAAACATTTGTTGCTCTGAACTGACAATGCTGCTTTTCATTTCTCCCTTACCAGTCAGTTAAGACTTGGGATTCATAATCAGAGGGCCTGTCATTGAAAAAATAAATAAATAAATGATATTCAAGGGGCTGGGAAAATGGATCAGTGGTTAAGAACTCTGGCTGTTTTTCCAGAAGACCTGGGTCCAGCACCATATGGCAGCAGCTCACAAGGGATTCAACATGCTCACACAGGCAATCATAGAGACAAACAAAACAAAACAAGACAAAACAAAACAAAATCATTGCACGTGAAATAAAAATAAGGAAAAAAATAGAGCTGGGCAGTGGTGGCACATGCCTTTAATTCCAGCACTTAGGAGGTATACAATACATATGTATATAAAAGTGTATACA
This sequence comes from Mastomys coucha, assembly GCF_008632895.1. Classification (NCBI taxonomy): domain Eukaryota; kingdom Metazoa; phylum Chordata; class Mammalia; order Rodentia; family Muridae; genus Mastomys; species Mastomys coucha. The sequence continues at coordinate 91,771,170 of NW_022196912.1, read as the reverse complement.
CAGGCTAGAGAGATGGCTCAGTGGTTAAGAGCACTGACTGTTCTTCCAGAGGTCCTGAGTTCAATACCCAGCAACCACATGGTGTCTCACAACCATCTTTAAAGGGATCTGTTGCATTTTTCTGGTGTGTCTGAAGACAGCTACAGTGTAACTCACATACATTAAATAAATAAATAAATAAATAATTTTTAAAAGTTTATACAGACCTATATATCATATATCATATATATGTATGTATATATATGTGTGTGTGTGAAGTAATAAGATAATATTAAAGCTCAGGGATATAATTTGTATAATTTATGTTTGGGATTCTGTCTTCAAGAGGCTCAGATTCTAAAGAAGGGGAAAAAACTCAGAGATCACTATATTTTGTAGTAACTGCTCTTCAGTGTGCTGGGCAAGGGAATTAACTTCCCTGTGTCCTTCTCCTCATTTGCAAAATGGAGCTAGTCAATGTCCCCCAGTTGCCATGAGAGTCACAAGAGAGAGTCTATCTCTTGTTAAGTAACCTGTGAGATTGATGATTTAGATGAGTCCAGAGAACTTAAAGAACATACTAGAATAAGTGAGAGGCTAATTGGGAGACGTAGCTAACTACAGCCCCAGGAAATCTCAGAGCTAGACTCTATGTAACACACTCTCCTGCACCAAAGGTCTAGGTTTCACCCTGCTTCCCACCAAGGCAGGAAGACAGGCTGTGCAGAGAAGGATGAACCAAACCACAGGCAGTGATAAAGGGCCAAGAGGAAAGGAAGCAGGGCGATTGGACAAGATTTAGAAAATGCTTTTGGGGGCAGTGGTGGCGCACGCCTTTAATCCCAGCACTTGGGAGGCAGAGGCAGGCGGATTTCTGAGTTCGAGGCCAGCCTGGTCTACAGAGTGAGTTCCAGGACAGCCAGGGCTACAGAGAAACCCTGTCTCAAAAAACCCAAAAAAAAAAAAAGAAAAGAAAAGAAAAAGAAAAGAAAATGCTTTTGGGGGCTGGAGAGATGGCTCAGTGGTTAAGAGCACTGACTGCTCTTCCAGAGGTCCTGAGTTCAATTCCCAGCAACCACACGGTGGCTCACAACCATCTGTAATGGGATCCAATGCACTCTTCTGGTGTGTCTCAAGACAGTGACTGTGTACTCATATTAAATAAATAAATAAATAAATAAGACTAGAAAATGCTTTTTGGTTGCACGTGAGCTGCTTAAGTTACTTATCTCTGATTTCAGTTTTCTGAAGCAAAGGATGATTTCTCTCGTGCTAAAAATAACCAAATAAAGGGCTTGAGTACCCCAAGGGGTTATCTATTCAACAATCCCAGAAAGTCCAGGTATACAAAGATCTTAAAAGGAAAAAAGGCGTGTCTCTGTGGTATCTTAAGTGGCCATTGTTTCTAGAAAGTTCTTTATCAAACCCCAAAAGTGTACTTACATCAGGGTTTCTTTTACATGATCTCAGGTATACAAGCATATACAACAAGTATATGAGTCAAATATTTACTCAAAATAATCATAAATCAACTTCAAAATAACTCTTTAGTTTACTATATTTGATCATTCATTAAAGACTGAAGCAAATTTGCATAGTAATGAGATGAATGTGTTCATTTGTTTTATATAAAGAACTAAACGTTTGATGAGCGTTTGATACTACAGGATGCAGGTGTCTCTGATGTTTTCAATGTTGATCAATATTTTGAGTTTAAAATCAGCAGTGCTGAGAATATTACTTTATATAAATACATATTACAAAACGGTAGAAGTATGTTTAGGGTCATTTCAGAAATCATTGGAAATTATGTCCTAATCCCAAATTAAAATTCATCGAATGATCAATTGTTTTTATTATTTTCATTTTTTGTTTTTAGAGTTTTAAAAGTATCTCAGGTTAGCTTTGAATTCCATATGAAGTTAAGGGTGACATTGAACTTTTTTTTCCCCTTTATTTTTAAATTTTATGTATGTTGGTATTTTCTCTGTGTGTAAATCTGTGCACTGTGTGAATGCAATACCCACAGACACCAAAAGAGGGCACTGTATTCCCTGACTTGTTAGTGCAGTCAGTTACCTTGTAAGTGCTGGGAACAGGTTCCTCTGGAAGAGCAGTCTCTTAACCACTGAGCCTTCTCTCCAGCCGATCTTGATCTTCCAATGTTCCTGCCTTCAATGCCTGACTGCTGGAATTGCAGGTATGAACCACCGCTGTCAATTTATATAGTGTTGGGGATTGAGTCTGGGGCTTTCTGCATACTAAGCAGGTACTCTATCCACTGAGCTACATCCTCAAACTCTCAACTTTTTTTTTTTTGTTTTTTTTTGTTTTTGTTTTTGTTTTTGTTTTTTTCAAGACAGGGTTTCCCTGTATAGCCCTGGCTGTCCTGGAACTTACTCTGTAGACCAGGCTGGCCTTGAACTCAGAAATCCCACCTGCCTCTGCCTCCCAAGAGCTAGAATTAAAGGCATGCGCCACCACTGCCAGGCTCAAACCCTCAACTTTAAAAAAAAAAAAAAATCAAATGTTTCATCACGGTTCAATCCAATGTTACATTTAACTTAATACTCACCTTCTAAGGATTGACAGCATTTGAGTAACCTTCTGATAAATGACAGTAGAAAATATTGAAAGTCTTATTTTCCTGTAATTAAGCTATCATGTTTCAACGACACAAAACTGGATGTGTAGTAAAGACACTGCAGCCAATCACGCACAGCTGTGTGTCAGGAGCAGGGGTACAGAGTCTGAACACTGAGGACCAGCAATGCATTGAAGTCCCATGACACAACACAGCCAAGCACAGCCATAGACACCTCAGACTCACTTCATTGATTCAAGAGTTGGTCACTGCATCTTCAGAAACCTTTTGCTGGTGCCAAATCTTTTGTGACTTTTCCATTCCTTCACGTGGGGCCACACTCCGCAGTTTCAGAGGCTGGCACTTAGAATCTCTAACTAGGTTTGTGCATTTAATAAGACTGCTGGTGTTGTGAGGCTCTAGTACACAGACACAAAAATGTTGGGCCAAATGTTTACAGACGAAATATCTCTGGGAACTGAAGTATAGAGTAGTGGAAAGCAAACATCCGTATGCTATTATAGAAAAGGCAGGTGAATGCAGCTCATGTTCCTTAGCAGTCCACTGAAGAGGGATTCGAGGAAGCTAAGCCCTTGGTAGCTGCTTCTTTTCTTCTTCTTCTTCTTCTTCTTCTTCTTCTTCTTCTTCTTCTTCTTCTTCTTCTTCTTCTTCTTCTTCTTCTTCTTCTTCTTCTTCTTCTTCTTCTCCTTTTTCTCCTTCTTCTTCTCCTCCTCATCCTCCTTCTCCTTCTTTTTCTTCTTCTCCTCCCCCTCCTTTTTCTTCTTCTTCCTCTTCTTTCTTTTCCTCCTCCTCCTCCTCTTCTTCTTAATGGTTTTGTCTCTAGGAGTTTCAATCTTGGCTTACCTCTTGTTGGATTTTGACCCCAACACTCTTCCCATTATTCTGTTGAATATTTACTCCCAAGACATGATTCTGTCCTAATCATCTATCTCCATGGCTCTTTCATTTTCTGGCTTATGTTCCAGTTTATTTTCAGAGCCTGAGCTATTCTCCCTGCTGTCTTTCCCTCTGTTCTTCCATCTCCCTTCTCCTCTCCTTCCTGGTATTTTAGGAGGAATGACACTGTGTGGGGCAAGTGGATTGTGCTACTGTGGGGAGCGGCAGCTGCCATCCTATCTATCTTGAACACCTGGTCTCCGGCCAGAGCAGAGAGCATTGATAAACAAGCCCTTATTGGGAAAAGCTGAGTGCCTCCAGTTTGTGATGCAAGCTGGCATGATTTCCTGCAGCCTATTGTGCTTTGCCACATAGCCGATGCTGATTGGGACCAGGGAAAGTATTTAACCCGTGAGGGCTGGGGCTAGTGGAGAGGAAGAGTAATAGTAATAGAAGAGTAGTAGTAGTATAGAGAAGCTAGCTAGAAAAGAAGAAAAGATGAACGAATGATTCTGTAGTACAAGGTTCCTGAATAAACTGCTTGGAGAAGAGCTTGTTGTTGCCTCCTTATTTCCGCTGGTCGCTGGTCAGAAGGGCGGCAGCAATTGGTGGCCCATACAGGGAGAGACGTACGGGGAATGGAGAACTCGTACAGAGAACTCGACTGGGAAATTATCTACGGCTCAGAACTCCTTGTAGACAGGGCAGTCGACTGGTAAGTTCCCAGGTAAGGTGGGACAAAAGGGAAAGTCCTCGGTAAAGAGGCAATAAGGTCTCTGGGTTGGAGCGATAAGGTCCCGTTAAGGACGAATCAAAAGTGATAGTATGGGGAACTCGCAATCTTGCCCCGTGTTTATTGAATTAGGAAGAGATCTGGAATTCGCCTGGGAGGAAGGAATAATAAAAGGTGGAGTGTGACCAATCTGGAAACTGATTAGGAGCTGCTTGGAGAATAAAGCGTGTTCTAAAACAATAGAGAAGGGACAGGAAGCGTTAGAACAGCTGAAGGAAGAGAGGTCAGCAAAGTCTGAGAATCAGACTAATGAAGGTGGTTTGGACTCTGAGGGGGAACTTGAGAAGCTAGTACAGAAAATGGAGACGTCCACCATTAGGGTGGAGCCCACAGCTTCAGGGCTGCCTGTAATTGAGCAGCTGGTAATCCTGCCTGGGATTTAGATATGCTTTTAGGGCAGGGCAGGTTTGCACAGCAGCAAACTGGATATCCACTGCAGGTGTATGAGCAAGTTAATATGCTTGCTACAAGAGCATGGAAATCATTGTCTAACAAGGGAGAAGTTGCAGGAAATTTGACTAAAATTATTCAGGGACCCATGGAGCCCTTTTCAGATTTTGTAGCTAGAATGGTAGAAGCAGCTGGAAGGATTTTCAGAGACCCAGATGCAGCCATGCCGCTGATTAAGCAATTAGTTTATGAGCAATGTACCAAGGAATGCAAGGCTGCTATAACTCCCTACAAACATAAGAGACTTGAAGCTTGGGTGGAAGTATGTAGGAAACTGGGTGGTCCATTAACTAATGCAGCCCTTGCAGCTACGGTTATGCAGATAATGCAAGGTAATAAGCAGAACCCAGGTATATACTTTCGGTGTGTACAACCGGGACACCTTAAAAGGCAGTGTCTCAAAAGAGGAAAAACAGCAGAAACAAGAGCTATGCAGGACCGTCCAAAACAACCTGAATTGTGTCCAAGATGTAAAAAGGGAAATCATTGGGCCAATGAATGCAGATCAATGAGAGATATTAATGGACAGTCACTTACTACAGGCTATGGTGGAGCCAGGTCAAAAAATGGGCAGCAGGGCCCTCGCCCACAGGGCCCACAAATATATGGGGTGATGGAGAGCAAGCCAGAGGGGAATTGGCCAAACCTGTGGTATCCCAACCAGTGCGGAGAGCCACTAAGGGGAGCGCAGGATTGGACCTCTGCTCTGCCACCAGACTTGTACTAACCTCTCAGATGGGCATTCAGTTAATAGAAACAGATTTCCAAGGTCCAATCCCCAAGGGAACAGTGGGGTTACTATTTGGCCGTTCATCATCAGCATTAAAGGGGTTAGTTATTCATCCTGTTGTCATAGATTCTGATTATACTGGGGTTGTTAAGATTATGATTTCCTCCCCCCCGAGGGATTCTTTCCATCTCCCTCAGAGATAGATTAGCTCAAGTTCTTATTCTTCCCAGTTGTCATGAAATGTTTCCATCACAAAATAAAGAACGAGGAAAAGGAGGGTTTGGTTCTACAGGATCAGATGGAGCCTTTGTAAGCTTACACCTAGATCAACATCCTTTTTTGGAGATAAGAGTGGATGGAAAGAAAATTTTAGGGCTTCTTGATACTGGTGCAGATAGAAGTATTATAGCAAAGAAGGATTGGCCTAAGGGATGGCCTCTTCAAGAGTCCTCTCAAACTCTCCAAGGATTAGGTTATGCAAAAACCCCCACCATGAATGCAAGAGAATTGCCCTGGGAAGATGTAGAGGGACATTCAGGGAAAATCCAGCCATTTGTACTTGAACTTCCGGTATCATCATAGGTATGAGAACTATTATTAGAAATGGGATTTACATTAACTAATGAAGGAAATTATACTGAGACTTCTCGTGGTATTATGCAGGCCATGGGATATCATCCTTCCTTTGGTCTAGGGAAGTATTTGCAAGGCTGAAAGTCCCCCACTGTTGCTCAGCCACGTGAAGGGAGGCAGGGGCTGGGTTTTTCCTGGGGGCCACTGAGGAAGGTATACCCATCACTTGGAAGACAGAGGAACAAGTGTGGGTTCCTCAGTAGCCTTTATCCTCTGAGAAATTGATGGCTGCAGTTCACCTTGTGCAAGAACAGCTTGAATTGGGGCATATTAAACCCTTGGTTTCACCATGGGATACCCCTATTTTTGTAATAAGGAAAAAATCAGGAAAATGGTGATTATTGCATGATTTAAGAGCTAGTAATAGACAAATGGAGATCTTGGGGCCAGTTCAAAGAGGATTGCCATTATTATCAGCCCTGCCAAAGAAATGGCCTATAATTGTAATTGATATTAAGGATTGTTTCTTTTCTATTCCTTTATGTGCTAAAGATAGTGTTAGATTTGCGTTTACCTTACCCTCTGTTAATCATGAAGAGCCTGACAAAAGATTTCCATGGGTAGTTTTACCCCAAGGTATGGCCAATAGTCCTACCATATGTCAATTATATGTAGCCCATGCCCTTAAACCGATTAGAGAAAAGTATCCTGATGTTAGATGCATTCATTATATGGACGATATTTTGTTATCAGCAAATTGTGATTCCAGGTTGAATGCAGCTTACACAGAATTAGTGAAGGGGTTAGAACAAGCAAATTTATTTATAGCTCCTGAGAAGGTTCAAAAGAAAAAGGTAATAGCCTATTTACAGACAAAAATATTTTCTCAAAAAATTGTTCTACAGAAAATTTCCTTAAGAATTGATAAACTTTCCACACTTAATGATCTTCAAAAATTAATGGGAGATATTCAATGGATAAGACCATATTTGAGAATCCCCAATGTGCAATTAAGGCCTTTATATGACATTATGCTTGGAAATCTTGATTTGAATTCTCCTCGACAATTAACTGATGAGGCACAAGAAACATTGAAGAGGGTGGAGGAGGAATTGGAGCATGCCTGCTTTGGCACGGTGCTCCCTGGATGAAAAGATCTCATTATGTATTTTGGCAACTGAGAGTCAACCTACAGGGGTTCTGTGGCAAGGTGCTCCTCTATTGTGGATCCATCCCAAAAGTGCTATTAGTAGGACTGTAGAACATTATCCCTCTGCAGTAGCCTTATTAGCATTGTCAGGTATTCAACAATGTCATCAGTATTTTGGATGTGAGCCATATATAATTATCACTCCCTATAATGCCAAACAGATAGAGGTGTTAATTGCTACAATTGATGATTGGACAATTTTGAAATGTTCATATTCAGGAGACTTTGATAATCATTTTCCTAAAAAAACCCAAAAAAACAAAAAAACAAATTCTATCGAAACATGGTAATAATGCTAAACTGCTAGCACCTTTGCCCCTAGAGTAAACAAGCTTAAAAAGGAAACTTGGAACAGCTGTGGCTCCGGATGGCTGGGAAGGACTGATGGGAGATGTAGTTTTGTGGGTGATCACCTAGGTAAAGGGACTAACAGAGACCAAGTCACCCTCAGGGACATGCCATCAGTCCCTGCACTGCACAGAGAATCAAACAAAAATATATCTCTTAATGATTCTGAAAGTTTGTTTTGAGATTTATATGTTACAGAAATATACAGCCTTGGTGAATTTCCTCATCTAAACCGCCTGCTTGAACTCTTGGTATCCTGAACTTCATTCAGCCTGATCCATTTAAGACACAGACATCAGAAGACCAGTTCTGTTTTTCCTTCCACCCCCCTCATAACTCTACGCCCTCGTTCAGCTTGAAGAAGTTAAGATGAGTCGTCTACCCGGTTCCCTGGGCTCCAGGGCTGGAGAGGGTTGTTAATAAGTTGTGTTTCTACAAATGTAAAATAGTTATATTTGAAATAGGGAAGAAATAACCAGATTTAATTGTATGGCTATAGAAAGCCTTATAATTTGTTACTGAGTTAAATTCATATGTTTCTATTTGGTACAAAATCAATG
>NW_022196912.1:91760145-91762946 GCF_008632895.1 Mastomys coucha | reverse complement strand
ATTTACCCTGTACTGAAAGTGATTTAATTGGCTATGAATCATCTGAAAGAGTGGGCGGGTATTGGAACAGTGGGTGCTTTGCTGGTCCTTGTCAGTATATTGGCGTTGTGGTGTATCTATGCAGGTCCTGCAGCAATGTCAGTCTGCTTTGGTAGTGCAAGCATTTGCAGCCCTGGAGGCGAGGCAATCTCCACAGGCTTGGTTAACTATTCTGAATGCTCTTCTTCACGCTCAGGATGCAAGGCTAAGCACTGCACTAGAGATCAGCTTTTAGTGGTCTCTTGGAAAGCACATCTGATTGCATGTGGGTTGAAGCCTCAAATCCCACCTCCAGAAAAAAGGCATAGTACGGGCATGGCACCAACTTGGCTGTTACGGGGTTAGGGCTCTGGCAAATAAATCACCTAAGACAGAGGCATGTACCAAGTGGCTAAATAAGCCTGGTTTGTAGTACAAACTAGCTGTCCATGTTCTCAAAGACGGGTTTGATATTTTGCCAAGAAATATTACCATCAGGTTGTAATGCCATTGCAATGTCCTTCTCATGGTTACTGGAGATCAGACCTCTACTCTTGCCTGTTGAATTTAAAACAAAAAGGGAGAATTGTGGGGAGCCGCAGCTGCCACCTAGTCTCTGAACACCTGGTCTCAGGCCAGAGCAGAGAGCATTGATAAACAAGCCCTTATTGGGAAAAGCTGAGTGCCTTCAGTTTGTGATGCAACCTGGCATGATTTCCTGCAGCCTATTGTGCTTTGACACGTAGCCGATGCTGATTGGGACCAGGGAAAGTATTTAACCCGCGAGGGCTGGGGCTAGTGGAGAGGAAGAGTAATAGTAATAGAAGAGTAATAGTAATATAGAGAAGCTAGCTAGAAAAGAAGAAAAGATGAACGAATGATTCTGTAGTACAAGGTTCCTGAATAAACTGCTTGGAGAAGAGCTTGTTGTTGCCTCCTTATTTCCGCTGGTCACTGGTCGGAAGGGCGGCTACCAGATGCTACCAGATAGGAGATCCAGTAAAGTTGAAGCAGACTCGAAACCCCAGGGAAGCTCAGAACTGAGAACAGTAGGCATGGAACCAGCTCCTGCTGAGCAATACCTGTCCTGGGATGTGTAACCATGACACCCCATTGAGAGGGCCATGGCAATCAGTCACGTAAAGGCAACACCTGAAGTTCTTCCCCATGCAAACAGAGCATCCCTAATGTCTCAGACTGAGCCAATTTACTCCCTGGTCCCACCCTACTCCCAAAATGTTTATATGGTCCACATGAAATAAAGTACACAAATTGTTTCACCAAGAGTCGGCTGAGCACTCTGGGGAAGTTTTCTCTCCCGAAGCACTTGTCTCTGGACCTCAGATCTGCCCAGCAGACTGAGCCTGCGTCCTCTGCCTCAGATACTCAACACTCCCCGCCATTTGTTTGGTGGCTATGGCCACAGCTTTTGGAGACCTTGAGCTACCACAGATGCTGCAACAGTAGTCGGGGACACCTTGGCTAGCGACCCTGCACTGGCTTCGCTTCAGAAAGCTGTAACACCCGGGTCATTCTGGCCAGACCAAAGCTCCAAAGGAACCTTTAGTTCTGGCCCAGCAGAGATCCTCTGATTACATTCTATTTTTCCTGAGAAACTTGTGATGGGGATCAGACGCCCCAGTGATAAGGCAGCTGTGCAGCCAGACAACAACACTGAGCAGGGGTCAGATGTTAATTAGGCAAAACTAACCAAGCAAATCGCAACTTCCCAATGTTTGGTTTTGGGTTCTTTAGTCACACAGCATTTCCTCAGGTATGGGCTTTATTTTGATGTGATTTAATGGGCCCCAGGTTGGCGCCATCATCTGTGTTCATTGTAGCAGACAGAGCTACTGAAAGAGGGTGCTATTGAAACAGAGAGCAAGGACTTTGCTAAGTAACAAAGTAGGGCAGCCATTGCCCCGCCTTCATCAAAGTCCTGAAGACATGTTTTGTGCCAGTGTTTCAAGGAACTTCCTACCAGCACGAGAACTGGCTGGTGAACTTACTGTGTCTAAAAACCCATACCTCATTTTTCATTCTTAAATAATAAAGTCAGGATATCACATGAACAGTTTTTAGTGTACCATGTATAAGATACTGGACTGTGTAAGACCCTGGACCAGGTAACTGAGAACACATGTGCTAGATTCAGACGACTTATGGCCAGGAGGAGGCACATAACTGTAAAAATACATATGTGTATTTTTAATTTTTTTAAAGAATTATTTATTTATTTTATGTATATGAGTATACTGTAGCTGTCTTCAGACACACCAGAAGAGGGCATCAGATCCCATTACAGATGGTTGTGAGCCACCATGTGGTTGCTGGAAATTGAACTCTGGACCTCTGGAAGAGCAGTCAGTGCTCTTAACTGCTGAGCCATCTCTCCAGCCCCATCTGTGCATTTTTAACAAACCAACAAAAACTGTCAAGCAGCACACTCTGAGCGGTAATTCAGTACTAAATGGGTAGGGGGATCGTAGAGCCTGGTTGGTCCTGTATGCTCCAAGTGGATCAGGGTTAGGATTGGTATAATTGTGTCCCCTTCAACACTCAAACGTCGTAGTCTAGGAGATATAGTATATGCTTATCAGATGGAATTTAGGGGCAAGAGTAATTCTCCATGGTGAGGATACTAGCTTACATGGCTGGTAGAACTTGAGTCAAGTCCCAAAGCAAGAGTTAGGATGTAAGCTAGAAGAAAGAAAGGAGGAGCCGGGCGGTGGTGGCGCACGCCTTTAATCCCAGCACTTGGGAGGCAGAGGCAGGCGGATTTC
>NW_022196912.1:91758323-91760031 GCF_008632895.1 Mastomys coucha | reverse complement strand
GAAAGAAAGAAAGAAAGAAAGAAAGAAAGAAAGAAAGAAAGAAAGGAAGAAAGAAGGAAAGAAAGAAACAAAGGGAGAAAGAAAGAGAAAGAAAAGGAGAAAAGAAGGAAAGAAAGAAAAAAGAAGGAAAGAAAAAGGAAAGAAGGAAGGAAGGAAAAAGGGAAGAAGAAATGAGGACGAGAAATATAACTTACCGGGAGATATTAAAAACATGGGTATGGGCTGAGGGGAAGGCCCAGTCATTAAAGAGGTTGCTTGTAAGAATGAGGGTCTGGGGGCTGGAGAGATGGCTCAGCAATTAAGAGCACTGACTGCTCTTCTGATCCTGAGTTCAACTCCCAGCAACCACATGGTGGCTCACAGCCATCTGTAATGGGATCTGATGTGTCTGAAGACAGCTACAGTGTACTTGTATACATAATAATAAATAAATAAAATAAAATAAAAAAAAATAAGAATGAGGGTCTGAGTTCAGTCTTCAGAACCCACATGAGAATGACAGATGCTATGGCACATGCTTGTAATCCCAAAACTGGAGAAGAAGGGTCAAAAGGATCCTTGGGGCTCACTGGCAGCCAGTTTCATCTAATTAGTGAAACTCAGGTCCACGAGAGACCCCCTCCTTAAAGGAAGTAGATGGTATTTCTGAGAAGCATAACATGCAAAGTTGCCCTCTGGCCTCTAAACATATGCATATACTTGTGCACATATTGCAGAGAAAAAAAAGAAGGTAAAAGAGGAAGAACCCTGAAGAGGAGGAAGAAGAAGAAGAAGAAGAGAAGGAGAAAGAGGAAGAGGAGGCATAGGTTGCATATGGTTTCCCCAAGTGTAATCCTAGGATTCTATGACTGGGCTGTAAGCGCATGATCTGTTGGGGCAGTAGTTGAAAATTACTAGCCAGGCAGTGGTGACACAAACCTTTGACCGCAGCAATCAGGAGGCAGAGGCAGGTGGATCTCTGAGTTAGCGGCTAGCCTAGTCTACAGAACAAGTTCCAGGACAGCCAAGGCTACACAGAGAAACCCTGTCTCAAAAAAGAAAAATTACAGAGGCCCACTCAGGCCATGCCACGTGGCAGAAATGCCCAGAAGCCCACTTGCCCCGTGGCCCACTCGCAGTGGGAGCCACTACAGTGTGCAAGTATGTGGTAGAGAGATGGGAGAGAAAGAACAGGAGAATGGTTTGTGCACTGTGAAGACAGGCAGAACTGGAGCCTCGGGGGTGGAAAGTGAGTAGCCTGACCAGGAACCTGAGGCCACCGTGACCTGGTCCTGGCCTAGGTCTAGATCTGTGGCCATGCAGCAACAAGGGTCTATGTCAATGTCCCTGGCTCATATTACCAAAAAGCCCTGCAGATGTCCCTAGTCTGGACTGCTGCCAGAGAGCATGTTAATGTCCAAGTGCTGTGTAGAGCTGGCTCTGCCCCTCACTGTTTGTAGCACTCAGGAAAGCTGGCCCTGCCCTTCACCAACTATAGCACTCTGGAGAATAGGCCTTACACTTCACCTGGGCAGTACAGTACAGCTGACCCTCGTGGCATGGGCACAGATAAGGGGACCCTGAGGGTGTGAGTGTTGGAGAGCAGGAGCTTGGTGGATGGAGAGATGCCCTCCCATCTCCCCTCACCACCTTCGACAGGAACTGGCCCCAGGGTTATAAGAGTGGGAGAGCTGCTGGGCAGTGGTGGCGCACGCCTTTAATCCCAGCA
>NW_022196912.1:91755544-91758313 GCF_008632895.1 Mastomys coucha | reverse complement strand
AAAGAGTGGGAGAGCTGGTCCTGCCCCTCAAGGGCTGCTATACTCAGGAGAGCAGGACCAATACCTTGCCTGGCAGCCCAGTAGAAATGGCCCTGGTGGCAAGTGCTTGTGTGAGCTGGCTAGGGGGCATGATTGTGGGAAAGCTGGCCCTGCCTCTCATTGGCTGCTGGGTTGGGTAAGCGAGCCAAGATGGTGCTAGAGAGCTCATCCTGGTGGTGTGGGTGCAGGAAAACTGGTGGGCTGACCAACTCAGCTACTCAACTACCACCCAGGCCTAGTCTAGGGGCTTTGAGTTGGCCCACTCCAACATCTACCTCATCACTGAACTCTGGAGTGTGTAAAGGGGCTGTGTCTTACAGATCCAAAGCTGCAGGATATCCATGACACAGGGCAACCACAGCATATCAGAGAGGAGTCCAGGTGAGGATGAGAAGTGTCACAGAAGCCAAAGGTCTTGAACCAGATCAGTGACTCATTGCAGTAAACATTTATAAGTAAAGATGTGTGGACAAAGGGTCTACTGTGGGACACCCTGACACACAGCAGCTTCCACAATGGTGAGAGGTTTTGTTTGTTTATTTGTTTATTCTTAATTTTTGTTTTCTTTTTGTGGGGGAGGTTGCAAGGGCAGAGGGAAGATGTGGAGGGACAAGGAGATGAGCAGGATTGGGCACATGATGTGAACTTCACAAAGAATCTATAAAGAGTTTCTTAAAAGTGAAAAGAAAATTACTTTCCCCAGAGAAGAGCATTCATGTAAGATAGGAACAAACCCAGACGTAGAACAGACAACAGAAGGAAGCAAATTCTAGATTAAAGCATTTAAATTTAATCTTATAGATGATAAGAACCTGAATGAAGAGGGGTTTTGTTATTGTTTGTGGGAAAATTCTGCTAATTAAGGTTGAAATCCACCATGACCGGATAGCCTCTGTGCAATATGGAAGACTCTGTTCATTAACGGGGCTTCTCCTTCTCTGACTTTGTCCGGGGAATTCTAAGCCCCCCAGCACATATACCTCTACCGGAGGAATGTCATATAGCCTCAACTAGATTACAAGATCAATCTCCCTTCTCCCTATAAGAATTTGTTCAGCCAGCACCTGAGATTCTTGAAATGTTCTCCCATGCTAATGAGAAGTTCCAGGTACCCTAAGCCCCCAGCCAATGACCTTTGTCTATCCTGGATGTTCCTACCCCCAGTTCCCCAAAACTTTATGAGCCTTGGATCACCCTAAGTAAAGTTTATCCCCCTACTGATAGCTGGTTCCAATGTGGTCATTCACCATGCATACTCACAGAACTTCAAACTGTAACCCCCCCCCCATCTCTGCTCTCTATCCTTGTGTGTTGAATTGTCTGATAATTACAACTCAATACACAAGACCCACAGTTGTTGGTTGATTGGTTGGTTGGTTTTTCAGGACAGGGTTTCTCTGTGTAGCCCTGGTTGTCCTGCAAGTCACTCTGTAGAGCAGGCTGGCCTTAGAGATATGCCTGCCTCTGTCTCTCAAGTGTTGAGACCAAAGGCACGCATCACCACCACTGCCTGGCCTAAATGAAGAGAAATAATACCTCAACACAGTATTTTTGGAAGGTTAATGTACTCAGGTGTGGTGGTTTGAATATGGTTGGCCAAGGAGTGGCACTATTAGGAGGTGTGGCCTTATTGGAGGAAGCGTGTCACTGTGGGAGTGGGCTTTGAAACCCTCTTCCTAGCTACCTGAAGATAGTCTGCTCCTGGCTTCTCCTCCTCTTCCTTCTCCTCCTCTTCTCCTTCTCCTCTTCCTCCTCCTTCTTCTTCTTCTTCCTCCTCCTTTTCCTTCCTCCTCTTCCTCTTCTTCTCCTTCTCCTCCTTCTCTTCCTCCTCCTCCTTCTTCTCCTCCTCCTCCTTCTTCTTCTCCTCTTCCTTCTCCTCCTCCTCCTTCTTCTCTTCCTCCTCCTTCTTCTTCTCCTCCTCCTTCTTCTCCTCCTCCTCCTTCTTCTCCTCCTCCTCCTCCTCCTCCTCCTTCTCCTCCTCCTCCTTCTCTTCCTTCTCCTCCTCCTCCTCCTCCTCTTTCTTCTTCTTCTTCTTTAGATATTTTCTTTATTTACATGTCATATGATTTCTCCTTTCCCAGTTTCCCCTCCAAAAACAAAAAATGAGAACAAACCCCTGTTGCCTCCCCCTCCCCCTGCTTGCCACCCTGCCCTCTCCCACTTATTAGCCCTGGCATTCCCCTACACTGGGGCACAGAATCTTCACAGGGCCAAGGGCCTCTCCTCCCATTGATGACCGACTTTGCAATCCTCTATTATATATATGCTGCCAGAGCAATCAGTCCCACCATGTGTACTCCTTGGTTGGTGATTGAGTTCCTGGGAGCTCTGAGGGTACTAGTTAGTTCATATTGTTGTTCGTCCTAAGGGACTGTAAGCCCTTCAGCTCCTTTGGTCCTTCCTCTAACTCCTTCATTGGGGATCCTGTACTCAGTTCAATGGATAGCTGTGAGCCTCTACTTCTGTATTATTAGGGGACTGACAAAGCCTCTCAGGCAACAGCTATATCGGCTGGATTGTCCTTCCTTCATTCTCTGCTCCATAGTTAGTCTCTGCAACTCCTTCCATGGGTATTTTGTTCCCCCTTTAAAGAAGGAATGAAATGTCCACATTTTGGTCTTCTTCTTTCTTGAGTTTCTTGTGGTTTGTGGGTTGTTCTTTGTGTATTACGAACTTCTGGGCTAATAACCACTTATCAGAGAGTGCATACCATGTGTGTTCTTTTGTGAT
>NW_022196912.1:91750575-91754938 GCF_008632895.1 Mastomys coucha | reverse complement strand
TTAATAGGGTTATTTGGTTCTCTGGAGTCTAACTTCTTGAGTTCTTTGTATACATTGGATATTAGCTCCTGGCTTCTTTTTGATGAAGATGTAGAACTCTCAGCTCCTCCAATATCATGCCTGCCTGGACTCTGCCATGATCTCCTGCCTTGATGATAATGAACTGGACCACTGAACCTGTAAGAGCCCCAATTAAGTGTTACCCTTTATAAGAGCTGTCTTGGTCATGGTGTCTGCTCACAGCAGTGGAAACCCTAACTAAGACACCAGATAAACTTCAGTGTGCTTTTGTTCGGAATTCCTTTCAGCATTCTGGCCTTCTGAGGTCACGCCATAATCATTCATTAACCACTGTTTACAGTATTCTAAGCTCTTCCTAGCCCGTTTTTCCAAATTCTGTCTGCTAAACAGTTCCATGGGCTTCTAAACCCTTTGGTCAAGGGTAGTCGCAGCAAGGACTCCACCTGTCAGCATCCATTTGTGTTAGCTTTTTGCTTATTTGACAAAAATTCTGAGATCAACAGCCTACGTGAGGAGAGACTTGTCTTGGCTCATGGCCTCGGAGGTTTCCGCCCACAGAAGGTTGGCTCCACTATGCCTAAGCCCATGGCAGCATGGGAACGTTATGGCAGAAGGGGATGTTGAAGGAAAACTGCTCATGGTGCTCCAGCCTGGATGTGGAGAAAGGGGAGAGGAGAGAAGCCAG
This sequence comes from Mastomys coucha, assembly GCF_008632895.1. Classification (NCBI taxonomy): domain Eukaryota; kingdom Metazoa; phylum Chordata; class Mammalia; order Rodentia; family Muridae; genus Mastomys; species Mastomys coucha. Next base: position 91,754,232 of record NW_022196912.1, on the reverse strand, counting down.
GAAGCCAGAGATACCTTATACCCTCCAGGGATATGGTTTCATGATCTGGCCACCTATGAATAGCACCAGCAGCTGATGGTTGCCCTCAAAGAGCCCAGTTGCCATGCCTGTGATGTGGTAAAGACTCATCCTATCTTTCCGTTCAGTTCACCAGACACATTGCTGCCAGACTCCATCTCCGAAAGCACAGTTCCAGTCCTATCTGTGCTTTGCCTAAAACCCTTCAGCCTTCAGCAGATTTCCTGTTGCCAACCAAACTAGGTACAGGGTCTTCAGCTGGGCTTTCAAAGTTGTCCATACCATGGCTTCAGTTGACCTTTTCTGCCTTAACTTTCACAGCTTTTTTTTTTAAGAATTATTTATTTAATCATATGTATATGAATACACTTGTAGCTTGATTCAGACACACCAGAAGAGGGCATCTGATCTCATTACGGGTGGTTGTGAGCCGCCATGTGGTTGCTGGGATCTGAACTCAGGACCTTCGGAAGAGCAGTCAGTGAGTGCTCTTACCCGCTGAGCCATCTCGCCAGCCCTTTTATATAACTTTTATATAAAGGCATTTATGAGACTGATTCACCTCAGAACCAAACAATACTAATATCCAATCCCTGTTAAGGTTCAGTGCTATTTGTGAAAACAGGATTAGTCAATAAATTCTTTTAATTACCTGTATCCACTTTTGTTCGCACCTCTTACCCTTTTCTATTAAAATGCATTAATTTTTTTCTATGCATGCTGTCATGTTTGAGGGCATATGTGTGTGGGTACATATGCATGTACAGGCCTGAGGTTACTGTGCAGAATCATTCTTTTTTTTTTGGTTTTTCAAGACAGGGTTTCTCTGTGTAGCTGTGGCTGTCCTGGAACTCACTCTGTAGACCAGGCTGGCCTTGAACTCAGAAATCCGCCTGCCTCTGCCTCTCAAATGCTGGGATTAAAGGCATGCGCCACCATAGCCATTCTTGACCTATATTCGACCTTATTAATTGAGGCAGGTTCTCTCAATCAAATTCAGAGCTCACGGGTATGGCTAGTCTCGATAGTAGGTTGCTCTAGGGGGATCTGTGGAGCACTCTCTCCCTTTGGAAGCTGAGAAACAACAGGCACACCCACAACCACTACTTATGTGGGTTCTGGATCTAAATCCCACCCTCACAATTGTGCAGCAAATGCTTCAACCACTGACTGGTATCCCCAGACCAAGCGTTTTTATTTACATAAGATTATTTATTTATTTATTTAGGTTTTTCGAGACAAGGTTTCTCTGTGTAGCCTTGGATGTCCTGGAACTCACTCTGTAGACCAGGCTGGCCTCGAACTCAGAAATCTGCCTGCCTCTGCCTCCCAAGTGCTGAGATTAAAAGTGAGGGCCACCACTGCGTGGCTATAAGATTTATTTTTATTTTATGTGTACAAGTGTTTTGCCTGCATGCATGTAAGTATGCCTCATGGGTGTGGTACCTGAGGGAGTCATCAGATCCTCTGAACTGGAATTCTAGGTAGCTCTAAGCCATAAAGTAGGTGTTGAGAACTAACACTGTAGGGGTCCCTCTGCAAGAGCATCCAAGGCCCTTGCTCATAACTGAGGAACCTTCTCTCTACCCCAAATACTTTTATTTTCTATTTTATTTATTTGGCTTGGCTTTGTTATGAGACACATTCTCACTTTGTAGTCCTGGCTGGCCTAGAACTCATTACATAGACCAGGCTCCCTCAAACACACAGCAATCTACCTGCCTTTCCCTCCCATTTGCTAGGATTAGGGTTCAGCATCGCCATGCCCAGCCCACTTTTATTTTCATTTTAGTATGTTTCCTTTTTAAGGCTACAAGAATGCTATGTGCTAAAAAACCCACCAGAGTGGCACATTGCTGCAATCCTGTACCTGGCAAGTAGCAGAGGGAGATTTTGAGTTCAAAACCAGCCTAGACTACATAGCAAGATGAAACCAACCAACCAAACAAACAAACCACAAAACCATTATGTGTTCACTACAAGTGTCAAAGGGACAGGCTCTTACCATTTACCCTTAGTTTATTGACTGCTCTATTCACAGATTTTGGGGTGTTTATGGTTATATTAATATTTATTTATAGCAATGTAAATAAGTTCATGTATGGGCTATTTTATCATTCAAGTGTAGCAACCACAGCTCTGCAACTATATGTAAAACTATATGTTTAAGTTTAAACATCCATTTCTCCCTCCCCCAGGGAGAGAGTTCCTTGTAGAGTGTTCCTAGCTTTCATCAGGTATTCAAGGTAGCCATCACCCAGAAAAAAAAAAAGTCATTCTTTTTCATTTTTTTTTTTTAAGACAGGGGTCTCAGCCCAGACAGGCCTTGATCTCATGGCAGTCCTATTCCTCCCAAGTCATGTGATTACAGAGTGTGCCACTCCTTTTTGTGTAGCTTTCTGCAGTTGGTGCAGAAAGACTGCAAGAACACATCTGACAGTTCTTGTGAGCCCACAAATACATCTAGGGAGATGTTTCCAGTCTGTGCATACCGACTACTTGGAAAGGAACCATTGGCAGCCTCAGTAATTGTTCCACAGTAGGATCGGCCATGGATGGAATCTTTCAAGCTAGTTTCTAATGCAGTTTCCAAGTCTCTACCCCTCCCCCACTTGTGTCAAGTCCTGCTGTTTGCTGGACAGAGTGCAAGCAGGGGTGTATAAAGGCCTAACCCTCTGCCCCCCTACGTCCCTTTCCTCCTTTCCTCCCTTTGACATCGAGAGGCTCTGTGGATTGCACAGGGGGCTTGTGTCCAGGAGCTCAGTGTCCAAATTCTGAAATGAGCCCTTCCTCCTCTCACCAACACTCTGGTGGTTCCCACATTCTGGATTTAGGAAGAATGACATGGCTTCCAGTGGGACGAGTCTCAGACCCCCGACCTGTCAGCTTTGGAAGTGAACTTTAGCAAAAGAGAGTGAGAGGCAAACGTCTAAATTATCATCAGAAATCTCCTTTTTGTGGAGCTTTCTGCAGAATCGCTCTCTTCCTCTCCCTTGCTGATTATTAATGATTTTTCTGTATCTTTTTCTCTCTTATTCCCTTTGGAGTTCAGCCCTCCCTAGTGCCTTAATTTAGTTAATGTTCTAATTAGTGCAAACTCCACTCCAGCAGATTTCCTGAGCTTTTACATCAGTGCTTTTTCCATATGATGAACTCCATTAACAAGACTCTGAATGTTCAAGACAAAGGAAGCAGTAACTTAATGCAATGGGCGCTACCTCATTTGCCCTGTCTTTCTGGTTCAGTTTTCTTGGCTACCATGCAGCCTCCTCAGCAGGTAATTTCATCAGTTAAGAACTGGGGCCCTGACACGAGGCTGATGCCTAGATAGATTTATCTTCTAGAAAGTTCCACATATCATCACTGTACATTAAAAAAAAAAAAAAGACTTGTATGCCAGGGAAAATACCACCTTTTGGGGGAACAGTAATGCCAATTTCTGTTTTGATTTGATTTGATTTGTCCTGATGTTCTTATCTTTTTCTCAAATCTTCAAAATTTAACTAGACATGATTAGGCATATAGTATAATCTAGACTATAGAATGCAAAAGCTAAGTGAACCATGGCAAACCATTTAACTTGACTATTTGGTTTTTCTCTTTCTTTCTTTCTTTCTTTCTTCCTTTCTTTTTTTTTTT
>NW_022196912.1:91720862-91750565 GCF_008632895.1 Mastomys coucha | reverse complement strand
TCTCTGCCTCCCAAGTGCTGGGATTAAAGGCGTGCACCACCACTGCCTGGCAACTATTCAGTTTTTCAAGACAGGGTTTCTATATGTAGCCCTGGTTGTCCTGGAACTCACTCTGTAGATCAGGATGTCCTCAAGCTCAGAGATCTGCCTGTCTCTGAGTCCTAAGTGCTGGGACTAAAGGTGTGTGCCACCACTGCCTGGCATCTGACCTGGCATTTTTAAGCAGTGGTTCTTAGCCTTGACTGCACATTGGAGCCAGGTGGAGGGCTTCCAAACACTTGATCTTCCCACCATAGATTCTAATGTAACTGGTATGGGGTTTAACACAGGCAGTGGGAGATTTTACAAAGCTAATATAACTATAGTAGGTTGGGGACCACCACTTTAAACATGGGCAGAATGGATCATCAGCATCTGTGAACGTCATAATACTGTCAGGAGACAGTAGAGGGCAGAGTTGACTTAAATTTATGTAGAGATAAATTGTCCTTGCTAGGACATAGCAACTAATAATAAAGTAATCGTAACATTGTGTTGTGTGGTTGTCCTTTTGTCACAAATCTTTCTTTTATGACTGAAGCCAAGTTACTTTCTATATACAAGAATTTACTGTGGCCTCTTGGTGGCAACTGATGCATAAAGTCATTATATGTTATATATTGTATCACACTTTTGAGAGTACATAGCAACAGTTAATGATTATGCAGGGGAACAGCAGGGGCAAACCAGGATTGCCTTAGGCAAGGGGACATATGATTACCTTGTGGCACTGTAATACAGCTTTGCTAAGTAAACTGGAATAAACAAATGAAAGCAGCTACATACTCCTGTTGACTATTAAACTTCCCAGTATTATTTCTATGTGTGCCCATTTATCATCGTTTACCATCACGGCATATGCTATGACCACAGAGAGGAAACTTAAGACAGTTGTTTGTTTGTTTATTTTTGAGACAAACTTTCTCTGTGTAGCTCTGGCTGTCCTGAAACTCACACTGTAGATAAAGCTGATCTCAAACTCTGAGATCTGCCTGCCTCTGCCTCCCAAGTACTAGGATTAAAGTCCTACGCCACCACTGCCCCATGTTAGGACAGATTTTTAAGTGTTAGACATTGCACAGGCCAACTGAGAAAACTGGTTCAAGATTTCATTTGTAAGTAAAAGGTAAAATTTGTCTTTCAACGCCCTTCAGAGAGCAGGATGAGACACACAGACAGTAAGTCAGTAAAGGCACTGCCCCTACATATCGGCTGTCTTTGACTTACACTGACTCTTTATGTCCTGCTGTGATTAATACTTAGTACACAGGGCCTGCTGACTTCCTGAGTAGCTGAGTCTGGCTCTTAGAAATTCCCCTTGGGGGCATAGCTTCTCTAACTCTTGTATAGTTACTCTGTGTAGCTGATGATCTCCAAAATGAACAAAGGGATTCATGGTGCAACTGGTGAACAGCAAATGCTGTAGAACAAATAATTGAAGTCAGCCACAAAGTATCCCTCACAGTCCATCAGAAGCTTAGTCACAGACCTTCCATCCCTCTGAGATTCTCCTAACTGGTATTACAAGCACCGTCACACTCTTTAAATGACAGCTACAGGAGTGGCTATATTTAACTAAGTCCGTTACAGAATTTGTGTGTGTGTATGTGTGTGTGGGGGTGTTATTCACCAATTTATTTTATTTTGGATGAAAATTCTTTCTACTGTTTTGTATGTTATTCCTTTGTTGACTTTTCTTATGTGAAATTCAGATTGGCTTAATCGACCTAGCCTACAATAATTAGTTCTGTATGTTCACTCTTTTTTTTTTTTTTTTTTTTTTTTTTTTTTTTTTTTTTTTTTTTTTTTTTTTTTTTTGATTTTTCAAAACAAGGTTTCTCTGTATAGCCCTGGCTGTCCTGGAACTCAATCTGTAGACCAGGCTGGCCTCGGACTTAGAAATCCACCTGCCTCTGCCTCCCAAGTGCTGGGATAAAAGGTGTGTGCCACCACTGCCCGGCTTGCATGTTCATTCTTATTTGAGTGGTAAGTGTAATTATTAAGATTGATTGGAGCCAGAAGTGGGGGTGAACGCATGTCTATAATCCTAGCACTTGGGAATTGGAGGCAGAAGGATTAGGAATCGTCTTCATTAGGGTTTCTGTTGCTGCAGTTACATACTATGACCAAAACAACTTGGGGAAGAAAGGGTTTATTTGGCTTACACTTCCACAGCACAGTTCATCATCAAAAGTAAGTCAGGGCAGGAACTCAGTCAGGGCAGGAACCTGGAGGCAGGAGCTAATGCAGAGGCTATGGAGCAGTGCTGTTTACTAGCTTGTTCCCTATGGCTTGCTCAGCCTGCTTTCTTATAGAACCCAGGGCCACCAGCTTGGGGTGGCACCCACAATGGGATGGGTCCTCTCGCATCAATCACTAATTAAGAAAATGCTTACAGGCTTGCCTACAGCCTGATCTTATGAAGGCATTTTCTCAACTGAGGTTCTCCCCTTTCCAGTGACTCTAGCTGTGTCAAGTTGACATAAAATTAGCCAGCACAGGAATTCAAGGTCAGCCTTTACTGCATAGTGAGTTTGAGGCTAGCCTGGACTAATTAAGAGTGTTTCAGAGAACAAAAAACAAACAAACTAACAAAATTTCCCGAGTAACTTTAGGAAACATAAACAATTAAAGCATGGTAGTAAAGAAAACGAAATTATAAAGATTAGTCCTGCGCCACCACTCCCCGGCTAGTAACTCAGTTTTTTGCAAACGTAAAAAACTCTTTTCTGAGCCAGGCGGTGGTGGCACACGCCTTTAATCCCAGCACTTGGGAGGCAGAGGCAGGTGGATTTCTGAGTTCGAGGCCAGCCTGGTCTACAGAATAAGTTCCAGGACAGCTAGGGCTGGCTACACAGAGAAAACCTGTCACGAAAAACCAAAACAAACAAACAAACAAAAAAAAAACAAAAACAAACAAACAACAACAACAAAAAAAACCAACAACAACAAAAAACAAAACAAAGACAAAAAACAAAAAACCCTGAGTTACTGAGGAAAATGCTCAGACATTGCTTTGCAAGCTCACCAATACTTTGTTCTTGCCTAGCTTTCTAGCAAAACTTGTTTTCAAGAAAGTATCTAATATATTTTGCTTAGTTTTTACTATATTTTTCCAAAATTGGAAATATCTGTTGATTATTACAAAATAGTCACTGGGCAGTGGTGGCGCTCACCTTTAATCCCAGCACCTGGGAGGCAGAAGCAGGTGGATTTCTGAGTTTGAGGCCAGCCTGGTCTACAGAGTGAGTTCCAGGACAGTCGGAGCTATACAGAGAAACCCTGTCTCGAAAAACCAAAAAAACAAACAAACAAACAAACAAAAACCAAAATAGTCTATGCTTATAAAACAAACACTACAGGAAAAGGAGAAGGAAATAAGAATAAACGTATCATACAGAAATAAGTTGATTTTTAGCAGTATTCTTATTTATATAAACTATTTAATTTCTGTTTTTAAATTTTTATTAATTTTATTTTTTTCAAGACAAAGTTTTTCTGTACACAGGACTACAGTCCTGGCTCTCCTAGAACTCGTTCTGTAGTCCAGGCTGGCCTCAAACTCACAGAGATCTGCTTGCCTCTGCTTCTGCCTCCTAGGTGCTGTGATTAAAAGCATGCACCATCACTTCCAGATTACTTTCACACACACACACACACACACACATACACACACAGATGGGCATTGTGGCTCATGTCTTTAATTTTATCATTTGGGAAGCAGAGGTAGGTAGATCTCTGTTGGTTCAAATCCAGCCTGGTCTACAAAGTGAGTTAGTTTTAGGACAACACAGGACACAGAGAAAACTAGTCTTGGAAAAAAAAAAGATACTATTTACATGCACATGTGCTTGATTGTTTGTGTATGTGTGTGCATGCCTGTGCAAGTGCATGCACACATGTGCATGGAAGCCAGAAGAGGGGGTTGAATCCCCTGGAGCTGATGTTACAGGCATGTGAGTTGTGGTACGTGGGGGGGCTGAATCCAAACTCTGATCTTCATGACTGAGCAGCAAGTGCTCTTAACCAACAGGGCATCTCTCCAGCTCCCACTTGGAGCCTCTTTTTAAAAAGCTAATAACATATCATGACATTTCCCTTTTCTATTAATTATAAACCTACACCCTTGCTTAGATGAACATTTCTTTGTGTGTGTACATGTGCCATAATTGGTTTTAAAAGGGAACTTCTGTAGCCCAATTAAATTTGTTAGAGTTCATCGTTGCAAAACAAAACAAAATTGATCCACAAATCAGGCAACTGCAAGAACCAAAGAAGGTTCTGAGAATCTCAGCCCATGTTGTTAGCAAGTAGCTTCAGGGAAATGGACCTAAGACACAGGAAAAAACTTTCTGGCTACAGGAGAGTCAATCAGCTAGACCCCTGCTTGCTTTAACTGATTCATTTCTTACAAGACGTCCTGCTACCAGCCAAAGATGTTCTGCTGTGACTCAACTCTCCACTGGTCAGAATGCTGGACCTAGTGCAAGCATCCACTCCAAGATTACAGGTTCCCATATACTGTGTTTAACATCACTTTAGCCAATTAAAAAATAATGTACTTCTTTTTATTTCATGTGTACTGGTATTTTGCCTGCGTGAATGCCTATGTGAGGATGCCCCTGGAAATGGAGTTACAGACAGTGTGAGCTGCCATGTGGATCCTGGGAATTGGATCAGAGTCCTCTGGAAGAACAGCCAATGCTCTTAACTGCTGAACCATCTTTTCAGTCCCTATTTTAATAAATTTTAATCTCAATTTTTAAAACTATTTATTGAAGAATATTGACATTGCACATATGTTCCCCCCCTTTTTTTTTTCTGAGACAGGGTTTCTCTGTGTAACCCCGGCTGTCCTTGAACTCACTCTGGAGAACAGGCTGGCCTGGAACTCAGAAATCTGCCTGTCTCTGCCTCCCAAGTGCTGAGATTAAAGGTGTGTGCCACCACTGTCCAGCTGACATTGCATATACTTTTTCACTATTATCAACATCTTCAAGATAAACATTTCATAAATTCTTTTGGTTTTTTTTGAGACAAGATTTCTCTGTGTAGCCCTGGCTGTCCTGGAACTCACTGTGTAGACTAGGCTGGCCTCAAATTTATGGAGATCTGACTGCCTCTACCTCCCGAATACTAGGATTAATGGTGTGACCCACCACCACTCCACTTTACAAATTCTTAGTACATGTGTACAACATTGAAAGCTCGACCAAGCTGGGAGAGACCTCCAAGTCTAGGTAGCTCAGTGTCATTATTTTGTGGTTGAGAAACTGAGGCATTGAGAGCTTAAAGGGGAGGCAGGGTCTTCCGAGTCTCCACCTACAGGTCTTCCCAACCTACTCTGATACTGACTATAAAATGCTATTCAAGAAGTTGCACTGCATTTTCCTTTCTTATTCCTGTACTAAAAGGTTGTACTTTAAAAGCTAACTCCTTCCCAAGGTCATTTTCCTCTGAAGATTTGTTTTTATTTATGGAATAAAGAATTATAGTCTTTGGGATGTTAGCAGGAGATCTATCAAGCGCTTGGAGTCCTAAGAGGCAAACATCTACTTACTTCTGGCAGCACTTGGTGCAGCTGAAGCGCAGTCAAGACGATAGACAGTGATTGGGTCCGTGGTGGCATATAAATGCTTATTTATAGCTGGAAACCCATTCCAAGAGAAGGGTCCACAGCTTTCAATTGGTTTGTCTGCAAGGTGCAGCGCTGGATGCTGGATGAAGCATATGTGGATAATTTCAATGATGGTGGGAAAAGGGTAAGCAACACAGAGCTGCTCAGCATGACTTGGGGCTAAATTCTCTCTCTCTCTCTCTCTCTCTCCCTCCCTCCCTCCTCTCTTTCTCTCCCTCCTCTCTCTGTCTCTCTCCTCTCTCTGTCTCTCTCCTCTCTGTCTCTCTCTGTCTCTCTCTCTCTCCTCTCTCTCTCCTCTCTCTCTTCCTTTCAAAGACAACGACAGTTTACTCACATACATAAAATAAATAAATCTTTAAAAAAGATCTTTTTTAAAGATTTATTTATTTATTTTCATGTATGTGAGTATTTTGTTGTTCTTTTCAGACACACCAGAAGAGGGCATCAGATCCCATTACAAATGGTTGTGAGCCACCATGTGGTTGCTGAGACTTGAACTCAGGACCTCTGGAAGAGCAGTCAGTGCTCTTAACTGCCGAGCCATCTTCCTAGCCACCAGGGCTAAACTCTTGAATGAGTTCAAGTAGGAGACTATAAATCCTATTAATTTAAGACTCAAAGCCACATATGACTCAACATCTGTAATTTTAGCACATTGGGAGCCGAGGCAGGAGGACTGCTGTGAGTTCCAGGCTAGTCTGGCAGTCTGGAATACAGACACAGTCTTAAAAACCAAACCAAACCAAACCAAACCAAACCAACCCAACCCAACCAAAGAATCAACCAAAAAACCCAAAATGTGTTACCAGTTCCTGAAGAAACAGCTCAAACAAGCTTGAGACTTGAAGTTTGTGCTGTCTTTGGGAAATTCCTTAAATTCTGAGATTCTTGACCCAGCAATGAAGATAACCATAGCAATTTGCCTTACGAAATAAAGTGAAAACATTTGACAGAAAGAAAATGATAAGTTTTTAAAAACAAAACTTGCCAATAAAAATGAAAAAAAATCAGGGGTTCTAGCAAGAACCAACTATATTCTGTATGTATTCTATAAAATACATCATGTTTAAGCTGAATTATAGTTTCTTATAGACTTTGAAACATTGAGGCAATAGCCAAACAGAAACAGAGCAGCTATAGAAATAACCCACAGAATAGAGAGTGAAATTAATTTGCAGAGGTAATGGAGCTTTTTATTGCTGATTCTTTCCAAACTTTATTGAAAATTTCCCAAAGGTCTTGGTTAATATTATGAACAACAACAACAAGAAAAAACTGTGATTTTGGTAACTGCTCACTTGCAAACAAAACAATTAACAAGACATTTATGTTGGCAACAATTATCACATACACAGAAAATTGTTTAATTAGTTGAATTGTTAGAATGGTAGCTTGTCATTCCTTATAATAAACTCAATTGCAATTTCTTTAAACTTATTTGTTTGTGTGTGGTTTGGTTTGGTTTGGTTTGGTTTTTCAAGATAGGGTTTCTCTGTATAGCCCTGGTTGTCCTGGAACTCACTCTGTAGACCAGGCTGGCCTCGAACATAGAAATAAATTTATGTCTACAAATCTTTTGCCTCCATAAATGACATAAATGTGCATGCTTTCTGCCCTCAGAGACCAGAAGGCATTGGATCCCCAGAATCAAAGCGAATCACCAAGCTGGTACAAGGAAGCAGGCCTGGGTCCTCTTTAAGAACAGTAAGCACTCTCACCTACTGAGCCATCTCTCCAGCCACCTCAAAGTCAATTTTTTAAATTATAAATTCTCCCTGTGGTCTGAGTTCCTGTCTGATAAATATTAATAAAGGGTGAAAACATAGGTTTTGAGCTCAGGTACTCTCGATTATCCACCTATAGAATATCTTCTCTGGAAGATTTAAAGACAGAGTTAGTGTCAAAGCATTAACTCATTCCTGATAATGCATTTGATCTACATTCCTGTGGCCTTAACCCTGTGTGCTAGGCTTACTGAAGCTTGGGGTCTGGAATGGGGTTTCTATCTGAGGACCACGACTGAAGATGGTACTGAGAGAGCAGAGCAGTAAGAGTCCAATCCAGCCATGCAGTGGTGGCTAACGCCTTTAATCCCAGCACTTGGGAGGCAGAGGCAGGCAGATTTCTGAGTTCGAGGCCAGCCTGGTCTACAGAGTGAGTTCCAGGGCAGCCAGAGTATACAGAGAAACCCTGTCTCAAAAAAACAAAACCAAACCAACCAAACAAAAAAGAGTCCAATCCACCTGAGCCATCAGTGTTTGCTTTACCTTGTTATTCATGAGACACGGGAAGAAAGACCCGTGAGTGAGCTGGGAGGGAGTACTGAGCACAAGGGCTCCTTAATTAACTAGCCCCTGTTCTCCCTGACACACAGCAAGTTAGGCATGATGAGCAGCAGCAGTAGTGCAGGAGCTGGTAAAATTCAGTCCCAGTATTGTCAATTACATCTCAGAGAATGTGAATTCACCCAGATACGCTTATTCAAACATGTTTAAAATATGAGCCTCCTGTAAAACATCACATATAATGTATATATAACCAGAGGGAAAAAGACTTTTATTGACTTCTCTGGTTGGTCTCCAAGATTGCAGCCTCTTTTAATTCCTGATTTGTTCATTTATTCACTCATTGTATCTTAAGTAATATTGTCTCATGTGCCAGGTACCACACTAAGTGCTTAGCACTATATCCTGGAAGTAATGGGAAGCCACGGGTGATTTAATGTAACCGAGTGGCATGATCAGATTTCCTTCCTAGAGTAGAGTTTGGCTGACTCTTGGGAAAAGAATTGAAGGAGAACAAAATGGGAGAATGAGGCAGCATTAGGAGTCCAAGGCGTCTGAGGGCAAAGGCTTGATTCCCCAGTCCTAGCCCCTCTTGATTCTCAATGGTATACTTGAGGAGTCAGCCTTACTGCTTCCTTCTTGTCTTTGCACGATGAGACGAAGTGGCACCCTTAGGTAATCCCAGACATGGGAAGGAAAATTCAGTTTAGTTTCTCGAAATGTAGCTCAGTTAAAGGGTATAGTGCATGTTAGTATCATGAATTCTTGATTCTTTTATTATCGCTGCCAAGGATTTGAATTGGTCAGGATTAGCTTTGCATTTGCCTTTGAGTATCTTTCTAATATATAGGTTCATGTTTAATTCAAAGTGGGTTACTTAAATAGCATTGGCTTTGTGGTTCAATAAAAATAGCATATTTGGGCAGCACAAGTTAGTCCTAAAGGGTTGGGGGAAGGCATAAAATTGGGAGGCGGTTAGGGAAAGGGAGGTGATTCTGAGAAGAGAGTGGGGAGGGGTGAATATGATCCAGACATGTTGTAAGGAATTCTCAAAGAACACACACACACACAGGCATGCTTGAGAGAGAGATAGAGAGGGAGAGAAGAGAGAGGAAGAGAAGAGAAGAGAAGAGAAGAGAAGAGAAGAGAAGAGAAGAGAAGAGAAGAGAAGAGAAGAGAGAGAGAGAGAAAGAGAGAGAGAGAGAGAGAGAAGGAGAAGGAGAATAGCAAACATTCCTCTGTAGTTAGACACCTCTTGTGCCCTTTCCTTACTTCTTACACCCCCTTGGCCTCACCTATTGATTTTAGCTAGAGCTGGGTACTCAGTCTCTGAAGGCTTCCTCCCAAAGCTTAGCTCATAGCATCTACTATAATCTTAAGTGCACACTTTCCCTTCTGGATCTAGAACTCTTCCAAAGCTACAGATTAAGTAGGGAAGCTTACAGGGAAGCTTGGAAGTACAAGTTGTCAAGATGGGCAGGGACAGTCCTTTGACCAATAAAGACGAAGGTCCATCTTTATCTCCTGTAGAGAATTCTCAAAGATACTGTCTAATCTTCTAAGAAGATCCCTGAAGACGCTCCTTCTCAAACATGACCTTGATAGGGAACCTTTCTATCAGTGTTCCCCTCCCCTCTCCTACACTGTCCCCAATTTCTCATTCCTGTGCTTGTGCAGTGCCCTTTCTCTCTGTACGTCTAAACTTCCTCTCTCACTGGGCTCTGATTTATCATTTCACTGTAACTCTATTAGCTGGGAAGCATTTGGGGATGTTGTCAGGATAACAGGATCTGCAGCAAATGAGGTTGTATTGAATTATTTATCGTTCAGCTAAAGTGGAGATAGCCACGGCAGAAGAGCTGGTTTGTAAAATCTTGGAGTATTCTGTCTGTTGCTTTGGAGCGTTTGTCGTTGTCATATTCATTTGTTTCTTGTGGTTGAAAATTATAAATTTGAATGCTCCAAAGGAAAATATGTGTGCAACCATTCAGTTCAGAGCCACATGCCTATAGCTAAGAATTATCTGTTTCCTGTAATATATAATTATGTAGCTGCAAAGCTGCAATTCTGGGATTCATGAATTTATTTAATAAGTTTATTCACACATGGTTTAAAACATATAAATACATAATTCCACCCCCCCCTTTTTCTTTCGAAAATAGATCAAGGATTTCGACTTGTGATATGTAAGTCTCAGCTTTTGAAGTTGGCCTGTTTTTTGTTTTTGCCAGGAATTGGTTCTTAAAAAGATGATTTTTTTTAACTCAACAACAAGCAAAGCAAATGGCTTGGGGGTGGGGGTGGAGGATGCTGGAGAGTCCCAGGGTCTTTGGAGTGCTAAATGTGTGCTTTGCTGAAGACCCACAGCTCTTGCTCCCTACAAAGAATTGCTAGATGGCCTGGGTAGGGGAGAGGAGGAAGGGGTGGGAAATCACTGCTAACCTCGGGGATAACTAGGGCCGGTGTGTCATTTTCCTTGAAATACTGATGTCATTTGGGGAAATTAGTATGTAATAAGAACTTGGGCAAAAGGAGAGGGGAGAGTTCTATGGCTTTTTAATACCTGTGGATTTTGTCCCAATTAGCATTTCTTACTGTCCAAATACCTACTCTCAAAAGAAGTGTGACAGTGAAAATCTTTTGCGTACCTTTGATACACAGACTAAGCTTGAACATCTGGCAATTGAACACCCTTTGCTCATGAATCCTAGAAAACAGCGTAATTATACACTCAAGCAAACAAGTCAAGAGAAAAGCTGTTTCCTGTCAAGAATTCCAGGGAGCATCAAAGTTAAAACTCCCTTCTGCATCTATGCTCTTTTTAATCGCCACTGTTGTCTCCATTACTCTTGAGATTACCCGGGTTGATGGTCTACGAGAGACCATCCCAGGCACAGAATATGGAGGACCGCCCCCCGCCCCCTCCCCAATAAAAATAAAACAAGGAAAGGTACAACAAGGCACGCAACAAACCTTACTGAGCAATGACCTTGTATTGTTAAAAAGTCAAGGAAATAGCCTGCCCTGCAAGCCGCCCATGTTCGTCCGTGTCACGCTCCCTAGTCGCAGACGCCTTACTTGACACCCTTGGTTCTAGTGTTTCCTATGGCCTGCTGTACTCCATCCCACCAAAGCTTGCAGTGAGAAAGCAGGGTCTTGCCCGGAGACCAGGGCTCCCAGGAAGGTGCAGGTGGGCTGGTGTGCCCCGCTTGCCTGTTGATTATGGCCCCTGCTATAGGCAACTGTAGGCTGCGCGCCACCAGCCAGCACAGCCGGGTTCTCCCGGACAAGTACCCAGCTTGAAAGCTGGAGCCGCGGCCTCCAGCCCGCAGGCTGGGGGCGGGGGCCTCGGCCCAGTGCCCACCCCCTGTGCTCCCAGCGTCTGCTCCTACTACCAGCCGGTTGTAGCCGGCCAGGAGCACGCTTTCGAACGTAACCCGCCCGCGGGAACAATCTGTCCCTTGCAGTCTCTCTCCGGAGGGGCGCGACAGCCGGGGCGCCCTTCTCACCCACCCCACGGCCTAAACGGGTCTTTTAGATGTATTTTCAAAAACCAGACCGTAGTCTGCAGGGACGCAAGGCGGGAAAGGCTGGGAGGGACTCCTTTTCGCCGCCGGGCTTGCGGCTCTGGGCACACGAATTAGGCCGGAGCAACACAGTCGAGTCCTCTTCCCGAGGCAAGGGGCTCCGGGGGTGCGGGATCTGGGAGGTGAGAGAGGACCCTGGCGCCCCCCGGTCCCGGCGGCGGCGGCGGCGGCGGCGGCGGCGCTAGCGGCTAAGCAGGTGCCCCCGGGCGCGCAGTCTGATTGGCAGGTGCAGGAGTGGGTGGGGAAGGCGGGCCTGGCGCTGCGGGAGGCTGCGGCCCCGCCTCCCCGCCCCCGCCGCGGGACTATCTGGTCCCGGCAGCAGCGATGTCCCCCGGCAGGAATGTCCCTCCTCAGATAATGTTATTTATATCTCTGGGCGGGTCCGCGGCTCCGCTGCACCAGGCGCCCGGCGGCCACTGTGCCAGGAGCCCCGTGCTGCCCTCCTCCCCCTGCGCCGCCGCCCCCGGGCTCGGGGTGGCCGCCGCTTCAGCCCCAGCGCAGGTGAGTGAGTCCCCGAGGGCCGCGCGGAGGGAGGGAGCTGGGTGCCTCGGAGCCAGTGCCGGGGAACGCCGGGCCCAGGGGGCGGGTGACGCGACGACCCAGTGGGGGGCCTGGCCCCGGGTGCCTAGCGTGGGGCGGGAGGGGTGCGCAGCCCGGGAGGCCCTGGTGGCTGCGGCAGTCGTCATCCCGGGACGCGGGAACCCGCGTGGGTTTCGCAGGCGCTGGGCGAGCAGGGCGCTAGCTTTGGGAAGCCAGCTAGTTGAGTGTCGCCCTGGGGCACGGGGAGTGACTGGGCTTGGGGTGTGTGTGCTCTTGGCCGCCTCCCCCAGGACCCTCGCCTGGGAGCAAAGTTGAGGGTGTGGGGGGGCTGCCTGGCGTCGGTGTAAGGACTGCCCGCGCCTGTGCCTCCTGCTGCCTGGCTTCTCAACCCCCCGGGCGGGTCGGATCCTCTTCTGGAACTTGGCTAGCGCGCTCCAGGGCTGCCCAGTGCCAAGGCTGGGAGGACAGTTCAGGGCAGCAGAGGGGGCCGGGCCTCAGGATGCTAGGCAGGACGTGCAGAGTGGCCCAGTGTAGACTGAGAAGGGAAAGATCAAGTGTCCCAGAACTATACGTCAAGGATCCCCCCACCCTTTGAGTGCCTGTTCTCCAAGCTATTGCCCACTCTACTCTTACCCTTCGTGCCAGTTCCAGCAACTTGGCCCCGGAGAAACAGCAAGAAATGGAAGAAACAAGAGCTCTACCACAATCCTCAAGTCCCACCAACTTACCCAGACTTCTCAAAGGGGAAATAGCTACAAGGCTTGAGTACAGTTTCCGTGACAACAAGCCTTAGGTAGGCCCTTGATTTATAGTCTATTAATATCCAAACCACTGTTTTCAGAGAGCAATTAGAGGTGCTAGAGTTAATAACACCCTTAACTCACTGAAGGGATATGGAAAGAAGCCATTGTTTTAGATGCATCCGGCAGGGTGGGATGGGATTATATAGTGATGGTCTCTTTTACTAAGAACTTCAGTGGGGAGAGGATTCGGCTGTCACCACGCTAAGAGGCAGCCATACAAAACCCCTGCCTGTGCAATGGATGTATATAGTTCAGTTTCCAAGGGAGGTGATTCAGATAGCTCCTGAATGAGACGAGTCTTCAGGGAAGAAAAAAAAAATTGAGGCACATTTAAGCTATTCTTTTAGGCTACCCTTAGCCTCACAGATCGCTCAGAATTTTGTTCTAGAATTTTCTTTTTAACTGCTCTGTGACTATGACCAAGGGTAGTCATCTCCCATTCCAGGATCAGGCTTCATATGCTTTTCCAATGAGCCCCGATTTCCAGAATGTTATGGGAAACTCTTACTAGCGCAAACTGTTCATTATGTACTGAATGCCCAGCACCTCCAGAGGCTTGGGGGATAGTAAACTGAGAACAGAGAAGAGCCCACCAACCTTGCGATGAGGCCAGCCGTGTATACAAAGCGTTATCAAATTCTAGCACTGAGGAAAGCACAGTTGAAAGGAGAGGGACCCTTTTGCTGGCGGGCCACCCTTTATCAGTGGCCCAGTGGTAGTGGCTGGGGATGAGCCAGTCCTGTTAATCTTGAGTTCTCTGAAGACACAGAGTCCACTCAAGGAATTGAAAGCACCCCAAACCTCCCAGGCATTCAGGCTGGGCCTTGCTGCACAGGCATATCAAGTTTTCCCAGTGACTTGCCCGGGGAGGGCTGGAATACCACCTTCTGCTCTGGTCATTGCTCTGGTCTAAGTGTTCTGAAGGTGTTGGGTGGAACCAACACACCTGTTGGATTGTTTGCTTGGGGCTAAAGGCCTAACGGGGCTGACTCCCACCTACAATCATTGGACAAAATAAATATGGCTATTTTAGGCAAGCTAGGTGCAAGTGAAAGCTTTGAACTAATGTCAGTCTTTCACAATTTTGGAAAATAGTAGGTTTTTGATAAAGAAAAAGAACAATAGCTCTTATTTAGTCTATCTTATGTACTCGTGGCTGGCTGGCGGTGGATTCTCGGATAGTCTTGGTTAACTGAGAGAATGCGTGATCAAGGTTGCTTTATATGGCATTTTAATTGTCAATTCTGCAAGGTCACTCATATTATCCCATTTTAAAAAGGAAAGAAACAGCTGGTGAGATGGCTCAGTGGGTAAAGGTGCTTGCTGTTCTAGCCTTGCGATGGACTCCACAAAGTTGTCTTTTGACCTCCACAAGTGTCCCTGTACGCTTGCACGCGTGAACACACACACATGCACACGCCATAAAGTGAGCAAATTGGTTCAGGGAATTAAATAACTTGTTCAGTCTCCCACAGCTGATGAGAGATGAGGCAAGGCCAGGATTCAAGCTCCATCACTGGCTCTGTTGTCCTTTTAAGATTAGATGCTCAGCAGGGGATGCAGAATAAGTTGGGAAGATTTGCTTACAGCCTTGGCTTATCACACTCTTCACTCCTTGAACCTCAGATCATAATTTTGCTTATATCAAGAAGTTTAAAATCTATTACCTTAAGGCAGCATTGAGCATCTATTTGCTCAAAAGTTTTTTGCCCAGCAGCCTCTTATTTTCAGGTCATTGTTTCAAGGACGGAATTATAATTTTGGCAATAGTCAAACACAGACTTAAAAAAAAAAAGATTTTCCTTTCAGTCCTGGAAGTGGCCAGAAGGGCTTGGTGATGCATGGGGACAGTGTTGTAGGACAGAGGATGACTATAAAAAATTCATGAGGCCAATAGGACTGGAGTTGGAAGGGACCTTGGAGGTCACTGGTTCTAGCCTTCTGTTTGTATGATCACTTGCTTAAAGGTGAGACCCAACTGCAGTTTACCTGTCATTTATAATGCTCACTCACTTTTTTGCCATTCTAACCCTTCCATGGCCAGGGAGGTTTGTTTCCTGTAGTTCAGTCCATTCAAACCACTGAGGTTTTCTTTCCTTTGGGGGAGATGAGGCAAGAACATACTTTAATATCCAATAGTTTCATAATATCGAAAACATATTCCCTCCTTCCTTTCCCAGTACGTTTTCATTTTTGTCTTCGATAATAAAATACTGACCTGTCCTCTCATTTCCCCATTGCTTGTTAACTAGATAGATGTATACGTTATCCCATAAAAAGGTATGCATATTACTATCCACAGGCAGTATATATCTCAAGGCAGCTATTTTTCTGTAGCATTTCTGGGGGATAAAAGAGAACCATTGGGATTGCCAGATACCTGGTTTTTGTTTGTTTGTTTTTGTTTTTTGTTTTTTCGAGACAGGGTTTCTCTGTATAGCCCTGGCTGTCCTGGAACTCACTCTGTAGACCAGGCTGGCCTTGAACTCAGAAATCCACCTGCCTATGCCTCCCAAGTGCTGGGATTAAAGGCGTGCGCCACCACTGCCTGGCTTGGTTTTTTTTGTTTTTTGTTTTTTTAAAGAATTCTTTATTTTTTTATGTATGTGAATGTTTAGCTTGAATGTAGCATATGTGTGCCTGGTGCTATAGGGAGCCAGAACAGAGCATTGGATGCCCTTAAACTGGAGTTACAGAGGGTTGTGAGCATCCTTGTGGGTGCTGGGAACAGAACCTGTAACCTTTGCAAGAACAGGAGACATTCTTAATTGCTGGGTCATCTTTTCAGTCCCCAGATACCTGTTTTAATCTGAACCTAGTCACTAAATTGCTCTGGAAGAATATTGTTTCAAAGTCAAGCACTCTGTCCAGAATCAAACTCTGCCCAAGACCTGAAAAGGCAGAAAGCATGACCAGTGGGAAGTGGGAAATAGTATCAATACATTCGTTCATTATCTATAATGTTTTTCATCACCCCTGACCTTCAGATTAACACTTACCAACTGAGCTGGGAGCATAAGGAGTGCTATGCAGGCTGATAGGAAGTTTGATTTTATAATGATGCTTGGCTGGGAAGGCCATGGATACTGGACTCTGAAACTGCACAGAGGGGGTTAAGACAAACACACAGGTCAGAGAGTGTTTCGTCTGTAAAGTGGTTTGTACTGACTGTCTTGACGGGCAGATGATTTTTGGTTGCTGTGTTGTAGGGACGGAGCCTGGGAGGAAGCCTGCAAGTGTTGGTCTGTACACTGACTAGCTCATCTCTCTGCACTTGCTGGGGCTATCAGACAAGCATCTCTTCTCTGACAGCCCCAGGAGGTAAAGGTCTCTTGGCATTGGAAGGAAGGTGGAGATAGAGATCAAAGGAGAATGTAGGAGACAGTCAGGGGACTTCACTGTCAGACCTGGCTCCTCTCACTGAACAGTCAACTTCCGGTAGTAAATATTTAGAAAATGTTATAGGGTGGTTTCCTTTTGTTGCTTATTTCTTAGTTCACAGCCAGGCAATCTGAGTCCTTCCATTTTTGGCCAGCTTCAGCCGAGCATCAATCGCCAGGGGACCACCAGCCTTGCGGCTTGCAGAGTTTAAAGGCTGAGTGCTTTCTCCTTCATTGTTTAGCTAGCTTCTGACATCCTCAGACCACCTCTCATTTCGTTCTTTCCTTCTGGTTGCAGGAAATATTACAAAGCTGACTTCTTACCACCTCAGCAAGGCCCTCTCCGGCTTTGCTATGTTTCTATTATATCTGTGCAGACCTGGCTGAGGGTATAATTAAAGGGCAATTAAAACTCAGACATATATCATGTTAACAGTGGGGGCAAGAGCAGGTCTCCTTTCTTTCATTTGAATGCTGTAAATTTAGCCAACGAATAGGAATGGGGCTAGGAAAAAAAAAAGACTTTGTATTGAACTGGGCTGGGATCCTGCAGGATATTTATGAAAAGAGGAGCAGGGCACCTTGACAGTCAAAGAACAATAATTGCTTTGAATTATAGTCAATTCTGAAGTTTCCACTATTGTGAAAGAAGCAGAAACTTGGATAGTTTTGCAAATGAGTACGTTGAAAACCTTTTCTGTTTGTACCAGACTTAAATATAGGCGTGTCTCATGTGAAGATTCATAGCGTCTCAGATAAAGCGAGATGCATCTACAGTCTTACGTGACAAGGATGGGAAAGAGATCTGAGACCTCATCCCATCTCCACGCTCAGCTCTTGACTCTTCCCAGAAGACCCTGGAGCGGTGAATCAACTTCACCGTCCAGCATTAGGAAGACATGGCCTTTCCTAAGCCTGGCTCTGCAGTTGAAGTCATGGACACTTCACTGGAAAGGCCTGAAAAAGCAATTGAGATGTAGTGAAAGAGCAAACATAAGGTATATATACTTGTCTACCCCAGTAGGTCTACAGTATCAGGGTTAAAACCTGATCATGGACAAGAGGCATTATGACTCCAAAGGGAGTCAGTCTCCTGAGGTAGCCCAGTTGCTGACATCTCCTAACTCAGATGTGTTCCAAATACCTCACACTGGTATATGTTTAGGACACAGAAAAGAGGCAGATGATGGCCCTCTCACTCCTGGGAGGCAGACCCTCAAACAAGTACGGGTGTGATAGAATGCTTGGGGGGGGGGAGGGTGCTTCCAGAAAAGGCCATGGCAGGAAGATCTGACGCAGGCTGGAGTGTTTAGGAAGGTTTTTAAAAGCGTCAAGAATTATTAAATGGGAGGCTGTAAGGGCGTGTGTGGTGCAAGGCTGCAGGTATGTGTGCCACCCAGATGGGCAGCAGAGTGTTACTACATTCCAGAGTCAGTAGGTTCCATGTGTCAGGAGAGTGACCACACATTGAACATGGTTTAGGGCGGTCCATTTGCTGAAGACCTTTAGAAGATCGCGTTGAAATCAGTACAGGTTTTTAAGTGGAGATATGTGTGTCGGAGGGGTCAGGGCAGATTCTTGATGAGATAAAGCTCTTCATCAGTGAGAAGAGAAAGTGAATTAGAGGCTGTACAAGGTGGCCTTGCCCTTCCAGGGAGTGAGCAAGCACTCAGCCAATGTTCAGTCCCTTCAGCTTTCAGGATAATTCTTCGTATAATTTCATTTCGTTTTAAAATGAGCACTCAAGAATATCTCATTATCCTTCTTTTAGAGTTGGGGTGCTGCACTAGAAATGTCCCCAGGCAGTGCTTGCCAGCAGACCCTGTCCATCACCCAGTTGACTAGTTCCGTCACAAGAAGACCTTGTCTAGGTTTCTCCGTAGGAGAACTGAATATTCTGGACTTTCTGGCCAAGATAGTAATTGCTTTCTTTCTTCAGTAGAACTTCCCATGTAAGTTTATTGGTTTGGAGAGAGGCACGGGGACACTGGTGGCAGTATTTACACTCGAGCATACCCACAAATCCTCAAGAATGGCCCTTTAGAGTATACTATAACGATGGGCAAGGTACAATTTAATGGATCACCGGCAGATGCCACAGGTAGATAGCGGTGGGTTTCTGTGCTCGTCTGTCTATTGATGTTTTAGCTTCTCCAAATCCCTCATCCTGTCATTAGGCTTCTGCCTCATTTGGGACTCAGCGTTTTCTGTTTTTCCCAGTGATGCTAGCTGCTTTTGGCTTGTGCCTCCCTCTCAATCTCCAAAAAAATATTTATTGAGTTCTCATTTACAAACATATTCTAGGCCAGTGGTTTTCAACCTTCTGAGTGCTGCAACCTTTTAATACAGTTCCTCATGTTATAATGACCCCCCAACCAAAAAATTATTTCATTGCTACTTCATAAATGTCATTTTGCTACTGTTATGAATCATAATGTAAACATCTAATATGCAGGATGTCAGATATGTGATCTCCAGAAGCATCCTGACCCACAGGTTGAGAACCACTGCTCTAGGTTCATAGCGTGCAATGGTGAACATGGGAGAAAAAGAAGTCTGACATCACGGAGCACAAATCTTCATTGGGAGAGACGAGTATTAAATCACGCCAAAGGCAGCGAATGGGTAGATCATAATATCAAGTGTTATAGAGAAAAATTGGGCAGCCTGAAGGGAACAAGGGGAGGTTCAACTCTGATGAGGTTTCATCCTAGAAATTCAGAGATCCAAATCAAAGGAGACAGGAAGCCATAGGGTACTTGGGAGATTCAGGTTCCAGCTTTGGTCCAAGCGCAACAGGAAGCCACTGGGCATTGTGGACAGAGATGTGACCTGTTCAGGTTTGACTTTAAAGAGGATCTATCCGGTGTCCCGAGGATTGATTGTGGAGGACAAGAAGCAGGGGTCTCAGTGAAAATGACTGCAGTCTGGGAGACAGACGAGGCATAGGGTTCTACGCAGTTGGATTCTGGGTATATTTGGAATGTAGGGCTGTTGGGATTTAGACAGGGAGGAGAAAGAAAGAGTCAAGGATGGTATAATTGTTTTGGGCTCCAACAAGGGTCAGAATGAAAGACCATTTACTAAGATGGTGATACATTTTATCAAACATACTAGAGTATTATTTTGGATTTCTGGTTTCACTGAGCAATGGATTTGGGATCGTGTCAGGCAGACTTTTTATTTAAACATAACAACAACAACAACAAAAAAAAAGACATTTTATTGTATATGGTTCATGATCTGTTTGCTGTGAAGTGAGGGCTTGGGGGCGCTGGGGAGACTGATTCTGCTACTGTTCCTTTTAGATCATCCCCACATCTCTCTGAAGACAGGGTAGGGACAAAATTGAAAAGTATTTCATTTGGTGATTACGAACATTTTTCATTTGCTGGTTAAAGTGCAAACATTTTGTGATGTTTCCACTTTTAAATTTATAGAAATGAATTTATTTATATATTTAAAATGTGTAATCACAATATACAAGGTTTTCACAATAAAAAATAAAAGTCTTTGCTATGTTCAGTCTTTACTTTTTAGAAGTTTGTTTGTTGTTTGCTTATTTGTTTCATTTCTCCAGACAGGGTTTCTCTGTGTAGCTCTGGCTGTCCTAGAACTTGCTCTGTAGACCAGGCTAGCCTCAAGTTTAGAGATCTACCTACCTCTGCCTCCCGAGTAATAAAGGAATAAAGTAAAACTCGATCAGTGCCTGGCTCAGAAGATTATATCCACGTAAGTGTGAGTATGTGTGTTTGTGCGTACGCCTACGTGTGCCGGATTCCCAGGATGCAGGCTGGAAGAGCATTGGATTCCCTGGTGCTGGAGTCACCAGGGAATGGGTGACTTGGGTGCTGCGAACTGAACCCGGTGCTCTGTTAGAACAGTGCTCACCCTCAACTGCTGAGCCACCTCTCTAGCCCCCTTCATTCTCACTTTTAGGAAGTAACATCCTGGCAACAATTTCGCGCACATTCTTTCAGAAAAGTACTATGCACATCTGAGTATCCGCCTGGCCCATTTTAGAGTGATAGATTAAATCTAGTGAAAGGCTAGATTGAGAGACTTTGCCACTTAGTGACTGACTGACTCTCAGAAGGCTCCCTCCATGGCCTGGGGTCCTGTTGGTCAGACAACACCCTCTCCAGAGCTTCCAGTTACAGTGAGAGGAGGAATGGAAATCTGTGCTCACCAAGAGGCCTTGTAACCTGGTCATGGCCTGGTTTTCATGGCCTTAGCTCTCAACCTTTCCTATCGCAGATACTCTACTGCCGCCGCCTCCTCTGTCTGCCTCTAAGTTCTAAACAGTTCTCCCAGATTTGGAGTGGTTTCCAGAGGACCTGGATTCAAAGCTAGTCACTTTGCCTCAGGCTTCCCATCCCATAATGATCCCCTCTTCCCCCACATTAGTACATGTATGACTGATTTGAACGTAACTACAGACTTCTTTTATTGTTACTGTTTAATCTTACTCAACTAAGCAATATGCTCATTCATTTATTTAGGTTTTGTTTTGTTTTTATTTTTCAATTTATTTGGCTGTGTGTAGCAGAGGGACGGATAGTATGCTGTGGTGTGAGTATGGAGGTCAGAGGACAACTGTTGGGAGTCAGTTAGTTCTCCCTTCCAGGGCTGAGGTCCTGGGGATTGGACTCAGGTTGTCAGTCTTGATGGTAAGTGGCTTCAAACACAAACCTTTGTAGCTTTAAGACAGGATCTTGTTATATAGCCCTGGCTGGTCTTGAATTTGTGATCCTTCTGCCTCAGCTTCTCCATTAATAGAATTGGAGATTTGCCCCTCCATACTTGGCTGATAATAAACTTTTTGTTTTTGTTTTTATTTTACCGAGACAGTGTTTCTGTGTGTAGCCCTGGCTGTCCTGGAACTCACTTTGTAGACCAGGCTGGCCTCGAACTCAGAAATCCACCTGCCTCTGCCTCCCAAGTGCTGGGATTAAAGGCATGCTTAAACTCTTAAGGGAAGGAACTAATGTATGAGTTACAGTCCTGGGTCCTACATAAAGTTCCGACTAATGCTTTTGGAAGTAGAAGTTCCATTAGTAACTTAATGATTTGTAATCGATCTAAGTTTTATACTGACCAGTCACTCTTTGTTTGTGGCTTTGAGACATGATCTTACTATGTAACCCAGCATGGCCTCAAACTCAAGATCTTCTCTCCGTTGCGTCCTATGTACTAGGGTTATAGGCATTTGCAACCACACTGCTGCTTATTAGTGATTCTTGATAAGATGGTGCTGGTACACAGGGTTAGATTGTTAAATTAAAATTTTCCTGGTGATACCTACCCACAATGCTGCCTTCTTAGTGGGTAACAAATGTTCCATTCCCAGGGAATGGTAACTGGATATTGTTCCTTTAGATCAGCTGTTTTCAACCTGTGGGTCACTGCCCCTTTGGTGGGGATAGGATGGGTGGGTTGGGGGGGTGCAGGGTGGGGGTTGTCGAACGACTCTTTCATAGGGGTAGCATATCAGATATCCTGCAAATCTGGTATTTCCATTATGATTCATAACAGCAGCAAAATTACAGCTATGAAGTATAATGAAGTGATTTTATGGTAGGGGATCACCAAGACATGAAACTGTACTAAAAGGCCACGTCCTCGGGAACGTTGAGAACCACCGCTTTAGATAAAGAACTTTCCGATGTGCCCTGAGATGTGCTCTCCATCTCTTCAGGGAGCCAGGGGAGCCCAGGACCTCATCCCTGTTAGGAAGAACATTACACCCCTTAGCCACACCTCCACGTGCTCTATCTGCCTGTCAGAAACAAAGCTTTGTTTTTGTTTTTGTTTTATTTGCCCCTAAATGATGAAGAGTAGTTACTGCACGGGCATGGCAACCATGCAATTAAAATGTTTTTCTTCCTACATGGTGATAAATATGCTTGACATAAAATTTGTTATTTAAACGACTTTTAAGTATACAGTTCAGTGGCAAAATTACATCTCCATTGCTCTCTAGCCATTATCATCATCCATCTCCAGAGCTTTTCTCATCCTCCAAAACTCAAACGGTGTATCCACTGAATGCTAACTCCCATTCTCTCTCCTCCCCATCCACGGACAGACGCCTGGGATGCTTCCAACCTTTGCCTGTTGTAAATTACTCTGCAGTGAACAAGATATCACTGTGAAAAATGCCTGTATCTTTTCAAGATCCCGCTTTTCCTTTTGGATAAATATCTAGAGGCAGAATTGCTGGATCATCGTATATTCTATTTTTAAGGAACGCATCCGTCAGTCGTAATATTCCCCTCCACTGTTTAATATCTCCAAAGGGAAGAGAGAAATGTATTAGTATCATCACTTTGGGGACCACACTGAACCTAAATATTATTTGAGATCACTATCTTTGGGGGATAACTTGTCATCCTAGCTCCCGAATGTGTCTGTAGACCAGTTTGTCTATTTTTAGATGGAGGACACTTAGAGGACGGGACCAGAGGACAGGACCATCTTTGCTTTGCTCTGTAGATCATGTAGCCAAACTCAGGTGGGGAAGGTGTAAACATTATAGGAAGATGCGCATCAGCCAAGAAGTCTCCTTGGGCTGGATGACGAGTGAGCAACTGGGCTGTTTCCAGCTCCCTTGCTTTCTGTTTGCCCTTGGGCAAGAGCTCCCTCTTTCTCTGACTTTCCCAAGGTGTATGAGTTTGTCGCCTTAATGCTAATCGTCCTTAACGTTTTCCTTATAGATTGTTGTAAAGCTTACGCATTGCCTCACCCGGGTCACCTTGCTGGTAGACCCCCTCTCATGAGGGTTTAGGGTGCCACCATGGGCTTCCTCTTTATTTTCAGGGTACTTTTCTCATTGCTTTAGCTACAGAATGAACCATTTGCCATTTAATTGTCTACTCACCTTACTATTCGGCCAAGTTTCTTGTAATACGAAACTGAGCTTTATTCCTTAAAAAAATAAGTGTATACATATACTATGTATATACTTTTTTTTATTTTTATTTTTATTTTTTTTCTGGTTTTTCGAGACAGGATTTCTCTGTGTAGCCGTGGCTGTCCTGGAACTCACTCTGTAGACCAGGCTGGTATATACACTTTTTATGTTTATATATATAAATACATACACACACACACACACACACACACACATATATACACACACTTTTTTCTTAGACCCTAAATATGTATATATACGTATACTTACACACACACACACACACACACACATTTTTCCTTAGCACCTAAGTATGCTGTGTACTTTTTTTTTAAATCTTAGCACCTAAGGCCATGCTTGGCACACAGAAGGCAGTGGTTCTAAAATTTTTATTGGCTAAATAAAAAGCCTGAGTGTTTGACATTACGTGTACCTCTGTCTGTGTATATATGTATATATAAATTTTTTATATAGAGGTGTTTTGACTGAATGCATATCTGTGCATTACCTGTAGCCTGGTGCCCATGGAGGTTAGAAAAGGGTACAGATCCCAAGGAGTTACAGACAATCGTGAACTCCTAAGTAGATGCTGGGAATTGAGCCTGGGTCCTCTGGAAGAGCCGCCAGTACTTTGAGCTATCCCTTCAGCCCCAAATTAATACATATTTTAACTTGGAAATATGTTTATAGTAGCAAGTCAACATTTATTAAGAACTTATATGCTAGTCTAGGCACTATGCTAAAAGCTTTCATGTGTATTTATAATATCATATATGTACTATTATTACTGTAAAAGATATTTTAAAAATCAAAAGGGAGGGTTGGGGAAGAGGGACAGTGATCGTGATGTAAGTGAATAAAAAAAAAAAAAAAAAGTCAAGCTTAGCGAAGTCAACTCACCCAGTCCACTGCCCACAGAGATTAACGGCAGACGTGAACCCTCATGTATTTATTCCAAAGCTCTTGCTTTGAACCATTGTGCCCGTCCGTATTTGGGTGGAGGTTGACATTACATGACTCTCGGTTTTAATGATTCTTTTCTTTAAAATCCTGAATTTTTAATAGTCTGAAATTAGTCTGAAACGAGATAGGTAATTAATTGCATACTTCTATATGCTGCCTTATATTTGTAAGGATTTAACCTAACAGGCTCAAATCCCTTTATTAGCTTTTAATAAATACTTAATATCCTGGGTCCTACTTCCGACATGGTTCTTTGACATTTAAGGGTGAAGATAGATGTTGATTAGTGCTGCACAGTGCACCCAAGCTTGTGAGGCCTCTGCACCAAAGCTGCCTTAGAAAGAGTCGGAAGTATTGTTTGGTGCAGTGGCCTCCCTGACTCCCTTAGGATGTGAGCATTCTCTCTCTGAAACTTGGTCCGGCCTTGGGCCCTGCCCCCGGGCTCCCCAGTCCTCTTTTTTTAAAAAAAAAAAAAAGATTTATTAATTTTATGTATATGAGTACACTGTTGCTGTCTTCAGACACACCAGAAGAGGGCATCAGATCTCATTACAGATGGTTATGAGCCACCATGTGGTTGCTGGGAATTGAACTCAGGTCCTCTGGAAGAGCAGTCAGTGCTCTTAACCACTGAGCCATCTCTCCAGCCCTCGCCAGACCTCTCTTATCATACTTAGTCTCAACATTTTTCGGTCCATTTCTCTCTACAAGCTATTAATTATTGAGGTCTCCAGTGCATCTACAGCCTTATCCCTAGCCTCAGTTTCCCTCCTCAGTTGTGTACCACAGCCTTCTCCTGGCTGCCATCATTTGTTTGCGTTAAGATGTCTCTCTCTCCCTGTTACAGTGGGATCCCTCAGCTCAGCCCCTGCCCTGATCATCTGCCTGTTGTTGACGGCTCCTTGCTTTTTGGTTCTCTACATGAAAACCTTAGCAACATTTTGTGTCTTCCTTTCAAACTCTAGCATCCACATGGCTGCTGACTTCTGTTGGTTTTTCTTCTCCAACTTCCAGATTATTTTTTGTGTTGTGGTGTCTGCTGGTGTGTTATGTTTGAATAACTGGCTTTCTGTCTATAGCTTTTCAGTCATGTCATACCCTGACTTGGAGGTTTTTTTTTAAAAATAGGAGCCTGACCAAATCATTTAGCTGTCAAAGTTCTTAGGTTCTCAAGAGAGGCGGTGGTGGCACACACCTTTAATCCCAGCACTCTAGAGGCAGGTGGATCTCTGTGAATTGGAGGCCAGCCTGGTCTATAGTGAGTTCCAGGACAGCCTGGCCTGCATCCAGAACCCTGTCTTGAAAAACCAAAACCAACCAACCAACCAAAAAACCATTAGGTTCTCCATTGCCCCTAAATACAATTTAAAGAAAAAGGTAACCAGGCGGTGGTGGCGCACGCCTATAATCCCAGCACTTGGGAGGCAGAGGCGGGCGGATTTCTGAGTTCGAGGCCAGCCTGGTCTACAGAGTGAGTTCCAAGGACAGCCAGAGCTACACAGAGAAACCCTGTCTCAAAAAAAAAAAAAAAAGAAAAAAAAAAAAAAAAAAAAAAAAAAAAAAAGAAAAAAAGAAAAAAAGAAAAAGAAAAAAGGTTGTGGACATAGCTCAACATGATAGAGACTTACCTAGCACGAGTCTCTGAGTTCAACTCCCAGTGAAGAAATAAAGTTAAGCAGACCTACAGGGACCTTTCTGGTCTGTGACTGTCTTTCCGGGCTTCCTCCTCTCTCCCTTTACCCACTTTGGGTGTCTTTGATTTACTCAACTCATGAGATACATTCTCATGCCAAGTGCCTGTGTTTCTGCTGGCACAGTCTAGTCCTGAAGTGTGCCTTTTGTCTACCACGACTCTGTGTGTTGTGTACCTGACACACCCCATTCAAATAAAAAACCCCCACTGTGAAAATTTCCTGAAACCTCTGTGTCTCTCCCCTAACCTGAGGAGACAACACGGTTTTTCTCCTCTGTTGGTTCTGAAGCTGCTTGGTCTTGCTTCGGATTCTGCTAGATTATGAGTTCCTTGAAGAGCAGGCAGTGTCTTGTTCCCATGGAGACTCTGGTGCCCGACTCACTCCCTGGCTCCTGGGCGATAGTCTAGAAATGCTGACCGAATTGGGTAATTTCTGGAATATTCAACACTGTGCTAAAACAAACAAAATAGGCACCTACAGAAGGGCTGGTGGAATTACTAGCGGGTCATGAGTGAAGCTAAGAGGCGAGGCCTGCTTCAGAGGTGAGTAGGGGCTCTTCCCACCTTCCCACCTCAGCCTCCTCCAGCGCTTTCCACCCATGGGGAGGAAAGGTAACAGCTGGTGTTAGCAGGCACCATCAGAACGCGGCTCCCGCTGCTCTTTATTCATCAGACATACAGTCCCTCCCACCTCGTTTTTCAGTGACTGTTTGATGTTGACCCTCAGAATGCAGTGATGAGAGACTCTTTGACGGCCACCCCAGAAGAATCTACTATGTAAGATTTGTTTTATAAGGGGTAAGAGTTAAGGAACACATTTCTGAAAAAAAAAACAAAAACAAAAACAAACAAACAAACAAAACCCTCCGACATTCCTGTAGAGAAGTTTTGATTTCCTGGGTACATTGCTCGTCTGTAGATGTACGTAGTGGAAGCCATATTGTATAAGGCTATAGTGCTTATCGGTTGGTTGATTTTGCTTTCATTTCTGCCTTACCCTTACACAAAGCGAGTTTCACCGATGGCTGGACTCACTAACATTCTGCTTGCTCAGGCCTTTGGGTGTGTTTTGTTTCCTTCAACAAAACTCTCAGTCATGGACACTCCCACTCCTGCCCCATTCAGTGCCTAGGGATAGGCAGGAGCTGGTGTTTGGTTGCTAAAGTCACTGAGCGGGGCGAGGAGGCCTCTATAAATGTGTGTGGAGGGTCTGAGAGGAACCGATAGACAGTAAGAAGGCCTGTGTGATGGAGTCTTGAAGGCAGGAAGGAACTTCCGGGGAAGTGGGCTAGGATCTCAGTGTGTTCTGAGGGGCAGAATAGTGAGGCCGGCGATGGATAAGCAGATAAAGCGGTCAACACACTTGACCGTGTATGAGGGTCAACTAAATGCATAGGAGCTTCTAGAATGTCTAGGGAGCCATGAAAACCAGTAATCATCCTGTTGCAAGATGGCCACCGGTGCCAGTCCAGCTGCCAGTGGCTCGGCTGGGTGTGCCTTTGAGGGAACGATCCCCTTCATGTAGGGAGATGGTTTCCTTTGTGGTGTTCTGGCACTCTCTGGTCTCACTTCTCATTTAAACTGTAGGGTCCTACATATAGACCGGAATAGTTCAAATTCTGCATGTGCCGACTGAAACTGCGCGGATGGAGGAGGGTGCCTTCATTGTGTGGAGTTCTGAGAAGAATGGAGGCGTTTTTGTTTACAGGTGCAGGGAGACTAAGGTGTCATGCTAGAATACAAGCCAAGAACTCTGGGAGAGGAAGTGAGTATCCTCCTCCAAGACAGAAACCCACACCTAGGAGGACAAACCAGGTCATTTGCATTGCAAAACTGGGTGAAGTCACTTTGCCCAGAGACTGGAAAAGTACTCAGCTGCAGTCGTGCAGCTGGGCTGCTCTCACCCAGGCTGCCTGAGCGCAGGGGGTGAGCATAGTAGAGAAGTTAACATGGTTCTGCACTCTCAGTGTGGCAATTCACTGGCAGCCTGGGCTCGGCAGCTCTCACTGCTTCTGACCCAGAAAACACTCAGAAAATGACTGCAGTGAATCGCTCATCTTCAAGGTGAAGCTCTCAGGTTGGGGGGTGGGGGATGCTGACTGGCTCCCGAGGCTTGGATACTTCCTGCCTCCGCTGGGAGCCAGCTTTGTTTATACTGTAGCCCCAAGGAAGTCGTTTTACATCTCACCCGGTCTCCACCAGCAAAGGGAGCCTTCTGCTTGTTTTGCATACGCCAAGCACCTCCTCTGCAGGAGGGACAGAATGAATCGGGAGCTAAAAACTTCTGGCAGTCATAAGTCTTTGCAAACAGCGGAGTCTAGTGAGCAGCGCGTTTGGTTGGCAAGTGATCATTTCAGACTACACTTGCTTTCTCTGTTTATAAAACAGCAGGGATGCTTTCTCGTTGAATCTGGGAAGAGGATGGAGATGAAGTTGTGGCTATAGTTTTCTCTCTCAAAACCTGATGCTCAAGGCATCAGAACTCAAAGAAAGGTGGTCTGTAGATAAAATGTACTCAAAAAGCACCTTGCATACTTAGCAGAACCCTTAGAACCATCCCTGGAAAACATCTGATTCCATTCTTTGTTTGTTTCTTTTTAAGTTTCTTCTTTTCTCCCTCCCCCTCCGCCTTCTATTTTTAATTTTATGAGTATGGGTGTTTTGCCTACATGCATGTCTATGCACCACATGTATGCTTGGTGCCTGTGGAGCCCAGAAGAGAGCATCAGCTCTGCGGGACCTGGAGTTACAGATGGTTTTTAGCTGTAGGACTCTATGGAGCCCAGGTCCTCTGGTTCGTGGTCTCTGTGGAGCCCCGCCTTCGTACCTACTCTCCTGTTCTCTTCCTTCTTAGTCTTAACAGTTTCTAACATTTGTTTGTTCATTTGTATGTGTGCTGGGTGAGGGTGGCTCGTGCCGCTGTGCTCACGTGGAGGTCATTTATCTCTTTCTGTCACATAGTTACAGGAATGGTTAGTCTTGGTGAGCACCTTTACCTGATGGTCCAGCTCTTGGACCCTGCCTCTACAATTTTTTTTTAATTTTATTTTTTATTTTTATTTTATTTATTTATTTTAGAAATTATAAAATGAGCAGATACCCGTGATAAAAAGAAGTCAAGCCGTGTAGAGTAGTACAGATGTTTTGCTTGATATGATCACTACTACTGGCAATGTCTTGTATTTCCCTGCTAGGCATATGCTCATAGCTACCAATTTGTGAATACTTGTATAGGTGAATATCTGTGTACATGTACATGTGTGTGTCCTTTTGCTTTGTTCGTTTGTTTGTTTTTGTTGTTGTTGTTTTTTATTTTTATTTTCTTTTGTTGACACTAGGTCTCACTATGTAGTCCTGACCAGTTAGAACTCCCTCTGTAGACCATGCTGGCCTTGAACTTACAGAGATCTGCCTACCTCTGCCTCCTGGGAACTGGGATTAAAGGCAAGCGGCACTCCTGGCCCTACGTATTCATTCTTAACAGGTCGACAGCACCTGTTACATGGTAATTTTTAGAGCGGAAGGCTAGACTATAGAATCTGAGTTCTAGGTTCATGATGCTGAGGTAGGAATCCCTACTTTTAGAAATATAGAAGGATACTTCTGACAAGGTCACATGACCCACACAGTTAGAGAACTCTGATACTTTGCCTTTATTTGTTTCTACCACCAACTTCTAACTCATGTGCCTGGGACCTTCCAGGAGCTTCAAGTACCTTGACTCCTTTAGTTTGCAAGACAGTCAGAGGATGAGATATCACCATTCCCATTTTACTGATGGGGAAGCTGAGGCTAGTCAAGCCAGGTTTACTTGAGATCATACAGTTGAATGCTAGGCCCCTGGATATGCAAAAAAAAAAAA
>NW_022196912.1:91716348-91720852 GCF_008632895.1 Mastomys coucha | reverse complement strand
AAAAAAAAAACAAGGCATTTAAAATCTAGTTCCTTAGCATCGGTTGTTTTAAACATAGCTAGTAATTCACCATGAACACAGCAATGACATGGAGAGCTAAGTTGTGATGGAGCCAAGGACAGATGTGGTGCACGTTATCCTCTGGTATGTGCTAAGCTCTGTAGGAAGGACAGAGGCGATTGATGTACATCCCTGCTCCTGAGAGGCTTATGGTACAACAGAAAGCAGAGTCAGGTAGGTCCTGAGCTGTAGCATGCTCTAGGGCCTTCAGAAAGCAGAACTGGTCTGGGCTAGGAACACAGAGGAGGCAGCCTTTGCCAAAGAGCTTGAGAAACAAGTGGAAGAGCTGGCATTGAACGGGCCAAATGGAATGTGCTGTGTACGGGGAGACATAGGTAAAGGATGAGTGAGAATGATGGAAGAATCCAAAGGTATGCTGAGGCTTAGACCGTAACAGTCCTTGACATAGAGACTGACCATGAGTGAGCTTCTAGATCCTTAGGGTAGCATCAGAATTTTTGGGAGATTGTTTTGAGGCTTTAGCAGAGGATCCCAGCGACTCACAGATCCTTGAGCAATGAGTGAGCCTCCTTTATCAGGGTATTCTGGACCTGGGAGGGGTGGAGGGAGAGCGCGAGAGCCAGCCAGAGCAACGCATCGACCCTGATAATCAACAGAGTGCCAGATGTCACTGTCAGATCCCCCTCAATCCACTGCAGCTGTGAACAGGGGATTGGTGTCTATTAGGATGTCATGGAGAAATATAATGAGGGCTCGAGACTTAAACTGGGGCAGTAGGAATGGCACAGAAGAGGTGAACACAAGAGCCTCTGAGAAAGCTAGAGCCTGGACTTTCTGTGGGATTAGTGAGGCCCTTGTGTCCATCTGTATAGGTGCCATCGCATAAAGGACCAAAGGTCTTACAAGCAGAAACCTCTTCAGTTAAATATGTTTTGCCATTTGAAAGAATCTGGCATAGCAGGACACACTTGTAATCCCAGCAGGAGGGAAAGAAAAGCAAAAGGATCAGGAGTTCAAGGCCAGCTTGTGCTTATCTTTAAAAACCCAAACCAAACAAAACAATAATTTTTTATTTATTTATTTATTTTTGGAAAATATCTTAGGGTTTCTATTTCTGCAGTGAAACACCACAATCAAAAAGCAAGTTGGAGTGGAAAGAACCCTTTGGCTTACAGTTCTAGATCATAGTCCATCATTGGTGGAAGACAGTATAGGAACTCAAGCAGGACTGGAACCTGGAGGCCGGAGCTGATGCAGAGGCCATGGAGGGATGCTGCTTACTGGCTTGCTTCCCATGAGTTCCTTAGCCTGCTTTCCTATAGAACTCAGGCCATCAACCCAGGGATGGCACCACCCACCATGGGCTGGACCCTCCCTCATTACTCACTAGTTGAGAAAATGTCTTAGGTAGCACATGGAGGCATTTCCTCAGCTGAGGCTCCTTCCTCCTGGATGACTCTAGCTTGTGCCAGGTTGACATCTAAAACCAGCCAGGACAGAAAAGATTTTCAAATTTTTCTTAACTTTGATTTTAAAAAGCTCATTTTGTACTGACAAGAGTTCTTTCTCCACGCACAATCCAAGAGAGTTCTCTTCGATCCCAGACATTAAAAGCAGTTTGGCAAGTATAGGATCACCTTAGGAGGGGATCAGAGGAGTCTTGAAAGAGGCTTAAACTTGTTGGTCACGGTGCCAGTGGTGAACCGAGAGCTGCTGAAATGGTCAGCCTTCTAGCTCTGGTATCTAAGAGGTTGACATTGCTAATTTCTGAAGACTTCAGCCTAAAAAGACAAGTAGCTTTGGGCCTGGGGAGAAGATTCAAAGACAGAATTCAGTATTTAGATGTTTGGTGGGAAGTCTCAGTACTTGTGCCTGGGGAGCTGCTCGAGGGATTTTGATCCAGGGAGGGGCTGGGAAGGGGTGGGGTGTCAGTTTAACAGCCCTTAGCATGGCCGATGAGATAGGATCATGTGAGAGGCAGCGCAGAGGCCTTGATTTTGAGTAACACATCAGCTGAGGCAGAAGACCTAGTAACTGTGACAATGATGTAATGCACTAAGAGCGAGAACCCAGGAAAAGCCCTGGATGGAAATCCAGTTCCAAGAAATGGAGTCTCAGGCAGGTGAAGGATCATCCTCAGAAGAGAATAAGAGGACCATTCGCTTTAAAAGAGGTTTCTCTGACCCTCAAAAAAACTGTGGAGGAGGATCAGAATTCGATTATCAGGAATTACAGAGTAAAGCCAAAGTGATTTCCAGCTGCTTTTCTGAAAACTGGATGGATGAGGATGGTTTGAAATGGGTCAAGGACGTCTGCATGTGGAGGAGAGGAGAAGGGGAAAGAGCCCTGGGAAGCAAGTGGAGATGAAATGGCTCCTAGCAATGAGAGAAGGGATTAATGAACAATGGGATGCTTTCAGGGCCAAAAAGCATCAAGTACTGAGGAAGCACTCTTCTCACTATGTCCAACAATTCTGTAGTTGAAGCCCCTACTACTTGGCAGGTAGCACAGTAGTATCAGGTGGTGGGTCCTGTGGTTGTTAGCACAATGCCATGTACACTTACATGAGGCTATGAGATCTCCACACACACTCACGGGCTTGGTTGACCTTCATGGCCAGAGGCTGTGTTTATCAACAGAACAGTGGGTTTCCTAGTGGCTGTTCTCAGCATCCTGGGGAAGGCTTTTCTTTTCAGGGCTCCATTATGAGGCATATGGCATATGAGAAGGCAATGTGTAAGAAGATTCAAAGCTGAGTTGCAAGGTGAGCCATCTTTCCTATCACATACTTGCACCTACCTAGGCCCCACCCTACCCTTTCTGGGTCCCTCTCCCCCAGTTCTGTTTCTGCTGAAACTGAGGACATGTACGTTCTTTTTGCTGGGACTCATCCTGAGCCTCTCAATGTTCTGTAAGCCAAATGAATATATGATGATCCTTTAGGGGAAACAAAGGGGCTCATTCAAGGAGCAGGTGAAAGATGATTCTCTGGGATGGTGATAAGAGAGGATTCTGTTTCCCTGAGAGCGCTCTGGGTGTGAACATTCTTTCTTTGCTTGGCTTGGCGTGTCAATGGAGGACTTCCCTCCTGCCTAATGAACAGGGGGCTTTCTCTGCTAAGAAGCCCAGCTCCAAGGGATCACCTCAAATTCTGTTTTGGAGAAGGAGAGGAGTCCAGATATCAGCCCATAGTTGCTTTAACTGTGTTAGTTTTTAGGAGTTGAAAGTATTTTGTTTGTGGGAAACATTAATTCCTTTAAATTTGAGACAGTTTTATCCTGTTCTCATTATGATGAAACATTAAGAGTCATTTGTTCATGGTGACTTTTCTAGCAATGCTGTTTTGACTACTGATGTCATACAAAGTTTTACTAATATAAAATATCACACACACACACACACACACACACGAGAATTGGCATTGTCTACCTTCCCTATCCCAAGTACTGACTATACCTTGATGGTTATTCTTCTAATACTTTAGAACTGATATTCATAAAACAATTGCTACTTATTTTCTTTTTTACAGAAAACACTTTAACACTACATACTTTAAGACATTATTTATTTTTGTTTTGTTTTTGTCTTGTTTTTTGAGACAGGGTTTCTCTGTGTAGCCCTGGGTGAACTCAGAGAGAAATCTACCTGCCTCTGCCTCTTTTTTTTTTTTTTTTGGTTTTTCGAGACAGGGTTTCTCTGTGTAGTCCTGGCTGTCCTGGAACTCACTCTGTAGACCAGGCTGGCCTCGAACTCAGAAATCCGCCTGCCTCTGCCTCTTAAGTGCTGGGATTAAATGTGTGTGCCGCCACTGCCTGGCACATTAGTTTATTTATTAGTACATAAAGGTCATCTTTTTACCTATATAGCTATAGATCTACTTTATACAAAATTGTTCCATTGTGCCTGGCAGTGGTGGTGCACGCCTTTAATCCCAGCACTTGGGAGGCAGAGGCAGGCTGATTTCTGAGTTGGAGGCCAGCCTGGTCTACAAAATGAGTTCCAGGACAGCCAGGGCCACATAGAGAAACCCTGTCTCAAAAAACAAAAACAAAAACAAACACAAATGATTTTTCCTGGGGTTCAGGGGAGTCCTTGCCTCTTCTCCCAGGCATGATCCGGAAACTGATTTTTTTTCCTATAAAGCTTGTTTAGTCCGAATGACCTCATTTTGCTTGGCTCTCCCGCCCTCCCTCCGGCCTTTTCCCACTGACTTGCTTAGTGCCCCCTTGCCTCTCTTCAGCTCCCTCCTCATCCAGAGTCACCTGTGGGTGTCTAGGTTTGACTTATCTTCCCAGTGGGGCCTCCCACTGCCCATGGTCTGATCTCATTTGTGTCTTTGCCTGTATTTCTTAATTTCTCTAGATGGTGCCCTTGTTAGAAACTGGCAGCTTCTCCGGCAGTCTCCTCTGCTGGAGACTCTGTCTGGAGAGAGGGAGAGAGGGAGAGAGGGAGAGAGGGACGGAGGGAGAGAAGGAGAGAGGGA
>NW_022196912.1:91707288-91713426 GCF_008632895.1 Mastomys coucha | reverse complement strand
AGAAGAGAAGAGAAGAGAAGAGAAGAGAAGAGAAGAGAAGAGAAGAGAAAAGTAGAGGCTGGCCATGACCATGTGGAGAGATGGGGGAAGGGAACGGGGAGAGAGGGGGAAACAAGGAGGCAAGAGGCGAGAGAGAATCAAGAGTAAGAGAGTAAGAGAGAGAGGAGGGGACAAACACCCCCTTTTATAGTGGGCTAGGCCTACCTGGCTGTTGCCAGATAACTCTGGGGGTGGAGTACAGACAGAATGCCAACTGTGTACATGTATGTGTGAGTGTGTATAAATGTGATGTGTGTGCATGTGTGCTGTGTGTATGTGTAAGTCCATGAGTGTGTGGTGTGTTTGCATGTATCTGTGTTGTGTGCACATGTGTGGTATGTATGTATGTATGTGTGTGTGTGTATGTGTGTTTGCAAATGTGATGTATGCATGTGTGCTGTGTAAGTTTATACAAATGTGATGTGTATGCATGTGTGGTGTGTATATGTGTGTGGTGTATATTGTGCGTGTGTGTACTTGTACAGTGTATGTACGTGTGCAGGTGTCCTTACTTATACAGGCATGTGTAGAGGCCAGAGGCTGATGTTGGGATGTTTTCCTCCATTACTTCTCTGTGTTATTGTTTGGGGAGCCATTTTAACTGGGTGGGCTTACCTGCAGCCCCTGGGATCTGCCTGTTTCCATGCCCTCTCCCACATTGCTGGGGTTACTGGCAGGCTCTGCCATGTCCAGTTTTTTATGTGGGTGCTAGGGATCCGAACTCAGGTTTCCATGCTTGGACACTAAGCAGTTTGCCTGCCGAGTCATCTCTCCAGCCATGCATAGCCTCTTTTGGAAACAGTCCAAAAGAGTTTATTCTGGCCTGGCACTTGCCTTAGAGCTGAGGATGACTTTGAAGCTGTGGTCCTCTTGCCTCCACCTCCCAATTGCTGAGATCACAGGTGTGAGTCACCACACCCAGTTTGTGTGGTATCAGGGAATCAAACTCAGGACTATGTGGGTTAGCCCGAGTTGTACCAACTGAGCTACACCCTCAGCCTCAACATCTGCTTAACAGAGCCCATCTCATTGGCCAGTGTGTGCTCCCCTCCCAGTGTTGGAAATTGAACCCAGAATCTTGCATATGCTAGACTACTGAGCTACAATCCCTCGCTTCGGGAGGTGACTTGAACCCCTGATCAAGGTGGGCATTCTATGGACTGGGTCATTGCCCAGAGTGCAGTCTGTATTTTGCTTGGGAGGAGTTGGTAACCCCAAGGCATATGGTTTGCAAAGTCTGTTCAACCAAGTGGGTCATAAGAAGGCTTCTGTGTGTGTGAGGAGTGATCTGCCCCCGGATGGATCCCAAAGGTTTTGACTCATCGGAGTGTCCCCTTCAGAATCTTGGAGCTTTGACCTCCTTGAGGAAGCTGGCTAGGCCTCCTGGGTAGCAAGGTGCAGTGCTTGTGCTGTGAAAGTTGGATTCTCATAAAAGGGAAGGAACTTGGACATGGACTCCTCTCTCAGGGTGGGCAGGATGTCCCCTCTCAGGTGGCAGGCAGCTGCAAAGAGTCCTGGTGGGGGAGGGTCAGGAGGGACTCTTGGCCCCAACCCTTTAGACTCTGTAATGTGAATCTTGAGGACAGAGCTTCCCAGGGAAGCTCTTGCAGGGAGGCGCCTGGACAGCTAGCCTTCTGCTCTTAGCCAGTGACCCTGCTTAAGGCAGGGGAGCTAAGGAACCTAGCATTAGCACACTGTTTTCTTTCCTTCGCTGCTTCCCCTCTCTTTTCAATCCTGAACCAGGCAAGGAGACTGCAAAGCCAGCTGGGCCATGCATGTCCTTGCCATCTGCTAGGCCTCCCTCCTTGGACTGGGGCCTGGGTGGTGGCCAGTGTTCCTGCAGCTCTGTGTCCCAGCCTGGGAGCCTCTCAGTGCACTGAGCAGGTGTTCTACAGGGGGACCTGGCACCCTGAGATCAGCTCCCGCTGCAGCGCTTGCCACAGGAGCACTGAGGAGCTCCAGGAGGCCCCTCTGGTGCCAGGGTGAAGAGGCAAATACCATGTCCCTCCTGCGGGTGACTAGATAGACCTTCCAGTCCTCCTCCTTTTTCTGTATATGTGGCTTCATGAGTTTTGTGACCCAGATAGATCCAAGAACTGTGGAAGAATTCATGTCTGGAGGCCATTGAGAAGAATTCTCATTTTTCTCCAGGCCATTGTGTTGTGCCAGAACTCAGGAGACTATATAATATTTGGAACCTTGTGAGAGGAGTATTTTGTCTAATGCAACCTAGCACCCTCTTTATGTCCCCAAACCCAATGAATAGCTGGTTAGTGGTAGTTAGCAGGATTAAGGATAGAGTTCAGGTGGTGGAGTGATAGCTTGGCATGTATGACCCCATGGATTTGATCACTAGTTATGAAACACACATGCACTTGCACACACACTTGTACACACATGCATATATACATGCACACATACATCCTAGCAATGAAATATACCACACGCACACACACTTATACACACACATACACATACACACCACATACACTAGCAATGAAACATACACACACTCTAACAATGAAACACATCACACACACACACACACACACACACTTACACACACACAGAGTTTCATATGTCACAAAGGATAACAACAGGATGTATTTTCCTCTGGTGCTGGCCCAGTGTCTCTATGCCAGCGCCCCTATGGAGTCATCTTTCTTCTTTCTTCTATAGATGCTCTGTTGACCTCCTTTTTCCCTTTATTTACCCTCTCCTTTTGCCTTTCGAAGATTTTGCTGCTCTTTGATTTGATGCACTGTTCCTCTGATGACTTGGAAGCCCTTTACCTGCTTGGTAGAGTGTTGTCTCCTTCCTAGAGCCAACTGGTTCCAGGTGTCCCTGCTGTCATTTGACCAGAGTGGCTGTAAAGGGCACCGCTTGCTGGAGAGTTGCCCCAAGTTAAGGGCAAGGGCCCCAAGGATGATCTCATTCAGGTGCCACTTTCGGAAGAGATGGTTGAGGAGCCAACTTCAACCTAGGGAGAGCAGCAACCCTTGCAGCCTGCCCTCTGGGCACATAGATCATTTGCAGGAGAGCTTGTGGGGTGAGAGCTGGAGTAGGGTGGAGCCTCCCAGCATCCTGGACTGGGGAGTAATCTGAGGAGATAACCTCTTGTCCATGTGTTTTTCTTGTTAATACCGCAAAGCCAACTGAAGTATTATTGAGAGAGAGTTCAAAGTTGTACCCTGACTTGCTGTTTTCCTCTAGTCTTTAGACAAAGCTAGTTTTGTTGATGGTGTTTTTCCCACTGGCAGAAATTATCCCTTGGCCCTGTACCACTGTCTAGCCATCCTTGAAGCTCCATAATTCCATCAGACATTTTGAAGGAATGGGCTGCCTTCATAATTCTGTTACTCGAGCCACTGGGAGTCTGTCTGCACAGTTCTGCTGAAGCTCCCCTGGATGTGGTCCCACTTGGGAATAGATTTGATTCTCTGGGACATCAGAGACCGTTGTCTGCCCCCTGCTGCGAGGGGCAAGCTGCTGCTGCTGCTGCTGCTGCTGCTTCTGCTTCTTCTTCTTCTTCTTCTTCTTCTTCTTCTTCTTCTTCTTCTTCTTCTTCTTCTTCTTCTTCTTCTTCTTCTTCTTCTTCTTCTTCTTCTTCTCCTCCTCCTCCTCCTCCTCCTCCTCTTGTTTGTTTTTGTTGTTGTTTTGTTTTTTTTGAGATAGGGTTTCTCTGCATACCCCTGACTGTCCTGGAACTCACTCTGTAGATCAGGTTGGCTTCAAGCTCAGAAATCCACCTGCCTCTGCCTCCCAAGTGCTGGGATTAAAGGTGTGTGTCACCACCGCCTGGCAAGGGCAAGTTTCTTTCTTAATCATATCCTCTCCTGACTTGCCTTGTTCTTCTATGGATTCTTTGGTATAGCTAAGGATGGGTTCCTAGGGTCTATCTCAGCTCCCATTCTGGGCATCCTGTATCTCTTCTGAACCAATAGTCTATTCTCAGCTCCCATTTTGGGCCTCCTGCACCTCTTATGGACCAATATTGTCTACTTTGGGTATTTCTGCTGCCATCTATTAGGTGATAGGTGACTCCAATCTCTCTAGTCTTCAGCCATTTCTCCATTCTTTGCAACTTGGATAGCTAGCGACAAGCTAAATATTTCTACCCAGACATCCCACAGACCATCCAAGACCTACTGTGCAGCTTGAACATGCTCTTTCCCCATTCTTTGCCTTTCCAACACTTCAGATTCCAGGAAACTATTTAAAGGCTATTTGCCCAGGGAAGCCTTCCTCTCTCCCCAAGTGAGAGGAGGATTTTCAGTTAGCATTCTCCCTAATACCTGTATACATCTGCAGCACTCCACAATTGGTAAATTATCAATTATTTTGAGTAATTCACTGTCTGTTAATCTCTATCACTGGACTGAATGCACCACAGAACCAAAGAACTTCTGTATTTTGCTTCAGTGCTCCATTCCCAGCACCTAACTCTATGGTTCACCCAGGCCCATGGCTCACATAGACCATGGCTCACACAGGCCATGGCTCACACAGGTCCAGGGCTCACACAGGCCAGGGTTTACACAGGCCATAGCTCACATAGACCATGGCTCACACAGGCCAGGGTTTATACAGGCCATAGCTCACATAGACCATGGCTCACACAGGCCATGGCTCACATAGACCATGGCTCACATAGGCCAGGGCTCACACAGGCCATGGCTCACACAGGCCAGGGCTTACACAGGCCATAGCTCACATAGAGCCATTAGTCTCTATCCCTTCTAGTAAACTCCTTCCTTGACTGTAATCTCCAAACTGGTAGAAACCACCAGCTACTTAGTCACCCAAAGAGGACAGGTCATTCATTACCCCTCCCCCACTTGCTATTTCTAGCCACCCACTAATATTCTCTACAGTTTTGTAAACAGTCAGTCACCTTGGCCTTGGCATGCCTATACTACTTCACTAATATCTCTTTTAGTTTGTTTTGTTTTTCAAGACAGGAATCTCTGTGCAGCCCTAGCTGTCCTGGAACACACTTACTCACTTTGTAGATCAGGCTAGCCTCCAATTCAGAGATCCACCTGCCTCTGCCTCCTGAGTGCTGAGATCATGACATGAGTCACTACCCCAGGCCCATACTACTCTCTTAGGTATTCCCCTGCCCTTTTAAGTCTACCTCTGTTAGACCAGAAACCAACCTACCCGTACCGCTCCACTTAAAGCCTTCTATTGGCTCTATGTTACTTGTCTATCTTCCCGTTCTCTCTCCCCTTCAAGCTGCTTCCAGCTTCTGTGCCGCAGCTGCTTCTTCCTTCCTTCCTCGCTCTGTGGCTTTGACTTTCCCTTTCCTAGGAAAGCCCTTATCTAGATTGCCTCTTTCCTCTTATGCTCAAGTATGCTTAGGTAACTCCCTTCCTCTCTCACCTTCCTCTCCTCCTCTCCCCCT
Organism: Mastomys coucha; assembly: GCF_008632895.1. Classification (NCBI taxonomy): domain Eukaryota; kingdom Metazoa; phylum Chordata; class Mammalia; order Rodentia; family Muridae; genus Mastomys; species Mastomys coucha. The sequence goes on along the minus strand of NW_022196912.1, from coordinate 91,707,980 downwards.
TCCTTCTTTAATTCCTTCTTCTCTTCCCTCTTTCCTTCCTTCCTTTCTCTTTTCTTCCTTCCTTTTTTTTTTTTTTTTTTTTAAGAACATGTCTCACGTAGCCCAGGGTGGCTTCAAAGTCACTCTGCATCTGAAGATAACCCTGACCTCCTGATCTCCCTCTTTGGTCTCCTGAGATCTGGACCTGCAGTTGTGTGCCGCCTCGCCTGGTTTATGCAGTACAGGGGCTTGGTCAGTGCTTGGCTCCATTCATGATTCCCTTCCTTCTTGAAACTCTGATCTCCACCTGCCCACCCTGTAAACATCCTGTTTGCTCTGCCGTCCCGCACAGATACTGGGAATTTCTCTATTTCTCACCACATTTTTACAGCTATCTCAAAGGCAAGAACATGGTTTTTGTTTGTTGTTTAGTTGGTTGGTTTTTCAAGACAGGGTTTCTCTTATAGTCCTGGGTGTCCTGGAACTCACTTTGTAGACCAGGCTGGCCTCGAACTCACAGATCCTCCTGCCTCTGCCCACCAAGTGCTGGGATTAAAGGTGTGTGCCACCACTGCTCAGCTAGGAACATGGTTTTAAGAAAACATTTTTTGGCCGGGTGGTGGTGGCGCACACCTTTAATCCCAACACTTGGGAGGCAGTGGCAGGTGGATTTCTGAGTTTGAGGCCAGCCTGGTCTACAGAGTGAGTTCCAG
>NW_022196912.1:91645997-91707179 GCF_008632895.1 Mastomys coucha | reverse complement strand
AAAAAAAAGAGAGAGAGAGAGAGAGAGAGAGAGAAAGAAAAAAAGAAAAAAAAACATTTTTTGGAGAACGAGGGGAGACGATGTCTGTAGATAAAAAGGGACTGGGTCATAGTGAACTTTGAAACCTCATTGCCTAGCAAAGGGTAAGTGATCACCCTTTTAAAGAATGAATGAATGGTCCAGACAATGGGATCAAGACATACACACATACAATGACCTTTATTGGTATTGGCAGGTATTTGTTACTCGGTCCCAGGCATTAGTCTATGCTCGGCACTTACATACATGAAGGCTTTCATCTTCACAACAACCCCATCATTTCATCGGTGAAGAAGCCAAGGCACAAAGGGATTACATTTTTGTTTGTTTGTTTGTTTTTGGTTTTTTTTGTTTTTTGTTTTTTTCGAGACAGGGTTTCTCTGTGTAGCCCTGGCTGTCCTGGAACTCACTCTGTAGACCAGGCTGGCCTAGAACTCAGAAATCCGCCTGCCTCTTCCTCCAAGTGCTGGGATTAAAGGCGTGCGCCACCACTGCCCATCTGGGATTAAATGTTTTTTTGTCCAAGTTCTTGCAGCTTATAAGAGGCACAGCTCGTATTTAAACCCCACAGTCTGTCCTGAGCCCCGACTCTTGCTTGGTCCTTGTGCTATTTTTCCCACGAATAGAGATGACACACACAAACTTTTAAAACTATGCATGGAACTTATATCATTGTGTCCATGGGTCTTGTTGGATTATCTGCCCTTGAAGAGTTAAAATCTAAAAGTAGCTACCAGGGCTAACAGTGGGTATCTCTTGGTTTTCTCTGCCTGGAAAGCTGTGTCAAGTTCAAAAGGAATATGACATGTAGGTGGATAGAAGTAAAAGCCAGATTGGAGTCAGCTCAATACGTCTACCTCTAATGTCACAAAAACCGTATTTAGTGTTCTGGTCCTTCAAATGTCACCCTGCTGAATGAGAATGAGAACATGTCAAATTGGCTGTCATCTTGACATCCCCAAAGCCAGTTTGTTGGAAGAAAAAGGTGCAAAGAAGAGAGCAGAAGGAATTACTACTGAGTCATCAGGAATAGGCCGACCAGGAAGGACATTGGGTGGAGAGGGTGGGTATAGGAGGAGGTGGGGTGGGATCAGTATTCAAAATACATCCATGAAATACATGCAAAATACATCGCATGAAGTTCTCAATGAATTCATAAAAGTCTGTTTTAAGAAAGGAGCTAGATACAGTGGCCAGGCTTTTAGCTTTTTAGGATGTTGAGGCACACATGAGGGCAAGAGTTCAAGGCCAGACAAGGTAACATAGAGACTCTCTATTAAAGAGGGAGGAGAGAAATAGAAGGCTGAGGTCACTATCATAATAACTACTTTTCTTCCATAATTTCCACACTGACAGAAATCCTAAAGACCGGGAGGGCTGCCAAGATGGCCCAGCTGATAAAGGCACTTACCAGTAAGGCTGGAGACAGGAGTTTGAGACCTGGATCTGATGCAAAGGTTGAGGGGAAAAACTCCACCAAGTTTTCTTCTGACTTCCACACGTGCATCCTGACACACACCCACACCTACCGTCTCGTGCGGACATTCTCCAACTGTTTGCCTTCTTCTGTGGCTTCTTCTAAGAACCTGGATGTTCATGTTGGGAGGGAGGAAGGTTAGTGTCCTGGCTCGGGCCACAGTCACGACACGGGTTCTGCCTGTGAAAGAAGCTAACTGTTGGAAGGGAGCTGTGGGAAGGGCCTGAGACTTAAAGATATGTGCAGATGTTTCTGTACTGACATCATGGGGTGAAAGGTTCTGTAAGAGAAAGTGGGCTGTTCTAAAAATAGCTCTGAGGTTACGTCAGCTAGTTCTGAGATCAGGTGGGAGGCTGCCTAGGTGGCTTCGAAAGAAGCCATCCACGGTGTGGTAGGGTGTCTGAGCCATCCACGGCGTGGTAGGGTGTCTGAGCCATCCACAGCGTGGTAGGGTGTCTGGAGACGGCGTGGTAGGGTGTCTGAGCCATCCACAGCGTGGTAGGGTGTCTGGAGAGGTTCTTCTCTCACCTCTGCCCTCGAAGTCACTCATCCACCCTTTGATGTCCCCTCTTTTTCATACTGCTCGTGGTGAGCCGTGTAAGCATTCACACGGTGTCTGACCCTCTATATCCTCCAGACAGGTGCAGAAGCAGAGTATCACCTTCCTTAAAGGGCTGGAGAGCACAGGCCACAGATGGTCTCTGCCATATTGTCTTGTTTATTTTACAGTCCTTTAAAACTCTAGAATCTGGGGCTGGAGAGATGGCTCAGCAGTTAAGAGCACTGACTGCTCTTCCAGAGGTCCTGAGTTCAAATCCCAGCAACCACATGGTGGCTCACAACCATCTGTAATGGGACAGTGTACTTGTCATATATATAAGATAATAAATAAAATAAAATAACAGCTTTAGAATCTGGGGATGGAGAGATGGCTCAATGGTTAACAGCACTTGTTGCTCTTGCAGAGGACCCAGATTAAGGTCCTAGCACCCACATGGAGTCAATCACCATAACTCCAGTTCCATCGAACACTGGAAGGCATGTAGAACACATACACACGTGTGGGCAAAACACTTATGCACATAAAATAAAATAAACATAATAAAGATAAAAATCTAGACTTTTACTCTGTGTTTGTGGGCTATACAGAAGTAGGGTGGGCACTGCCATTGGGTGACTTTGGGTTCAAAATCATCCTTCTAACTGCAGCTTCAGGCTCTACTATATGCAGCGTAAAGAATCCAGAGAGTTTGGTTTGTGCTGCAGCTTGGTGTTAAGTGCTAAGCACCTGGCACATGTGGCACAAGAGAGAAAGTCCTCCGGGTGAAATTTCTAAGGCTGCAACACCATGGGTCGAATCCAGAGCCCAGGAGCATCTCAGTACATGTGAAGTGAGTGAGCACAGCCCCTCTTCTTCTTTTTAAAAAGATTTACTTATTCTATGTGTGTGAGCACACTGTAGCTGTCTTCAGACACACCAGAAGAGGGCATCGGATCTCATTACAGATGGTTGTGAGCCACCATGTGGTTGCTGGGAATTGAACTCAGGACCTCTGGAAGAGCAGACGGTGCTCTTAACCACTGAGCCATCTATCTCTCCAGCCCACAACCCCTCTTCTACACCCCTTGTCTATAGTGGATACAAAGGCGAATTTCCAGTTGAAAATAGAAGATATTATTACTTTATTCTGAGGGTGCATTCACTATGTCTGTTAAACAGCTAGCTCCTATTTACCTTGCCATTTTTAATTGAAAAAAAAAATGGTGTGTGTGTATATATAATTATATATATATTTGAGGTGCTGGAGAGATGGCTCAGCTTGCTGCCAGTTCTGAAAACCTTAGTTCAATCCTCCTGATCCCCAAAATAAATAAATGTAATAACATTTGATAAAAATAAAAAAGGAACTTCTCTATAAGGTATAATTAAGGTAAAAACAACTTTGACAGATCATAGGTTGGAACATAGTAAATTAGTTGGACCCCATGTGTTGGTGAGTAAAGGAGTCATGGCGGGCTAGTTCACTGATTGAGAAAGTAGCTTGTGCTTTTCCAGGTCTGTAGTGGTCATATGCAATATGGATGAAAATGAAAATTAGGAGAGTTCTCCTCCCAACCTACTTATTTAAGCCAGCAAATGACAAGTGATGTGATGGATGGTATTGAAAATAGTACGCCAGCACGAGCGGAACAGTGATGTCATAGTCTCAGAACATCTGGCCAGCTCCCTCCATAGCCTGGTCTCATTAGGGAGCTCCTGCTGGAGAGGAATGAGGGGAGATAGGAGTCTGTGTGAAGAAGAGAGTAGAAAATGAATGTGTTTCTTTGTAATGGGACCCACAATAAAAAACTAAAGGTGTATGAGAGGGGAAATGAACATTTACCAGCAGAAGGTGAAAGAGAAAAACCATCCTGTGGTTGGCTGGCTTTTTTTTTTTTTCCTAAATGGCAGGGAAGGAATGAAAGCCAAATATAAAACATTAATGTGAGGACTGTGAGTCACTAGAAGAGATTATCAAAGGGAAGCATGGACTCCTCTATTCTCAGACTATATTTAAAAGTGACCTTGGATGATTGATCAGTGTAAATATCAGGAGAGGAACAAGAGGGAGAAACGCACTTCAGTGTTGATCGCCTAGCTTGGGCCGCCTGTGGATTGTGGAGGCAGCAGAGGTGGGGGTGCCCTCCTTCTTCCATGGCAGAGGGTGCTGGCTGGGTGGGCTGGGCGCTGAGAATGGAGAAAACAGGGCACACTTGTCTCCAGGAGCTGGTCTGTGCCGGCTGTCACCACAGCAAAGGGAGGGACGCTCTGTTCGGCATGGACTCTGCAGTGAGTTTCGAGTGGTTTATTTAGAATCTGTCCGGAAAAGGAAGGGAATATAGCAAGTCAGCATTTCCCACCAGCTGGTGTGGTGTCTCGTGGTGGCGGTAAATGCTCCCGTCTCGTCTTAGAGGTTCCTGGCGCTCTGCTTTCTGTGGGGCTTAGTAGTTCAGTGGTTGCCTTCTCCTTTCCCTCTGGATTTCTACTTCAGGATAGATGGTCTGAGGCAAGGCAGCTGTGGCTCTAGAGGAATTGCAGCCAGCCTGGGAAGATGCAGAAGGACAGATGAATGCAGAGGGCTTTTCCTCTCAGTCTCCATATTGGGGTCCTCTTAGCCCGACAGTCTACATTGTTCTTGGGCGAGAATGTTTGCAGATAGCGACAACACTTCTGTTTTCTACTGAAATTCCATTTTAGTGTTCTGGGGTCTTTAGGATTAGATGCTCAACCCAAACCCGATGAGGATGGGAGGGATCACATCCTGAAGTGACTATACATATAGACAAATGAGTTCATAATTGTTTTTTTTTTAAAGATTTATTTATTTATTCTACGTTAAGTACACTGTAGCTGTCTTCAGACACACCAGAAGAGGGCATTCGATCTCATTACAGATGGTTGTGAACCACCATGTGGTTGCTGGGATTTGAACTCAGGACCTCCGGAAGAGCAGTCAGTGCTCTTAACTGCTGAGCCATCTCTCCAGCTCTCATAATTGTTAAAAAATATTAAGGAGACTGACTGTAGAGATGGCTGCTCTTACAGAGGACCTGAGTTGGGGGTGGGGTGGGGAGGGCATCTCAGCATCAACTTCAAATGACTCCTAACTGCCTGTCAGTCTAGGATCTGATGGTTTTGGCCTCTAAGGACACATGCATGCACGTGATACATGCACACACAATTAAAAGCACTTTTAAAAGAGAAAGAAATGTGAAGATAGTTGGGCATGGGGGTATATCTGTAATCCCGGCACTTAGGAAGCTGGGACAGACAGAGAGAGTAAGTTCTAGAATAGCCTGCACCATTACATAGAAACTTCTTAGGAAGCCCCAATACATAGCAAGACCCTGATCTCAAAAACATACCAACACATGTCAAAGCAGAAGAATTAAACAATCTCAAAAACATACCAACACATGTCAAAGCAAAAGAATTAAAGAATGGAGACATGCAGGTGGGCGTGTGACTCCTGATAGCTCAGTGGGCAGTTGCAGACCACTCTCCTCCACCTTAACATACATGCTGCCCATGCACCCGCCCCGCTCTGCTCTGGGGCTGTGGGGAGCCCCTGATGTCCCTTTCACCTTATCAGCACAACTGTAGGCCAGATTGGAATCTGCTGGTTGAGCTGACTTCTTTGTGTTGCCATTGTGCAAGAATGTGAAGGATCAGTGAAACCAAGCCTACCTCGGACTTATGTTTAGACCCAGTTGGAAGGACTCGTGAATGTGGCTCACACAGGACCTGAATGGACTCCGCAGAGCCTTTTCCTGCCATTGTCCTATTACAATGAAGCTGTGAGTTTAGGAGAGCAAGGGATACTGCCTACCTTTGCCCACAGTATTCAGCCCTGAACTTCCCAGGTGCTCAATAAATATTAATTGAATTAATCAGCTGCTACAGCTCAGATCCACACACCCCTCAGCTTTGTGCTTTTTATCCAGTTACAAATACTGACAGGCTACACCTTGCAGGAGCCTGGATCCTGCCTCTTCTCAAAACTGTATAGTTTCATGCAGCTGTGTGTTGTCTGCTGCAAAGTACGAGATCCCCTTTGTCTTGTACAGATAGGCTAGATTTTGAGGGTCTTTCCAACCTCTCTTTCCTCTCCCACCCTGATGTTTACTGATTCTTTCAAAGGGTGAGCGGAGAACGAGGTTCACTCCCCGCTCCACTTCTGGGCCGGGGTGTTTAATTACTGTGTAGTCTTTGTTCTGTGGTGGAGATCAGGCTTCTCTGTGTAGGGAGAAGGGAATTCCAGTAAGCCCGATGCATTATAGTCAAGTTACTTACTACAAGTCAGGAGTAACAGTTCTCTGCTTTCATTCTGATTACAGGTGATCCAGGGACGTGGCTTCTAGTGTTTCATGAGGGACCTTAGGCTGTGCTCGCAACTGTGCATTACAGTGGTGGTTTTCAATCTTTTAACGACCAGGAAGGCATTGCATGTTTTATTTACATTCGTTGGTCTATTTACTTTGTGCATAAAATGTAAAATGTGTCTTTTTTAAAAATCAATATTGGCCCCAATGTCTGACCATATCTAATAAATAGTTTTCACGAATTAGAAATATAAACGATAATTTTAGAAAGACTCAGAACAAAGAAAGTAGATGAGCCTGTGGCAAGCTTATTATTTCACAATGTCAGAAACATACAGGAGGGCTTTTAAGCCTTAAATGTCATTTCACGTTGTCAAAGGCTGCTGCCATTTGACAAGCCTGTAAGCTCAGTGATCCCGCTGTCTCCCAACACGAGTGCCACAAAAGGGCTAAAGGATGCCTTTGGTCTCATCTCTAGAATCCTACAGTTTGGGAAAACTTGCTATGTGGGAATTCAGCACAGAGCTTAGAGGATATTTATGGAATGAATTAATATCATTGTAAGCCCAGCGAGCTTTGTTTTTGTTTTCTAGCTGTTGGGCATAAAGACAATGGCAGGCGTTCTAGGGAAAGGGCGGTGATCTAGCTTTATGAGTAGGTTTGCAGCTTCCAAAGCCGCATGCTCTGCAGTCGCTGTCTACCCTGTCTGTATCCACCAGCTGTGCGTGTTCATGATGTACGTGCCAATAGGCAGACACAGAATTATCAATCTTTTGGCGGGCTCAGTAACTACTTGTGCACAAGCTAGTCCTGTGGATCTTTCCCGATAAAGAGGTCCTACATGCACTGGGTGTAGCAACCCGAGTGAGGCACAAAGAGATAAGCAAGAGGAGTCCGCAGGTTCTGCTGCGTCTAGATAATGGAGAGAGCTCAGGAGGAGCTGAGTACATGTGGGCTGCCCCAGCCTAGCTTGGGTAGCCATTGCTCGGACCTTTGGGTTCTCGGTTTTCTGAGACTGTTCGCCCCTTTCATGAGAGGCATGTGGTATGAGAGCAACAGTTCAAGGACATAGTCTTTGGGTCTTATTTCTGTTGGGCTAGTGACATGAATCACCCGGGGCTTTTAGGAACGGCAGCTTCCTCTCTGTTTCTGGAGTAGCATCCTGTGGCCGCCAAAGGAACTGGGCACCTTTCCCGTTGCAGAGATCAGGTGGAGCCCTGGGGTATTTTAGAAACATTTGATTATTTTTTATAGAGAGAGAAATAGTGTTGGTACAGGGGAGGAGAAGCCTAAGTGTGACTTTTTACACTAGGAGGAATTTACGGCGGGCACCAGCACCTCTTTGCATTTCTTGTCTATTAAAGCCCTCCTAAGCTTTAGTGTGAAATACCGGGCGGGCTGTTAGGAAAGCTGAAATTTATCAATAGAGTCCCAAAATGATTCTGTGAAACCAGCAGCAGGCGGTGGAGGTCACGTTTCACCCTTCCCTTCTTTTGCTCGAGTGGCCTTGGACGACTTCTGTAAGCCTCAGTTTGTAAACGGATTGAATAGAGCAGGTGAGAGGCGCTTGTAAGGGCTGGAATGTGACTCATTTGGTAGAGTGCGTAGTGCTGTGTATACATCCGTGTTCTCAATGCTCAGGAAGTAAAGCAGGACAGTCAGAAGTTTATGGTCAGTTTCAGCTACACACTGAGTTTGAGACTAGCCCAGGCTGCGTGAGACCCTGTCTCAAAAGCAGACAGAAGTCACACTCATAGGAGTGGACCAAAAGACAGTGTAGTAGGCTCTTAGGGCCGTTTCACCCCTATACTAAATGTGAGCAGTGTTGCTTTCAGTGATGGTGTCCTATAGCTGTCTGTTATTAGAGAACTACTTCCTGTTGTGCATTGGACTCCATCCCTTCATGCATGTGTGGATAGTTTATAACAGACATCCACCCATTCATTGGCAGTCAAGTGTAAATATAAAGACAGAGGGGGTTTTTCCAGCTGGTTGTGTTTATGCCACGACCATGGCCAGGCAGTTCTCAGAGAGAAAGGCCATCCCTTGCTGTTCATCCCTTGCTTCTCTCCTCAACTCGCACCATTCTGGGGGTGGACAGAGTCCACTCTCGTTAGCCTCAATTCTCAATTGTAGCCTTTTTTGGTTAGGGTTCTCTAAAGGTTTGGCATACATCAACATCTATAATTAAAAACAACCTAATAAAATATATTAGGTTGGCAGGAAGGAGATACATCAAATTAATGGTTCCTGTATAAACACAGGCTAAATACAGTTCTGTTCTGGAATGGGGGTCTGGTGGGGTAGCAACATCTAGAGTCCTAGCAAAGACTAAGAGGTCTCTACAGTTTTTATTTGTTCTGTTTTCCTTTTGTGTGAGACAAGGGCTTAGCATGTCACCCAGGTTGGCTTCCCACTCACGGTCCTCCTACCTGTTCTCCAGAGTATTGAGTTTGTAGGTAAGAACAGGCAACCCCTTCCCTATAATGGTGAGCATGCAGTGGTTTGGGTCAAAGCCCCATAAGCTAATGCCAAGGAGACTGATGATGGTTTCTCTAGGCCTGCTGTCAACTATTTGGTGGGTGTGTTGCTGAGGTGAGCTAGGCAGCCTTCCTCTCTGCAAATCCTGTCCTCCCTTGGAGCCCAGCTCTTATGGTGGGCTTTGCCTGAAGGGAGCCACTATGCCAAGCCTAAGTGAACAGGATGCTACAACCAGGCCTTCCCTAGCATCAGAAGCTAGCACTGGGGATGGGAGCAGAACTGTGGTGGTGCTGAGACCACATAGACAGAAGGTAAGAAGGCAGGGCTTGCTTTATGGTGAAGAATTGTGGCAAACATTCGGATATTGTTTCTTTCCCTTCTAATGTACTAAAACCATGTTTTCTTATGTAAAACGAGAAAAAGGGTCAGCAACAATCTAAAGAATTGCTTGGTAAGCCTGTAAGCTTGTGTTAGCTACAGGACCCTCTGCCCCTTCCCCAGTATCTCATTTAGGGACCCACCTCAGATATCTGGATAGAAGATGCTGCTGCCCCTGCCTGTTCCCAGCTTCACATATTCCCTGAGTAATGCAAAGGATAGATAGATGGCCTGCCTAGCAGAAGTCTGGCATCCTGCTGTAGGGTCGCCACGCAGACGACATCCAGACAAGGCATGGTGGCAGTGCTTGTGCAGGTGCGGTGGATAATGGGCTTCTGGTGACTAAAAACAATACAACAGATGAACCAAAAAGACTGTACTCGTTTAAGAGCTGTGAACAGAGGGGAGAGTAGTTAGTAACTGGAGAAAGTGAGGTATAAGAGGGGTTGACACATTGCTCTGAGAAAGAGCAGAGAGCCAGGCACCCAGGCACTCCCTCAAGGACTTTAACACCTCGTCTCACTTGATCCGGGCGGCAGTGCTGGGAAGTGATGCCTGTTATTAACTCCACTTTATAGATGAAGAATTAGAAATGGACAGACCTTAAGCAGCCTAAGGCCACACAGTTAGTAAGCGGCTGTGTCCTGTTATCCCTAGGCAGTCTATGTTCAGATAGATGTGCCTAAGCCCATGAAATACTGCCTGGTTCAGGACACCAGATCAGAGTCGCCCTCATCTAGTCTTTCTGGTCCTAAATCCCTCACATGCTAGCCTCTGGCTCTTTCTGGACACTGGCTCAAGCCACTCCTGAATGAAAGATTCCTGTTGCCTTGGGTTAGTGGGCACTGGAGCCTGGCTGGTGTTTGGGAGTTGGTTGCTATCCACTGTTTTAGCGGGACGAGCTCATTGCTCCACACGTTGCTGCCACCGACCTCTCCTGGCTTAGGTGTCCACCACGCTGGCCACACCCACATGCCTCCCAGGGACAGGTGGCCCTCTGCAGTCTTGTAGCCATTGCTCCACAGGAGCTATTTGGAATCAGGCCACTTTAAGAGAAGAGTGTGATCTTGGGTACTTGGCAGCAGTTCAGCCTGATTATGTGATGGAAGAGGTGCTCATGTTAAGTCCAGTGTGGGAGCTTCTGGGGAGCCCAAGTGCAGTGCCCAGAATTAGGGGTAGTCTCTGGCTGCTTCTAGATGATAAATTTTGCCGCGTTCTTTAACTGATACGGGGAGAGCGGTATCAAAGCACAGCACCTTGAGGAGCCTCCTGCCAGAAGCCCTCTTGTCTGCCACACACTGGGCTTTCCCTCCTGCAAAGAGGTGAATGTGTTTCATGTTAAAGGAAACCATGAAAAAAAAAGCGGGACTTCAGATGCCCCTCCCCTGCCCCCGGGCCTGGCTACAGACATTTCTCTTCTGCCTCAGTTTCTTTTCGATCCCGGAACGCTCCCCATCTTGCTGTTTGGGGGGGTGGTGGTGGTGAAAGTAGATGGTGGCCCTTGTAAGATGTGGATCTGGCACAGGGTAGAGGCTGGTGTGTTTGTGTTCTGAAATACCGAGATGGATTAGCTGTGACCCTAAGAGGCCTCTTGGGTCTCCCTGGGAAGATCAGTTTCTTTCCTGTTGCCTTTCTGGAAGTTCCTGTTGCCTGGTGTCAAGTTGGATGTGAAAGAGTTCATCTCTGATGCTTTTAAAACTGTTTATACTTTCTGTGCTCCTTTGATCTCCATATTCCTTCCTGCATAGGGCTGGGGTCAGACAGGGCCAATGGGGTGGCAACCAAAGGGGATAAGGGCAGAGGTTCTGAGCCAGACTGCCTGGGCTCTAGTCCCCCAAATGTTGTCTGACTGGAGCAAGTTGCTGATTCCCTAACTCCCCTTCCCCCATTTTCTGACCTAACAAATGGGGATTAAGGGAATGGCTGCCTCTCAGGGCTGTGATGGTGTTTACAGAACCCCATGCCTGGTACAAGGCAAACTGCCAATAAATATTTGATGGTAACAGCTTCATTGTAGGAGACTTTGTCTCCCTGTAAGCCAGGTAAGACAACTGGAACAGAGGGGAGGCATGTTCTCCAGCTCTGTCTGTAAGGGATTTCTTAGTCACCTGTCTGATTGTTAACTGCTTGGGGGGGGGGGGGCTGCGCTGACAAGGACAAGCCACCTGCTTATGGCCATCTATTTAGCACCCATGCATGAAATAGTTGATATTCATCACAATACTGCCCTATATTATTTTGTTGGTGGTAGTCAAAGATGTATATCACAGCAAAATGTCCGGGTTGTAGATGTCACTCCTCTGGTGCTATGGTTTCTACACCAGGAGGACTGCTCTGCATCCTCCCTCCCCTCTGCTCAGAGTTAGGCTTAAGGACAGGCTCCAGAAGCAAGGAGTTCAGTGTGTGAGCATCCAGTGTGTACAGGAATGGTACCAGGAGCTCAGTGTGTGAGCATCCAGTGTGTACAGGAATGGTACCAGGAGCGCAGTGTGTGAGCATCCGGTGTGTACAGGAATGGTACCAGGAGCTCAGTGTGTGAGCATCCGGTGTGTACAGGAATGGTACCAGGAGCTCAGTGTGTGAGCATCCAGTGTGTACAGGAATGGTACCAGGAACTACCCAGAGAACCTGTGCTGTCCTTATTCACAAGGGAACTGACCTCTCCAAAGAGTAAACAGCTTTCTGAATTTGCACCAGAGTCCAGGAAGGATATAAACAATTGCAGGATGAGCGTATTACCTTGCATTAGAAGCAGGGAGTATTATCCATGTGACTTTCAAGGCTTTTTTCTTTTCTTTTCTTCTTTTCTTTCTTTCTTTTTTTATTTATAAAAGATGGTTTGAGACATTGAAACCATAAATATAACCAGTTACCTCAAAAAACCTCTGCTCTGGGTTGAGGAGCCGGCTCTGTCTGTAAAGTGCTTGCTGCATAAGCCTGAGCTCCTAAATTCCGACACCCACATAAAAGCCAGGCATGCCTGCAATCCCAGAGCTCTGGGTTGGGGGTGTTGAGGAAGGGCCCTGGTGCTTGCTGGGTAGCCAGTCTAGAGGAATTGGGGAGAGAAACCAGGTTTTTCAGAGAGAAACCAGGTCTCAAAAAATAAGTTGGACAAGAAGACAGGATGCCTAGTGGGTAAAGCCAGTGGGTAAATCCTGACTAGATGAGTTCACTTCTTAGAACCCACAATATAAAGAAAAACTCACTTTCCAAATGTTGTCCTCTAACCTCCACATGTACACCATGGCTCATATCACACACACACACACACACACACACACACACACACACACACACACCCTTCACTCTGTTGGCTCTCTCATTCATACTTGATAAAGACTCCCAAGCGTGTTGGACTTATGGAACACCATCAGAAGAAGCAAGGGGCACCTGGCTCTGGTGAAGGGCCATCCACAGTCCTGCCTGTCGTAAGGGGCACTGGCTCTGGTGAAGGGCCATCCACAGTCCTGCCTGTCGTAAGAAAAAGAAGGGTTTTGCTCAAGATGCTTCTTTCTCAAGTTCTGAGTTTAAACATTGGCTCCATTATCCCAAGTCTAAGGTAGAGAATTTGATTTTCTGACTGGAGAGATGGCTCATAGCTGAAGAGAATTTGATTTTCAACTCCTGGTTTGTCTAGCTGCACTGACATTAATAATGTGTCTCTCATCTGTATTACAGACTTATGAGGATGATCAGGGAGAAATGGCTTGAGAAAACTTTCTGATAAATATCATTTACATTGGACAATAAAAATTACCACTGTATGTTCTCAGCTATTTCTTCTAAGGACTTTTCTAGCTTCAAACAGTCATGCCTGACTCTGAAATCCCACTTTATTTATTGTCATTATTTATACTGTCATTATTTATTAGCCATTTTAGATAACTTAGGCATAGGGAGAATTTTTTTGTTTGTTTGTTTGTTTTTCGAGACAGGGTTTCTCTGTATAGTCCTGGCTGTCCTGGAACTCACTCTGTAGACCAAGCTGGCCTCGAACTCAGAAGTCCACCTGCCTCTGCCTCCCAAGTGCTGGGATTAAAGGTGTGTGCCACCACTGCCCGAGGAAGAATTCTTTTAAGATTTATTATTTTAATGTATGCTTGGTGTGCATGTGCATGCGCGTGAGTGTGCGTGAGTGTGCATGCGCGTGTGTGTGTGTTTGTGTGTGTGTGTACATGTATGTGCAAGTACCTATAGAAGCCTGAAAAGGACCTTGAATCGTCTGCTAATCGGATCAGTAAGTACAGTAACCCCTAAGTACAGTAACCCCCATGTGGGTGTTGAGAATCAAACCTTGGTCCTTTTCAAGAACAGTAAGTGCTCTTAACCCATGAACCATCCCTCCCACGCCCAGAATTCTTCTCTATACATATTCATATTATAGTATCTTGCTGGAGAAAACCCTCTCCTTATGTAAAACTAAATTATAATAATTGTTCTAAATTATTATTGTTGGAGCAGTTAATAACAATGTGACTGCAAGAAGTAAGTATTCTGTAAATGTGTTTTAGTCTTTTATGTTTATTTATAATTTTAGCTTTATTATTTTATGTTAGGTTTATTCAGGTGTAGCTTACATACACATTCTAAATTCTGGATTATATTTCTATGGATTTGATAAATATTCATGGTGTGTAAGTTCTCACAGTCATCCCCAGCATTGCCTCATGCTTGCTAGCAGCCTGCAATCCCAACTCTAATCCCTGGCATCACTGATTGGCTTCTGTCCCTATAGTTCTGCCTTTTTCCAGAGTGTCACATACATCAAATGATGTAACAGGAAGCCTCAGACTCTAGCCTTCTTTACTTAGTGTAATGCATCTGTGACTCACCAGTGTTGTGTGCTTATCAAGTTTTTTCTTTCACTTGAGTAATATCCGACTTTGTGGATGTTACCAAGTTGACTTAGCCATTCTGGGTGAGTTGATATGTGTTTAGGTTGTTTCCAAGTCTTGGTTGGTAAAATCACTATAAATATTTGCATAGGAGTTTTGTGTGAACAGAAGTTTTTCACTGCTCTTGGGTCAATGCCTGGGAGTGGGATTGCTAGGTCGTGTAGTAAACGAATGTCTAATCTCAGCCTCTGTTTTCTATCTTTGCTGCACACTGTTCTGCATATCACAGGCGACTCGAGGGAGCCTCAGGAGTGGCATCCTGATCAGACTAGGGCTTTGTTTGGTTTTGTTTTTTGTTTTTTTCCAGTCAGGGTTTCTCTGTGTAGCCCTGGCTGTCCTGGAACTCACTCTGTAGACCAGGCTGGCCTCAAACTCACAGAGATCTGCCTGCCTCTGTTTTCCAAGTGCTGGGATTAAAGGTATATATTGCCACTACCCATCCAGGTTTTTTATTTTTTTATTAACAAGTTTTGAAAGTTCTATGCTTCTGGCTGGAAATCTCTTATTAGATGTGGTTTTTGTAAATATTTCTTCCTCTACTTCTTGCCTTTTCATGCTTGGCCGTGTCTTTTGAAGAACAGATGATTTTAATTTGGATTATACAACCCAGCTGGATTAAGCTGACCCACGTTCAGCTCCCAGCGTCCAAATAGTGGCTTACAACCATTTATAACTCCAGTTCCAACTGATCTAACCTTGTCTTCTGACCTCTGAGGGCACCAGACATGCATGTGGTGCACAGACATACACACAGGCAAAACACTCATAAAATAAAATAAATAAAGCTGAAAATGGAATTGATCATACATGTCCATCTATTTCTGGAATTTCTATTCCATCGGCTTATATGGCTGGCCTCGTGCCATACTTTACTGTGCTGAAACTCACTGTATAGACCAGGCTGGCCTCAAACCCAGAGATCTGCCTACCCCTGCCTCCTGAATGCTGGGATTAAAGTTATGTATCATCATGCCTGGCATTTTTTTACTGTCTTAATGACTTTATGGTACGTCTGAAATGGAGTGATATGAGTTTTCTTCATCTCAAAATGCTTTTTCTAACCTACTTTTCCATTTAATTTAAAACCCAGCTTGTTGATTTTTACCAGAGAGTCCTGCCAGGATTTCACCTGGTGGTAAGTTTATGGATCAGTTTTTGGAGACTTCACGTTTAAGCAGCATTGATTCTTCTAATCCCTAAGTGCAGTATTTCTCTTTAGTTCTTTGATTTATTCCATCAGTGCCTTATAGTTTTTATTCATAAAATGTTACATATTTTGTATTCATAGATCTAAGTAACATATTTGGGGATTCTATAGTTCATAGAAATTTATTGAATTCATACATAAACAGTTATAGACAACTAGTGAATGCTTGTCTTAATTTTGTAATCAAGTATAAGGTGCTAGAGTGGGACTGTGAAAATCTCCTAGTCTCTTAGCTATGATAAGTGAGCAGTGAAGCTGAGTGTGAGTGTGACCCTCAGAGGCTGGCGCTCTAGCCTCCATTCAGTCTGGACCCTCCAGCCGCATTTCTATGTATCTGAGTACACTGCAGCTGTCTTCAGACACACCAGAAGAGGGCATCAGATCCCATGACAGATGGTTGTGAGCCACCATGTGGTTGCTGGGAACTGAACTTAGGACCTCTGGAAGAGAGCAGTCTGTGCTCTTAACTGCTGAGCCATCTCTCCAGCCCGCCAGCACATTTTAAAACCTTGGACAACTCCTACTCCCAAGTCAGGGTTTCTCTGTGGTGGCCAACTCTTTGTTTGCTTGTTTTGTTTTTGTTTTGCTTTTTTTTATTTTTGAGATTATATAATCACATTTCTCCCTTCCCTTTCCTCCCTTCAAAGTCTCTCGTATGCTCCTCTTTGATCCTCTTCAAATTCATGGCCTCAATTTACATGTTACGTTCACATATGTATATCTACACACACATATATACATATATATTTATATATATGTTTATGCATACACACATATATATTTATACATACACACACATATATATATATATTTTTTTTTCCCCTAATAGAACCTCCTTGGTCTATATAATGCTATATATATGTACATTGTCAGGGCTGAACTTTTAGTATAGGACCAACATGACTACGCAAATGTGAGCCAAACAAGAACAATACCAATGGGCATGCCAAAGTGGACAGACAAAAGCTCACAAGGCCTCAGCCCTACACAAAATATTACAAGCCACTGAGGGATGCTGGGAGTGGGAGAAATGCTCTCCCCAGGGTAGAGCACACCTGGTTATCCTATACTCATTGTTTTTGTTTTTCAAGACAGGGTTTCTTTGTGTAACTCTGGTTGTCCTCACAGCCTGGCTCTGCCTCCCAAGTGCTGGGATCAAAAGCATGTACCACCACTGCCGGAAAAAGCATTCCTCCTTGTTTTGTTTTGTTGTTTTATGTGGTGGTCTTGTTTTAAAATTATTTTTATCCTATATGCATTGATCTTTTGCCGGCATGTGTGTCTGTGTGAGGGGTGTGGATCCCCTGGAACTGGAGTTACAGACCATGGGGAGCTGCCGTGTGGGTGCTGGGAATTGAATTCTGGTCCTTGGAAGAGCAGACAGTGCTCTTAACTGAACAACCTCTCCAGTCCATGTAATAGCCTATCTTGATTGTCAGTTTGATTGAATTTAGAATCACCATGGAAACAAATCTCTGGGTACATCTGAAGATTATCCAGATTAGGTTAATTGATGTAGGAAGACTCACCCTAAGTGTGGGTGGTACCATTCTGTGGACCACTGTCTGGGCTGAAAACCGAGGAGAAAGCAAGCTAATTTAACTCACTCGGCTTCCTGTCTTTTGCCTTCCCACCCTGATAGATTGCGCTCTCAAACCCCTTCCTCTTTAAGTTGTTTTTTATCATAGCGACAAGGAAAGTAACTAGACCAGAGTTGCAGCGCAAAGCAGCAATGAGAAGTCCATATTTTCCAGGGCAGACTGGGTGTATGCAGCTGGCTTTCTTTGCAGATACCATAGACCGTTACTTACCTTGCATTATTTGAAGGTGATGAGTAGTCTGGCCGGCCAACCAATTTCTCACCCAGTGGCCTGGTTTGGCTCCAAACCTGCCTCTTTGGAATTCTCTCCTTTGAATCTTCCCAGTAAAGCGATCGCAGCTCCCCTCTCTTTACAGTGGCAAGGCCTTATGTCGTCAGTGTCAGACTTGATTGGCTATGGGAAGGTCAGAGGTCTGAGGAAGGAGGAAGGGCTGGTCTACTCAGTGGAGGGACCTGGCTTTAAGGCAGTTTAGGACACATGGACAATCAGGAAGAGTGAAAGGGAAAGGGTCCCTGGGAGAGCAATGGGCTGACAATAAACTCTACTTCCGGTATCTCTTTATCTTTACTATGAAAGCATGTTGAGCCGGGCGGTGGTGGTGCACGCCTTTAATCCCAGCACTTGGAAGGCAGAGGCAGGCGGATTTCTGAGTTCGAGTGAGTTCCAGGACAGCCAAGGCTACACAGAGAAACCCTGTCTCGAAAAACCAAAAAAAAAAAAATAAAGAAAGAAAGCATGTTGATCGAGTTCACAAGGTTGAACATTCGCCGTGGCATGTTGTTTTGTAAATAGCAGCTTGGGCTGTGTAGCAGTATACGGTTTCCGCATCATGGTCGTATAACTTCCTATAATCTCATCTGCAAGTTTGTGCAGTGGATGATGAGTGGACTGGAGGAAAGTGCAAACGGAACTTTTATTCCTCGCTCACTTTGTAGGCAAGGAGAGCTTTGTGCATCGAGAAGGAAGCTTCCTTCTGTCTTGTGGCCCTGGTTCCTTGGTTCTAGGAGCTTAGGGGTAAAGATCAGAGAATGATGGGGGAAGGCTCAGGTGCCTAAGACCTTGAAGAGATGCAGGGGAAGGGTCAGATGCCTTAGACCTTGAAGAGATGCAGGTCACTTCTGCATGGTCCTCAGCCTCACCGAAGCAGCAGGACGGCTGAGAAATGCGTCTCAATTGTGAGAGCAGAGAGTGGAACACCAGCACATGGGTGTGCAGAGAGGTTGTGCCATAACAGCCTAGGGAAACTGAGGCATAGAGTAGTTGAATGACTTGAAGAACACAACTAGTAAATACAGCAGTTAGGACTTCAAGCTAGGTCTTTTATTTTGACAGAGTAGGGTAATAACAACCACAGTAGCAACGGCACTGTTTAAGTTTGTTCAGATGAGCACATAGTAAGTGGGGATGTATACATTAAGATGTGTACATCTGAATTATTCTGGGTTCCCTTCTGTAGTGGCTAGAGTTGATTATCATCTTGTCAGGATCTGGTCTCACGTGGAAGGCAAGCTTCCAGACACACATGTCTACACTAGGTTAGCCTCTGGCTGTGCCTGTGAGAGATTATCTTGGTTAGGTTGACTAAAGTAGGTGGCTCATTTTCTGAGGTTGGATCCTAGACTGGATAGAAAGTTAACAGAGCATCAGTGTCAATCTGTTTCTGTCTATCTGTCTCTGTCCATCTTTGTCTGTCTGTCTGTCTCTTTCTGTCTCTCTGTCTCTGTCTCTGTTTCTGTTTCCCTCTCTCTTGACCATGGATGTAGTGAAGCCAGCTACCTCAATTCCCTGCCTCCATGGCTTCCCACAATGATGGACTCTAACTGTGAGCCAAGAGAAATCCTTGCTATGGTCAGAATATTTTATCACAGCAACAGGCAGGTAGTAGCTAAGACATTCCTCGCCCAAGCTCTGCTTCACAATCATCTAGGGCCGAGGTTCTTAACATTTCTAATGTTACAACCCTTTAACGCAGTTCCTTATTTTGTTGTGACCCTTAGCCGTACAATTATTTCATTGCTACTTCATAACTGTCATTTTGCTACTGCTATGAATCATAGTGTAAATATCTGATAGGTGACCCCCAAAGAGGTCACTACCCAAAGGTTGAGATCCGATGAGCTAAAGAGTTCAATATGGCTCCTGAGGAGTGTGGCTTACAGTGTGACCTTCATAAGCTGGTGGCTGGTGCTTCTCCTCCAGCAGAGCTCAGGCAAGGGCTGAAGAGACAAGTGGCTACATGCTCCTGTGAAGCCCCGGGAGACTGGGCGAGGCAGGGGCTGATGCCAGGCCTCAAGAAGTTACAGTTACCTCTGCTTGAGTCTGGAGCTGCCTCTTGAAGATAACTTCCTAAATGTCCCCAGAGGATGGCCCCAAGAAGTCAGGCTCGGTGCCCTGGCCGAGGATGGGAAAACCCCTTGGCCAGCACCTGTTCCCTCAGGAGTCCTTGTGGGCCCGAACTAAAAGATGAGCTTTAATTGAGTTATTGTAAAAGCTCCAACATGAACGAATAAATTGGCACCCATAACTTATACATTATTTAAGAGTCTGTCTTTTAGAATAGCTGCTTTTGTTTGTGTGGAGATGTTAGGGTTGAAGTCATTCCGTGACTGGCATTCCTGTGGCACAAGGAAGGAGACAGGGAAGAGTTCTGCATGAAGTGGGAAGGCCTTCCTCTCTGGAAACATCTAGGGAAGCTGCTGCTTTTCTAAGTCTTGTGAATGGGGACACTGAGGCAGGGACCGGGGCAGAGGTTTTAAGATGTCCAGAGATTCGTAGGGCTTGGGCCCCAGTGCCACAGGCCATCCCTTGAGCCACATGGTGTAGCAAGAGAAGAGGTGCTGGGAGTATGTGGCTGAGGAGCAGGAGCAACAGTGTCAGCATCGGATATTGATGACCAGTCCGCAGCACGACGGCATATGCCATGTTCCCAGCCCCCAGGCTTCTTGACCTCCAAATAGTATGTCCTCAATAGAAGAACTCTTCTCATCCTAGGGCCATTTTCCAGTCATGTGCATTTGTTCAGTAAGCAGCTTATAGGCCCTTGGTGTGTGTGGCATCGTGTGGGGTAGTCCCCACTGCTGGTAGCAGCCACTCTCATCATCCGAGTGCACTAACTTGCTAGGGATTGCCTTCACCTCCTTGTTTCAATCTACATTTCTCAGTCTGAAAGGCTTGACCGTCTCTTGACCTTGCTGTAGCCCGCTTGGTTTCCTCTTATGTCAGTTGCGTGTTTGTGTCCTTGACAACTTTGTCAAGAAGTTTGGACATGAAAGGAGGAAGGTAGGGGATCAGAAAGAGTATTTTTCTTAAGATGGAAAGACTTGAGCTTGTTAAAACAATGGTGGAAGGAGAAGAGTCTAGACGTTTGTGTTAGTTACATTTTGTTGCTACAATAAACAACCAGGACCCAAAACCATCTTCCATCGCTGAGGGAAGTCAGAGCAGAAACTCAAAGCAGGAACCTGGAGGCAGGAGCTGATGCAGAGGCCATGGAGAAATGGAGCTGATGCAGAGGCCATGGAGAAATGCTGCTTACTGGCTTGCTTCCATGGCGTATGCAGCTTTGCTGTACATTCATACAGCCTAGGACGTCTGTCCACAGTGGGCTAGACCCTGTCCTCTCAGTCATTAATCAAGAGGATGCCTCACCGGCAAGCCTGCAGGCCAGTCTGATGGAGGCAATTCCTTAACGGAGGTTCTTGCTTCCCAGATGACTCTAGTTTGTGTCAAGTTGACAAAAACGAAGGAGGACATGCAACATTGGTGCCAAGGTCTGAGGGATGGGAAGTAAGGAGGACTGCGGGGATGTCTGGATCTACACTGCCCTTGGTAACTGAGGTAGACTGGGAAGTAGAGCCAGCTCTGGGCTCCCACCAGTTTCCATAATCCCATTTTGACTGCCCCTTCTGCTTGGGCCCAGGAGAGTGGTTGGGAGGGAAAAGGTAACCCAATTAAATTCTGAAAAACTGCTCTATATTGAATTCTTTTTGTTTTATTTTATTTTATTTTTAAGATTCATTTATTTATTCTATGTATGTGAGCACACTGTAGCTGTCTTCAGACATACCAGAAGAGGGCATCACATCCCATTACAGATGGTTGTGAGCCACCATGTGGTTGCTGGGAATTGAACTCAGGACCTCTGGAAGAGCAGTCAGTGCTCTTAACCGCTTGAGCCATCTCTCCAGCCCTCTATATTGTATTTCTAAGTGAAAAAATGTGTTCATTGTAAAAATAAAAATGTGTGAAGAGAGAGACCGCTGAATTTCAGTGTGTGGGATATGACACATGGAATGCGGAGGCACAGGATACATTGATCAGAGTCAGCCAGCACAAGGGAGAGAGGAGCTCAGCCCTAGGTGCCGTAGTTGATTAGATTGTGTTGTTGGAAGCTTCCAGAGGCGGGATGTGTTCTTATGAGCAGTAGGTTGAAAGGCCTGAGCATAGGAAGAAATGCAACATTTTCCAAAGCCAGGCAAGATGTGGCAGCAGTCTGGAGTAAAGAGAAAGCTTTAGAACATGATGGAATGACCAATGAAAGGTGCTCTACAGACGGGTAATATCTGGCCTTAGTGCAATAGATTCTGAACGAATGCTCAGTGCACACAAGTGGGATAACCAGGGCATGAGAACATGGGGTAATGGGTATGGTGAGGTGGAAGTTGGGGGTGGGGGTGGGGGAGGGCTCCAGAATGAGAGTCAGTCTCTAAGAGGTTTCCATGTCCCAGGTGCAGCACTGAGTACTAAAATACGGGCGTGGCTTGGCCCACCTACACGGAGCCCACAGTCTGGACAAGAGAGAGATGCTAAGTGCAGTTCTGACAGTGGATCAGAGTGCTGAGGCCAAGGATGCTGGGGAGGACTCAGTTTAGGTAGTGTGCCCAGGGAGGACTGCCACAAGGGAGTGATCTCTAAGAAGAGTCTAGGAAATGGGAAAGAGACAGACATGCATGGTTGCTCCAGAAGCTGTCTCCAGCACCAGCATATCCAAGGGCCCAGCGGTAGGCTAGACATGCCAAGTTTGAAGAGATGAAGGAAGGCTTGGATGTTACATGTCAGGCAGATGGGAGAGGAGCTCAGAGAGGGAGGCAGGAGAAGCCAGACCGTGCCAGATGTTAGGGCCACGGTGGCGCTGACTTGTATTCTAAGCACCACTTACATTTCAGGCTTAGGACTGCTAGGCAGTTTCCCTCTATGGTTATGGCAATCTGAGAGTATTAAGTGGAAAACTGCAAAAGTTGATTTGTAAGCTTTAGACTTTGCTGAGTGGCATGATGAAGACTTGCAGCTCCTGCTCTGTAGATGCAAACCATCCTATTGTTCTGCATTTGCCTACGTATATGCTCTCTACCCAGCACTCACTACCCTTTCTAGTCAGGTTGACCTTCATGGAGTCATGACTAGAATTTAATCCTATTCTGCTTAATGGACCCAATGTACAAGAGTACCAATGCTGGCAGTTTTATTATATATATATATAATATGATTTTGTTATATAGTTTTACAATTCTGTTATTATTGTGTTGATCTGCTGTGCCTAATTTATAGATCTGTATCTGTAGAGAAAAACACTCTATATAGAGTTCAGGACTAGCTGAAGTCTTACGCATCTACTTGAGAGTCTAGGACCTTATCTTTCATGAAGGGTAGACTACTATATTTTATAAATTTAGTATATCATTAAGTATCAGTTTTATCAAAGCCTTGTTTGTTTGTTGAGATGGAGTGTCACTGAGTAGCCCAGATTGGCCTGACTCTTAACTGTGGCCTCGATTTGATGGAGATCTTTCTGCCCCTGCCTCCTGAATGCCAGGATTCCAAGCATGAGCCATCAAACTACCTTCAGACTTCTTACAAGAATTTCCTGTAGAAGCCGTGGGGATGGTGTGGCAGACTCCCATGTGGATCTCACCCCAAGTCAGTTGCTAGAACGTTCTCATCTGATTTGTTTTCTACATCCCTAAAACAGATGTAAGGAAATCCTAGATGTCATGTCTTGCTCACCAATGTGTTCTTCGGCATTGCTAAAATATGCAGTAGGTTTATGTCTTAGGGTTTCACTGTGTTGCTGTGAGGAGGCACTGTGACCACGGCAACCCTCTTAAAGGAAAACATTTCATTGGGGCTGGCTTACATTTCAGAGGTTTAGTCCTTTGTCATTGTGGTGGGGAGCATGGCAGCATGCAGGTAGACATGGTGCTGGGGAGGAGCTGAGAGTTCTACATCCAGATCCACAGGCATCAGAAAGGGAGAAACTGGACCTCTCTTGAGCATTTGAAACCTCAAGGTCCACCCTCAGTGGCACACTTTCTCCAATGAGGTCATACCTTCTAACAGTGCCATTCCCTATGAGCTATGGGGGCCATTTTTATTCAAACCACCACAGTTTAGTTTTCTTACATAATCATAATGTCATTATTGTACCTATTACAATAGACTATAATTCCTAATTAGCATCCAAAACTAGTCTGTTATTCTGATAGCCTTGATGGTCCTAAGATACAAAACGACTTACACATCATTTGCTTGTTACGTCTTCTAAGTCTCTTTTGATCCACAACAATCCTTAATTCCTGTCTCTTTGAAAACAAAACAAAACAAAACAACAACAACAAAAAAACCCACTTTCTCTCTTTTTTAAACTTTATTTATTTTTTGCATATTGGTGTTTTGCCTGTAAATGTCTGTGTATCCCATGTGTGAGTTACAAACAGTTGTGAGCCACCATCTGGGTCTTCTAGAAGAGCAGTCAGTGCTCTTAGCCATCGAGTCATTTCTTCAGCCTTGTTTCCATGACACGAACTAGAGGAAACTAAGTCGGTTGTCTGCAGGGTGCCCAGAGCTCTGAATTTGGCTCTTTGCTTTCTTATCATTTGATTTCCTGTAAATCCTGAAAATGGAAAGTTGGTCCTGAAGACTTGATTGTAGGGCTCAACAATTTGGCAAAAAAATCACAGGTCATAAGGGCCTTGTGTTGCACGCAAAGTCTCAGGGATATTACGAGCCCTTTCATTTGATCCTTTTTATTAGAAATACTTAATTATTTGAAGTTTGTTATTTCAATCAGTTCTTGACCATTTCCAGTGTTGGGCCTCTGTACTTTTACTTCCTCTCCTCCTGCAGCTCTCCTCAGAGAAGAGAGAAGTGACTATGGGCTGGGGACCTACTAATGAATGAAGAAAAAGTGGACATTTACCTTTTCGACCTTACCCCAGAGAGAATCTTAACAAAAAACAGTCTGGAGAAGCAGGGCTGCATGGTATCTGCTTCCTGTAACGGTTGTTATTGAGCCTGAAAACTTCAAGATGTTATCTTTGAAGACTGTGTGCTGCGGGGCGTGGGATCTGAAGTATTCTGGATTTGAAAAAATGTTTAATGTTGATTTTTAGAATAATTGCATATACATAATGGGAGTCCTAAGGGTGCCCAAGTCTTCATACATGTGAAATTCATGCATGTTTTCATGTACACCTTACATACATAGCCTTAGGTAATTTTATGTAGTATTTTTTAGTGATCCTACCGTCACATGAAGCCAGGTATGGAATTTTCTGATTGCAATATCATGTCAAAACTGAAACAGTTTCAGAGTTTGGAGCATTGTAGACCAGGGATGCTCACCTTTCATATAAGACTGTTGTCTCTTGCGGGGCGGTGGTGGCGCAAGCCTTTAATCCCAGCACTTGGGAGGCAGAGGCAGGCGGATTTCTGAGTTTGAGGCCAGCCTGGTCTACAGAGTGAGTTCCAGGAGAGCCAGAGGTATACAGAGAAACCCTGTCTCAAAAAACCAAAAAACAAACAAAAAAAGACTGTTGTCTCTCTTCTCCTCTAGTTGTTCCCGGTGGAGCAGGATGTGAACGCTGACAAACACTGTTCTTAAAAGCCAGTCCCCGTGTCAGAGCTAAGCAGCACCTGTTCCCGACCAAATCCCTCTAAGGACTGGCAGAGCTCAGTTAGCACCACCCCACCCCTGCTCCAGCAGCAGCAGTTTGACCAGAGACAGTTCTTAATAGATTTTTTTCCATGATGAGGGCAGCAGGGCAGGCAAGTTGTAACCTGTGGGCCTGAAGCCCCTGCCTAATGATGGAAACTGCAGCAGCAGGGATTGCGAAAGACACAACAGGAACAGTCAAGAATGACCAACCAGTACATTGCAAAACATCACAAATGCATGGGGGCAACTACAGACAGTCTTAGAGCTCTGGATCCTAAGCTGCACCCTGTCACTACGGCCAGGCTAGGTTGGCATATGAGTTGCACAGTGTGGCAAGGCAGACAGAGAGCACTCTGGAAGGAGAAAGGCTGGTGGTTTTCACCTGCTGGAAAGGCCCCTTACAAGTGGCATTTACCTAGGCTTCCATCCTGCCCTGTGATGCTGACACCCCCATGGTCTACTGTTCTGAGAGCTTTGTGTTCCATAAATGAGAGCCAGTTATAACCATATTGAGACTGTACTGTACTGTCTAGGTGGAGATATCCAGGAAACAGTGGGGGCTCCTGGAGTGAATGGGGTCTTATTGGTTCTCACTGTTTTGGTGGGTGTGTTGTTTATGTACTTACCTTTTCTTTAAGGTGTTTGTGCATATGCAATCCATTTATGAAAGGAGTGGGTAGGAGGGCACATTCCCTCGTTCCTACGATGCATTCACAGAAAAGTAATCAAGGGAAATGCAAGATTTAATCTCCTGACCTGGGTTGCCATAGTATCAAGTAGGTTAAAAGCAGGTTGGGACAGCGTAAACGACAGAACACACTGGAAAACAGGTAAAAGCAGACCAAACAACCAGACGAGACAAACGTCAGGTGTGTCTAATCCTATTTAAGGAAGTCAGCGTGAGCGGCTGCATCAGCCTCCGCTCTGCCCCACAGAGGAAGAGTTGCATTCCCTGATGTGGCCCCATTTCCCACCCTAAAGTGGATCTGGACTTTTTTTTTGCTTCTCACCTTTGAGGGACCCGGTGAAGAAGAGGGAGTACTGGTTACTGTTGGGAGACTGGGGCTGGAGGAGAGTCTATTCTCTCTGCTGGGGAATGGGGAATACTGACATAAACCATAACACAGACCTACAGGAAAAACACTGTAGCCCCTGGCACTTCCTCAGGTCCTCATTGATGAGCTGGGCAAAGCACTTGAGGCTCATATTGTGAGGCATAACACCCATTCTGGAGGCAGATGGGTTCCAGGATTCAAGAGAGGTAGTAGCACACGCCTTTAGTCCCAGCACTTGGGAGTCCAGAGGCAGGTGGATTTCTGAGTTTGAGGCCAGCCTGGTCTACAGAGTGAGTTCCAGGACAGCCAAGGCTATACAGAGAAACTCTGTCTCGAAAAACCAAAAATTAAAAAAAAGAAGGTCTTTGGGGTGAAATGGGAATTGGATGTTCAAGGAGCTGTCCATAGGACACCCTCTCTCCTTTTGCTGACAAGGGCACAATGTCCAAGTTTAGGCCTCTATTGGGACCCTCCATGAGTCATGGAAGGCCACTCTGCAGGCATCAATGACTGACATCATCGAAGCTTTGATCACATCATTCCATTTCTAAGTTCCCCTCGATGACAACTTGAATGCCATTTCGGTGGCTTCTCGTTTGATCAGGTGCTCTCGCATGAGACCCCATCACATGCTATTCTCTTTAGCCATAGTGGTTCTTTCAGCCAGGCCTTTGAAGGGTCATGGTGATGGTAATAGAAGGGACCTGGGTGACACTGAGAAAGCACCAGGTTGAATTTGGTTTCAGGCTCATTGTCATCTGGGGTGAGTGGTCCTTCTGTTATCAAGCAAGCAAGCAAACAAACAAACGCACTATATACTCATTGGTTCAGATACACAAATGTATTTTGCCATATCCCTGGGAGAGCCGCCGTCTGGCTGCTGTTCTCAGAGCTGCGGTCTCAGGAAGGATGGCGTTTTTAAGCAGGATGAATTGCTGTTGTGTCCCTGATCTCCTGCACCCAGGGCCATCAATCTTGTCTTGCATGCTGGTTCTGCTGGTCTGCCTGCCTGGGCTCATCTTTCTGGGGCAGACTTATTTACGGAGCCATAGCTAAGGTAATCTCACTCCCAGACTCGCAGCCTGGGCCTCTCTCGGCCACTCTTAAAAATAGCCTGGGATGAAGGGAGTGAGCCAGGGTCTGGTTACCTCTGGGGCTCAGAGGCAATCTTACCTCAGCTCTGGCAACTTGGCCCCTCTCAGGAGCTACTGGATAAGCTTGTGGCCCTGCGGGTGGTGGTCAGCCTGTCAGCCCTCTGTCTGACTCACACTTCCAAGTCAGTGGTCATTGTGTTTGCTCTAGGGAGGCGGTGAAGGCTTGAGGAGTAGGGAAACCCTTCCCGGCTGTCTCTGCTCAGACCATCGAGAGCGAAGCTCAGCCCTAGAAGCAGCTGGTCCATTATGGAGAACAGGCTGTTCAAAGGGACAAAACTCTTGAGCACAGGCCCGGCATGGTGTGGGGTATACTGTGTTCAGGGTAGTGACTGGCTTTCCCACTTTGCACATTCTCTTTGCCCTGAGTGCTAAATACCTTTGTTCAGCCCTAGCAGCTGGGGGCACACTGTTGCAATGGCCCAATTCTCTCTCCGTATCCCTAAGACCATTCCAGTCAAGGGTCATAACAGGGCTGCAGTGTGGCCTGTTGTCTAAGCTCCCACAGAAGTGGTAGACAACCCTGGGGAGGCCTCATCCTGTGTCTTTTCTCCCTTGTGCAGTTAGGGTAGATAATTCTGGCTCCTGTCTTACCTCAAAGGGATGTGGTGGGATTGATTTATCAGACTGAGAGACAAGAGAGCCTGAAGTGACTCACTCTGAAGAGTAAGGTCCAAGCGCTGAAGTCACGCTCAGAGTGCCAAGCAAGCATTGTTTCTCCTGCCTGTGTGTGAGTCTGGGGGGACTGCGACAGGGATGTGAGCCCACGTGTTGGCATATGTGGAAAGCCAGTGTATGGTTTAGTAGTTATTGACATTGTCATTTGACCCCTTCCCTGGCCTTTCCACCCACAGCCCCTCTCTTGAATGGGAAGGCTCTGGGCCCTCATTCTGAAGGACAGACTTGAACTTGGAATCCCTTAAGTTCCCAGGAACAGATGAGAGAAGGCAGTCATTTCCCCAAGGCCGTGGACATTGGTGACCAAGATGGCCGCTGCCACCTCCTCTCTTTTGCCCCCAACCTCTCTCTCCCATTCTCCAGTTACTCGCCATCTCCCTCAGTGTTGAAATTGCTCGGTATTCCTTTCCTTTAGTTTAGATTCTTGTCCCTTTTTACCCGAGTCCTTCCACGAGTACCTCCAGACTTCCTTGGAGAGCCTTTGCCGGTCACACGGATCTTCCTTTTCCCTTGGCACTCAGTCCCTAACGCACCCAGTTCTCCTGATGCCCTGGCATACAGCGCATGTTACTGCTCCCCTGGCTCTCCAGGCTGCTTGGTCTGGTCAGGGATTCAACAGGAGACCTTAGTCCTACACCTGCTCATACTTTCAAGAAGGAAAAAAAGAAGAAGAAGAAGAAGAAGCTTGGCTTTTCTGTTGTTAAAGGTGGTGGCCAGAAAGACTCAAATGTCTCCACAACTACCCACCCACCCCACACTGGTTTTGTTTAAGTCAGACCCAGCCAATTTCCCTCTCTCCCTCCCTCCCCCCTTTCTCTTTCTCTTCTCTCTCTCCCTCCTTCTCTCTCCCTCATTTTCTCCCTCTCTCTCCTTCCCTCTCTCTCCATCCATCTCTCCCTCCCTCCCCCGTCGTCTCTCCCTCTCTCCCCCTCCTTCTCTCTCCCTCTTTCTCTCCCTCTCTTTCTTCCTTCCTCTCTCTCCCTCCCTTTATCCCTCCTTCCCTCCCTCCTTCTCTCTCTCTCTCCCTCTCCTTCTCTCTCTGCCTGCCTTTGTCTCCACCACCAGGGAGACTAATGATCTTAGTCCATGACTGAGGTTTCTCTTCCTTGAGTGCTCATCCCACAATCCCCCCAGCCCCTGACTCCCAGGAGAGCTCCAGTGCCTGGGCAGCAGCAGGTTTGAAGGAAGCTGGCTCACTGGGACTGATGTCTCCACCTGCTGGCCATCCTGACCCTGCCGCATGCAGCTCTCAGCCTCTGTCCCAGCCACTGCCACTGCCGCCTTTATTCCTGCTGCAATATTTTGTAACACAGGACCCTGAGATCCCAGGGGAAGAAACTGCCCCGACGGTGTGTGGCTTCCATAGGATCTGCTTCTTTTGCCTTTCCCTAATAAGTTTCCACGGAGAAAAAGAGCAAGGGGCTTGGATGCTAATCCTTTGACGTGTTGCTGTCCCCTAGGGACCCTTCCATGAAGACTGAGCCAGGCACAGCTGCTCAGAAGAGCCTGCTGACATGACATCGGCCACAGAGTTTGAAAACGTGGGCAACCAGCCACCATTCAGTCGGATTAATGCCCGCTGGGATGCCCCGGACGATGAACTGGATAATGACAACAGCTCAGCCAGGCTCTTTGAGAGGTCACGGATCAAGGCCTTGGCAGGTACTGCTTGGGGCCATGGGTGTCAGAAGGTTATAGTCACAATCCTTATCAGGTCCATGTCCCTCCTTGCTATGGTGGTGGAGCCTCTGTGTGTGAGCTCTCATATGGCAGTGTCGGGAACACCTTTGCCAAGTTCAAAGAACACCCTTTTCCCAGGGAGTACAGGCTTCAGCAGCTTGTCCCAGAATCCCTCACTTCCTCCCAATTGCCCTGAGAGGCAGGGAAATGCTGGCATTGGTGGAGGGTGGGCTCTGCCATCTGTCTGTCCCAGGTGACGTAGGACCAAAGTCAGAAATGTGAAGAGAGTTTGGGTAAGGAGTGTCTGAGGGGCTACACAGGCACAAGTTCAAGAGGTGATCTGTGACTTAGCGCCCTGCCCATATGTTTGGAGAGAGCAATTATCATCATTTCCTCTGTGGTCCAAATGAAGGTGGGAAATTGTAAACAGCATCCTTTCCAGTCTGCCTTAGGAAGGACAGTTTACTGCACTGAAGCCTCTCATCTTGAACTGGTATTAGATTTGTGCTTAGCAGTGTCTTACTAATTTGTACATAGCTGGATAATGAGAATAGCTCAGCCAGGCTTTTTCAGAGGTCCTAGATCATGGCCTTGACAGGTACTGCATGGGACCATGGGGGTCAGAAGGCTATAGTCGAAACCCCTCAGCAGATCCTTGTCCTTCCTTGCTATGGTGGAGCCTCTATATGTAAGCCCTAGAATGACACAGGCTTTTCCTCCTCCTCCTCCTCCTCCTCCTCCTCCTCCTCCTCCTCCTCCTCCTTCTCCTCCTCCTCCTCCTCTTCTTCTTCCTCCTCCTAGGTGGTGGGGGAGAGAGAGAGAGAAAGAAAGAGGGAGGGAGGGAGAGGGAGAGAGAGAGAACACACACACACACACACAGAGCGGGGAATATCTTAACATCTCTAGTAGAATGACTTCTCTTCCTGCTAGCTGAACTCTGATTCTTTAGGACCCCTCCTCCCTTTACTGTTTCTATTATCTCCCTGGAACTTGACTCAGGGGAACTACATTCTGACTCTAAATCTTTGACCAATAAAGAAACTTTGAGGTATATGGGCTGTGTAGTGGTGTGTGTGAGTGGGCGGAGCTAGCCTTTACCTAACTGGACCTGAACACCATCACTGCCTGCCGCTATCTTCTACCTTGCCAGAAAGTCTCAGGCTTTTTCCTGTAAGCACTTTTGGGGGTGATTCTCTTTGTCTTATGGCCCTGCTTAAG
This sequence comes from Mastomys coucha, assembly GCF_008632895.1. Classification (NCBI taxonomy): domain Eukaryota; kingdom Metazoa; phylum Chordata; class Mammalia; order Rodentia; family Muridae; genus Mastomys; species Mastomys coucha. Next base: position 91,676,523 of record NW_022196912.1, on the reverse strand, counting down.
TTGTCATTCCCTTTCCTCTCTCCACTTTATTCTCAGATGCCTTAGTTCCTGGGAAACCTGGAGGCAGGAGCAGAGACTTAGGCCCCTTGGGAATGGCTTCTTACTCCAAAAAGGGACTGTGGCATCTCCTCTCCTTTGTCATCATAGGACTCGACCTGTTTCACAGCTAATGTGTGCATACGCATGCACACACACACACACACACACACACACACACACACATGAAATCTAGGTGAATTTCATTTTAGTAATTATATGTTGTATACCCACAAAGTTTAAATCTATCCCCCCAGCTAAACATGAAAGGAGAGTGGGGAACCGCAGAGATAAATTCAATATAGCATCTGTCTCTAAGGACTTATAATCTATTAGGGGAAAATGAACTGTGCTCACAATTAATTAGCATGAGTGGAACTGGAGAAGAACTGTGGGGAAGGCACATAAATTAAATAGCAATGAGAAAGCAAAGGAGATGATATACAGAGAGTCAGAACATGGGGGCATTCGCCAGGAGCTGGGCGGTGAGGGCTGTTTGTAATTTGGGAAATCAGAAGTGCTCGGAGTAGCTCCAGCTGGCCTGGGGAAACACAGCAGTAATGCCTGACAAGCCAATGGGAAAATGGTAGAGATGGGGTAAAGAGATGAAGAGAAGAAGGCATCAAACAAGAAACATGGTCGTAGTCAGTCTTAGTTGATCAGGAAACAGCCTCCCCAGCCCTGGCTGTGCCTGGTTAAGTCTGTTCATCACCAGGAGCATCTTACCTTCTAAAGGACAGGAATGCTCCCCATGGCAAGGGAACACTGCCCCTCGCAGAGTAGAGAAGCCCATGCCTGGACCTTAGCCAGAAGCCTGGTTACCAAGTAAACATGTCAATCTGGGGTCCTTGCATGGTCTCTACAAATAATGGAAGACATTTGCTGGCTTTTTCCTGAGAGGTGATGTGGAATGATCTCTGCTAGATGCTATAAAGCTCTAAGAAGGTCCTTTGTGCTTGATGAGTAAGAGTAAAGAGAGGAACGTGGCAGCTCTCCCCAGTTTTAACTTCTTGAAAATTTCATCTTCAGTTCTCTTTGGAGCCATCCTAGTGGGGCAGGCCGGGTCACCCATTCTAGCAGGGCCTCAGGAAGTGGAAGCTACATTTGATGCTGTCATATGTCATATTCCAGGGTCTACTTGCATGTCTACCTGTAAGAGTATTAAAGGCCGGAAGGCTTTGGCCCCTGCCTCTTCATGTGTATGGCAGTTTACCTTGCAGGCACACGTGCTAGGCTGGCTATGGGCTGCCAGTTTTTTTCTGCTATTGAAGGTCTAGGGTATAGGAAGATGTCACAGGTCCAGATTGGAATCTCCATCCTCCCTCTGTTGCTCTCACTGTGGAAGAGCGTTAGCTGTCCTTTCCAGGCTATAAAGTGGGTGGCAGTGCTTTCCCAGGCTTGTGGAAATCAAATAAGCTAAAGTTTATGAAAAATGAAAAAGCAATAATTAAAACAAAAACAACTACTAGCCAGGCAGTGGTGGCACACGCCTTTAGTCCCAGCACTTGGGAAACAGAAGCAGGCGGATTTCTGAGTTCAAGGCCAGCCTGGTCTACAGAGTGAGTTCCAGGACAGCCAGGGCTATACAGAGAAACCCTGTCTCGAAAAAACAAACAAACAAAAACAAAAACAAACAAACAAAAAAAAAACTAGTGAATAGTAGATTTTATTGGTCTTAAGAAAGCTCTGTATAAATACTTGCTGTCCTTTCTCAACCTCCAATGCCCAAGATCATCAGCTCACTTACCTTGGCCTGTTCTGGAACTGTTTCTTCCTCCTTAATCCACACCTCCCCTCCCTTACACACACACACACACACACACACACACACACACACACACGCATGCACACACTTTACCTGGGAAGCTGAGGTTGGAAGAAACAGACTCCTGGGGTCTCCAAGAGCCAACCACACTGTCTCTCAGATCCTGTTTCCTCACCCACGGTCTAGGTAGTCTGGGACTGCAGAAACTAGCTTAAATCTTGGGCATGGGCCCTATGTCTCTTCAGGAGGCCAGCTATTCCAAAACCTTTGCTTTGTTTTCAGCACTCAGGGCCCAGGAATCCAGACTGTAATGAACTTTGCCAGATGCTCTTCTCAGCATGGCAGACCCTCTTGGTCTCCTCCACATCATGACCCTCAAGTTAACAGACCCCATCTTTTCGGCCTCTTAAGTGCACTTTCTGTCAGTGTTAGAGAACATACTCTCTGTTCTGTTTTTGTTTCAGTGTTGGTACCCCCACCCCAACCCCCAGCAAGCCATCTGGTTACCCTGCCCTCGTGTATAAAAACCTGAGCTTGCTTTAGAATGAATGACTTTTGAGGTATCTGACTAAAGTGAAGTAGGGGTGGGAGAGAAAACTTGGAGAGGTGATGCATTTGACCTTGGGGTGGGGTAGGGTGAGGTGGAGGGCAGGTGGGTGCAGTGCTGGGGCCCAGAAGGAGTATTCCCCTCAGGTCTATAAGCATCCTTTAACTTCTTCAAGTTTGTCTCTGGCTGGCAGCATTTACCAGGTTCAGTGGTGGGCAGCCTGGAGGCTTCCTTCCGCCCAGGCTTTGATAGGTGTCTCTGGTGTTGCTACATTTCTCCCTCTGGGGTCTGCCTCAAGGGCTAGCGGAAGGGAACCGCTGGAAAGCCAAAAACCACGTCCTTCCCAAGGTTCAAGCCTTGGTGTTTCAACCGACAGGCTCCCAGGGTCTCTGAGAGCTAACCCTCCCTGTCACTGGGATCCTGCTTCCTCCCAGTGTTTGGGTTAGAAACCACTCACCAACAATTGGTCGGTTGCCTGAATGGCTGAGGACTGCAGGAACTGTAGCAGTCAGCATGCTGAGCCCTGACCCCTGTACTCTTTCCTCACCCTCTGCCTGCCCATGCACACTTCCCTGCAGTTGGTCCTGGACCCCAGTGAGGATGCCTCTGACAAACGTGGCCCTGGTGGAAGAGGAGGGCCAGAAAGAAAGCAGCACAAAGATACCCCAGCAGGGAAGTCTATGCGGTGACTCCCTCCTGATCTGCTTTCCCACAGCCCGCCTCCTTCCTACCCCACCCCCTGTCCCACAGGCACACAGCTTGGCTTCCCGCACCCCATATGCCACTCACTACATGAATTGAGTGATTTATGGCCCTTCCACGCACACAGATGCATCTCAAAGGCTGCAGCACAGAGAGCAGCCCTGAGTCTCCCTGGGGGGAGGGGGGACTGTGAGAAAGAAGGGCTGACATATTCTCTCTAAGTGTTGACCAGTGAAACAGTTACTAAGGAAGAAACTACACGGAGCCCCTCCTTTAAAACAAGAGCCTGACATTATGCAGCTGGCGACACTTTGCCTTTGGGTTGCACATCCAGGATGCTTCAAAAGGGAAGCAGGCTTCCTTTTCTGTGTTCTCTTTGTAATCTCCTCCCTGACAGTGGGATGAGGCTGCACGGTGAGAAGGAACAATGGCAATTTAAGGACTGTAACAGGGTCATCCATGCTGGGGGTGGGCCACAGCAGGCTGTGTCCCTGCTCTGATGGACACTGTTGCTGACCCACAGTGCCAGGCCCTGAGGTTGAGTTCTATAACTAGCAGATATACCATCAGCATGTCATGCAGATATGCCTCTGAGTTCACTGCTCCTGGCTCCTGGCTGCCCTGGAGGGGACAGCATGGGTTGGTCTTTACCTTGGCACCAGTGGCCTTCAGTCTTCTTAAGAGATGCTTTAAGACCTTCCCCTCGGGTTGCTTTCTCCACTGGTGCCAGGATCCTGTTGTTCCTAGTGACCCAGAAAGGGTTTTGTGTCCAGAGGGTGTCTGATTTCTCTTAGGGAACAGGTTTTTGCCTCAATGGGTAGGCATCCACTGCTTCATGACAGCCTGTTGGTGGATTCAGAAGAAGCAGCTGCCACCAAGACATCAATTCTTCATGGTCACGCAACCCTCCAGCTACCTGTGAGCCCAGAGGTTGTGACACTAATGACAGCTTTTAAAGTGTTGGGGGTTTGGGATCTTCTTGTTTAGTTTTGTTTTGTCTTCTCAGATTTCAAAACATTTAGAAATCATACACTGGGAAAACATACTATTCAGATAAATATCTACTCATCAGCCGTCATTTTAAAGTACTATCAGAGGAAGAGAAGTAATTGAATCAGCAGCTTCCTCTTGGAGATAGGCAGTTATGAAACCCAGCCCCACCCCAGGCAAGCTTCTGTGCAGGTGAAGCTGCCTGTGTCCTGTGCTGGAGGCCCAGGAGAGAGGGTAACGTGCTACCTGACTGTGTGGTCTGCCTTGAGTGTCGTTCTGTAGATTCTGCCCACCTTTTTATTGAGTCAGTGTCTCTCACTTGGCCTGGAGCTCACCAGTTCAGCTAGGCTGACTGGCTGGTGAGCCCCCAGGAATCCACCTCTCTCCACCTTCCCAGAACTGGGATCATAAGTGCGTGCCACCGTGCCTGCCGTCTCTAAGTAGGCTCCAGAGATCTGACACAGGAGCTCACTTTTATACAGCAAGCACGGTACTGACTGAGCATCTCCCAGCTCCCCTCTCTTGATGAAAGCAATTCATTGTTTTTGAGACTCTGCAGAACCTGGCTGTTCCCTTCATATGGGTGACTACTATCTATCATTGTGAAGACGCTTTATCAAATATTAATGCACTGAGGTTAATAATAAGATCCTGTTCTCTCTCCAAGCTGTGCAGTCTGAGTGAGCCACATTAGTAGCCTCCTCCATCTTTGGGACATTCCTGTGGCTTGTCAGCTTCATTCCCAAGGGCAGGCTCTAACGCCAAGCCTCCTAGGAGCAGCCATATCCCACCTCTGGCTCCCTGAGGGCTCCCTTCCATGCTGCCTGCTGAAGTGCCGAGGGTGTTGTTTTCAGAGCATCTGTTCAGGATGTTCATTTTTCTCTTTTTATCGTGTCAGTAAGAGAGAATGCTAGCGAGGCTGCTGGCAGAAGAGTCTGGGAGCAGTTTGTATCCCAACGCTTTAGCTTTCAGATGCTGGAAACTGGATCCGCCAGGAACGCTCACCTTATTGTCAAGTGAGAGGATCAAATAATCATGTACATACCCAACAAACACACACAACACAACAGAACACATACACACACATACCACTCACATACCTACAACATACACACACACACCACATACACACATATACCATGCATACATATATAACACAGACACACACACACATACAAAATGCACACACACACACACACACACACTATTCTGAACACTGGCAAGGTTTTCTGGAAACACTATAAATTTATAGCATCAACCATTGTTTATAGCTCACCCATTCAGCTTGCTGGAGTCCAAGCATGAGTTAGTGGTAGAGGAAGAGGGGGCATGTAAGACTAACTTATCCGAGGGCCTTAGAGGCCATAGAGAAGTCATAGAAGAAGGCAGCAGGAACCTCAGGAAACGGTGGTGAAGGAGAGCATTTGGAACAGGAATGGCAGGTAGAACAATCAAAGGGAGAGGTTCTTAACTGAGAGAGCTCTGTGTACTCAGGATAGGTGGGATGGGAAACAGGGTTGCTCCCATCCACCAGAGTATTTTAGCAAGGAAGTGGTATGGTTAGGTTTGGGTTTGAGGTGGTTGTTTTGACCTGGGGACAGCAGGTATGGGGAAGCCATGCAGAAGTCTAGGAAGGGCAGATGGCTGTTTGGGCCAGAGAGGCCACCACATGTGGGGAGAAAGTGACTCATGCTGGCAGTAGCTGATGTTGTCCTTCCGACACTGATTCTTCTGTTCTGATGCTATCGTCAAGTGACCTTGGTACAGCCACTTTCCTGCTCTGTGGAGCTCTCGTTCCTCACCTGACTTCTAGGAGCTCGAGTTAGATGATGCTCCAGGCTCTCCTAGCTCACCTGCCGGAGAAGCCACTGACATCACTGACAAAGGTCAGAGTGCTGCTTTATCCTGATTGATGGAGCTTTGGGTCCTGGCTTGAGGAAAGAGAATTTAACAAATTCTTTTTAACAAATCATTAGGTCCTCCAGAAATTCTTGCCTGCACTGTGGCTGTATTCTAGATCATCCCAGTGAGTGCTAGCCAAGTCTACAATAACTGGCACCTGGAAACAAGTCCCTGTACACAGGCTTGACCCAGGTTGTCCCCACAACCCCTCAAGTACCCTGTGAGGTGGGCAGACAGAGCTGTTCCCTCGCGGTTTACAGACAGCGTGGAAGTGATATTATGAATCACGGTGCTGTTTAGACTAAGTCCTCAGGTTGTCTTGCGCATCCCTGAGTCCTCTGTGGTCCATCTCTGCTTTACACCCCAGTCCAGAGGCTTATTCTTGTTTTTCTCCTCACCTGCAGCCTCTTGAGGCTCTCTGGTCAAACCTTGAAGTCCAGAGCAGGGAGAGAAAGTAGTAAACTAAACATGGCCAGTACACAAAACAGGGCCTTGAGAGGAGGGGGAGAGCTGAGAGAGGAAGAGAAGAGAGAGGGAACAAAGGAGACCCAGAGAGAGAGAGCCAAGAGGGCCAAGAGGGCCAAGAGGGCACATGGCTGAAGTGGCAGGGATGTATAGGAGTGAGAAGCTGTGGAAGGGAGGCCTGTGGGCTGGAGAAGTTTAGGATAGGGGTGGAGTGAAAAGAGCTGAGAGGAGCCAGGATGCCAGCAAGGGACTGAGCTTGCAATGCTCAGAGAGCCTGGAGTCGAGCATGCACTTTGGTCTGCTAATAAACATCACAGTTCGCCACTTGTCCTGGTTTTCTTTTGGATCTGATAGTTGCCCCCTGGATTAGCCAGCGTTCTTTAGAAAAACAGACCTTATAGAATGAATCTCTCTTTATAAATGAGATTTATTAGAATGGCTTACAGGCTGTGGTTCAACTAGTTCAGCAATGGCTATCTACCAACAGAAGGTCCAAGAATCCAATAGTTGTCACTCTGTGAGGCTGGATGTCTCAGCCGGTCTTCAGTATACACCAGAATTCCCAAGAAGCAGGCTCCAGTGCCAGTGAGGGAATGGACTGGCTAGTGGAGGCAAGCAGGCCGAGAGAGCAAGGTTCCTCCTTCCATGTCCTTAGGTTGCCAGCAGGGGGCATGGCTTAGATTAAAAGTGGATCTTCTTACCCCAGAGAACCAGATTAGAAGTGGATCTTCCCACATCACATGATTTAATTAAAAAAAAAATCTCTCACAGGTGTGCCCACCCATTTGGGTTTTAGTTTTAGTTTGACCAGATGTAGTCAACTTGCAACCAAGTATATTGCATGTGCTATTTTAGCATAGAAAAGATTTTTTAGAAAGACTAAAGACATTGTTAATATCTTATAAAGCTATTTTAATGTCTATAGAGATATGATTATGTAAGTATTACAATGTTTGTTATAGTTCTAAATATTTTCCACTAAATACACAGTACACTATGTCAGTTCTCAGTAGCAAACATGTAGATGATCACTTTAATGGCTTTCTTGCCTTCCTTTACATTAATTTACTCCAAGCTAATTAGCCAACTATTGAGTTCAGCTTTTATCAGTTCTATGTGCTTTATTCAGGTTTGCAGTCACATGGTAAAGCTCTTCTGTGAGATCCACTCTAACTAGACTGTCAGTCCTTCGGGGCAGGGGAACGGCCTTCAGCTATTCCCAGAGTTGGTATACTGGGAGGGAGTTGTTGAATTGAAAAGGAAATTCCTCTCTTAAACAAGAATAGAGTTCATGCTACCAACACCATTGATGATGTGTCTGCTTCTATGTTTCTCTGTGTAAAAGATTGGCTTCTGTGTCACTGAGACCTGTCCCAGGCTCCTGGGAGTTAAAGCATGACTCAAGCCTTGGCTTCTGGGAGTCAATTGGAGAAAAAGCCTGAGTTGGGAATCTGCTTTTCAAGTGCAGCCCAGGAGCATGTTCCATGAGCCAATCACAGGCCTCCTTGTGCCTCTCAGCAGCTACGTGTCTTTTCTGCTGATTTTGCCTAGAGCATTAGGCTTTCAACTGGTTAAAATGCAGACTGCCCTTTTTAAAGAAGGCTGCCCTTTTAAAATTTTTATCATTTATTCCTTGGGGCTTATGAGCTTTTATTCTATTTTCTGTGACATCTGTTGTTTCTTATTATTAAAAGTAATATATGCTAATTGTAGAAATTTTCTTTTTTTTTATTTTTTTATCATTGTAGAAACTATTTATATGGCCAATTAAGAAGAAAACAAGTATCACCCATAGTCTTACCACCCAGATTTACTTACTTTTATTTACAAAGTCATATGGCGTAAGAGCCTGAATTTTGCCTCAAAATATATCTTACCCTTTTTTGTCGTTGAAACTTCTTATGTAACCTTCTTGATATCCTCATTAATGGGACCAAAATATAAAGAACCCCACTGTTGGCTATGCACTCTGTTATCTCTACTTTCTGTTTGTTCTGGAACTAGAGTTTGAACCTTGGGGCTCCTGCATGTCAGGCAAGCGCTCTCTCCCTGGGCTCCCCCTCCATCCCCCCAGCCCACCAGTCTTTATTTTGAGACATTTTGAACAGAGAAGGGGAGAGGGCATGAAGCACTTAAGGAATTTTATGGGCATGAGAGGAATAAATAGCTGGGCCACAGTGTTAATCACATCTTGTGTATCTTTCCCTCAATATTTTATGCATATGTAAATGTGTAATCTATATTGGTCTTTCATAGCTTTGTTTATTTTTTTTAAGTTTTGCATAGTTCTATGCATTTCATCCAATATATCTTGAAATGATTTTATATCACTATACAAAATATAAAGAATTTTACAGGTAAATAATTTTCCATTGTAAGAACATATCTCAATGCAACAAGTCCCCTAGTGGTGTGTACTTAGGTAATTTTTAATATTGGACTATTTCCAAGACTACAGTGAGAAAACCTAAATGTACGTGTCTGAGAGTGCCTGTCGGACACATTCCTGGAAATGGAGTCATAGGAAAAGGATGTGTATCCGAAAGCATCCTGGCCAATGCCTTTCATAGAGCCTGGCCCAGTTAAACTCTTTCCAAGACACGTGAGTGTGGTGCTCCCCACAGATGTGCTCCCCACAGTCTTGCCAGAGCTCTACTTCATCAGACTTTCTGATCATTTTTCATCTGAGAAGTGAAACACGTGTGTCTTCATGATCTTTCCTTATGCTTTTTTACAGTTAGTCTGAGAAATTTCAAACACGAAATTATCAGAGGTGAAGGTAAAATAGATCACCATACATATTTAGTATTATTGATATGTCTATGTGGTTTGGGGCATTTAGTATTGTTGATATGCCTTTGGTGGCGTTAGTGTTACTGATGGGTAGGTCTGCATGTTTGGGGCTGAATTATTTTGAAGTAAATTAAAGATTATTGTGAGTGTTTCCACTAATTACCTTTGTCTGTGTCTCTGAAAAACAAGAACATTTCCCACTTAACCCCATACCACTCTTTTTTTGGCTGTCCTGGAACTCACCCTGTAGACCAGGCTGGCCTCAAACTCAGAAATCCACATGCCTCTGCCTCCCAAGTGCTGGGATTAAAGGTGTGCGCCACCACTGCCCAGCTGCCTTGGACTTTTGAAACCTCAAAGCTTAGTTCTTATGACATACCTCTTTTAACAGGGCTGCACCTCTTAAATGCTTTCCAAATAGCCACAAACTAGGAACGAAGAATTCCAGTAAGGAGGCCATCCTCATCCAATCCGCCACATGCCTCAGTTACATGAAGGCCTCCCACCGGGCCCCACATCTTAAAGTTTCCACTGTCTTCCAGGAGCAGCAAGCTGTAGGCCAGATGGAGCCTCTGTTGCATGGACCATTCCAGATCCAAACTAGAGCAGTGTTTTTTTTCACACGTGAAGCAACCACTGTGGTCCACTCGGTGGCATTTACCCCTCATTAGTTCGCCCTTGCTCACAGTGTTCTATCCCCACACAAAACTTGTGAGCTTTCAGTGTTTCATTTTCTGGCTCTGGATTCGGTACCCTACTGACCCTCCCCTGGCCTTATTTTAAACACTCTTCCACCATGATTGATTACTATATTTTGATAGTTTCGTTTGGTACACTCCAGTTTTTGATCCAATAAAGTTCTTCCTGGAATTTGAAGTATGGATTTAACTCTTCCTGAGTTATCATCTACTTTTGCAAAAACTTTTACTGATTAATCCGTTTTTCTTTTTTTTTTTTTTGAGTATTTGAAATGTACTTTTATCAGATGTCTATATGTAGCTAGGACTATTTCCTCCTAGTCGCCTGCCTACCTTTCTCCTCCTGTCTACCTTTCATATGATAATGCCACACGATTTTATCACAAGATTATACTTGACGTTTGTGTGATTTTGAGTTTTCCATTTGCTCAGAGTTTCTTTTGTAGTAGTCCTTGAGGGTCTTTGAAGGTCATCTCTGTGTAGATTTTAAAGACTTACCCTAAGATGTAGCCTGAGCCATTTTGTCTCTTTATTATCATCAGGGGCCTTGTGAATTAAAATTCTTGGATGACCCTGCCACACTTTTCCTGATTCCCTTTGCCTCTAGAATTAAATTTAAACATTAAATATCCTTCCTGTTCCCTAGCTCTTGTCCTTGCCTTCTCGATAGCTGGGAATCGAACCCAGGGCCTTTTAGTCTATGTTTCTAAGCTTTTCATTCTAACTTAAAGCCTATTTTCTGTATCTAGTCTCCAAACCTGCAGCTACTCAGTAGCCCATGAACAACCTTCCATCCATGTCCACTTGGGTTCATTTTGTCTTCCTCTTGCCCTTTCAAAATGCTTTTTTTCTTGAGGACCTTTTTGACAACTCCAGTTGTCACAGACCTCTCTCCTCATTAACCCCAGGAATATTGATTATAGATGCTATTCGTCTGGTAAATGATCCAGTATTGCTTTGTGCAGCAAGCCTGTATGTATCAGTCAGGGTTCTCAGATATCTTAGGGAGGGGAACTGATAGAATGAAGGGTGTGTGTGTGTGTGTGTGTGTGTGTGTGTGTGTGTGCGTGCGCGCGCGCGCGCGCCATTTTTATCAGAGTGGCTTACAGGTGGAAGTCTATCTGGGTAGTCCAACAGTGGCTGTTTCCCAGACAGAGGAGACAGCTTCTAGTCTTCAGTCTTCACTGGAACTCTGAAGTAGCTTCATACACCAACAAAGGAATGCCTCGCCAACAGAATAGATTATTCTTACCAGGAAGAGTAAGGGCAGGCGGGCAAAAAGCAGTGTTTCCTCCTTCCACATCCTTCAGTGTGGACTGCCACCAGAAAGTGTGGCCAGATTTAGAGCCTCCCAGCCTTGAAGGAGCCAGTGAAGAGAATCCCTCACAGGCACACCCAGCTGCTTAGCTGATGGCAGATGTCGTCAAGTCAGTCCCCATGATTAGTTATCACAGTCTGGTGAAAATGCACTTTAATCTCTTAGATGGCTGCAAAACAAACTTTTAGTGAGTTTGTGTCTGTTTTCTTGAGACAGATCTTTACTGAGGTAGTGTGAATCATGTGTCTTATGTGCCAACAGCCTCTGGGACAGTCCCTTAGATGTGGTGACTGTGGAGGAAGGATGACACCTTTCTCTGTGCCAGCACTTTCCATGTGCAGCCTTGCTTGTCAGCGGGTGGATATTTGAGAGTTTCAGTGTCGTGGATACATTTGTCTTCAAGCTAAACTTTTGAAAAGGAGTTGTAAGGCAATCACCTGTCACAACACCCTCACAGTAATTCTAGGTCAGAGCTGATTGGAGAAGAAGATGAGTTTTCTGGGGCAACCCTAACACCTGAGTGAATGCATGGGGCCCAACTTGAGTGAGAAAGGAAGAGAAGCAGAGAAGGAAGAAATCATACTTCAATGCCACAGAGGCACGGGCCATTCTGTGGTCATCTCCCCTGCCCTCATTCCTGCATGGGCAAAGGCAGGGCTCTAGAAATAAGTACTAGCTCCTGCTAGTACTCACTGAAGCCCTCTTCAGGGTAGATGTCAAGATTGTTGGGCCCCTTGTGAACAGCAGGCCTCATGCACACTCTTCCTGCTCATACTACCATGATTTCCAGTGCAGCTGGCTCAGGGCCACTGGCCTCTCCTGCACTCAGACAGCTCCTGAGGAGCAGCGTCTAGGCCTTGAGGGAGGAATGTGCTGAGCATGCCAATCTGCAGCAGCCGAGTGGACAGCTAATGGAAATTAATCCCCACCCTGGGCCCTTACTCTGCTTTTGATCATCATTAGCCTCTCGGAATCTTTCCCATGCTTCAACACTGCAAAGTGTTTCATGGTGCTAGGGATTCTGGGTAATCTCCCCCCTTAAATTAAGGGCAGCCAAGAGGCCATCTGCTGGGCTCCAAGCCTGCAACTCCGGCATCATTGCATATTGAAAACTGAGGAGGGCTCAGGATGCTTTATGAGATGTCTGTACCGGTGTTTGTGCCAGCCTAGTAGCCTAGAGTTACATTCTGTGTCTCTAGGAGAAGCATGTCCTTATTTATTGCCCGCCACTAATAAACAGAATTTAGTACCAGGTAGTGAAATCTTTAGAATCTTATGAGCAGGAAAATTAGGAAACAAAATGGCGCCCAACGTATCGATTTGAACTCAACTAACCTGAGATAAAAATTCACTCCCCCCTCCCAACTCCTGAATGGGGCTTGGGCAACAATATTGGCTGCAGCACTATGGACTCAAAGCTGACTGGGTTCGAGGGACCTGCAGAGAACGGCAGAGAGGTATCTATACCTGAAAGAGCCTTTCTTATTAGCTTTTGAGGACACTCACCTCTATAGTGGCTAAAACCTTTAGTCTCTTGGTTGAAGGTCCCTTCCCCCTTTAACTTAAGAAACAGGTCTAGGAAAGGCCTTAGGGGTGAGAATAAGGTTATAGCTGGCTCTGGAATCCCAGCCCAGCATACCCCAGAATAAAGACAGTGGCATTCTGTCTAATATATCATCAAAACTTTTTTCTTTTGCTATAACAGCCCTGAAATCAAGAAAACCTTCTAATTTGATGTTGACAGAAGGGCACATTGGGGATTTCCTTGGCCCAGAGACCTGGAATGAATGAATGACATTTATGGTTTACATTTATTTAACATCAGCATGGTACTCCTCCACTTCATGGAAAGCTTATTTAAATGGCTACCTTAGAAGTGTTTATGTGTGACACATGTACCCATTGTATTTCTCATAGAGTCTATCTGCTCGGGATAGGGACCCTTTGGCTTGTCCTTGAAGCCACCTCCATCCAATGCTGAGCACGTTATGATTGTACCATAAGCATTCATTGAATGGATGAACAGGTGAATAAAGACGCTGAGTTCTTAACACTAAAATAGCCACAAGGTAGGAAGGAATTTGATGCAAGCTGCCAGCATCATGCCCCAGGGGCAGCCCTGGCTTAGCTCCACTTTTTGTTCTGTTAAGCCTGATATTTAATAATTTATAAAGCCAACCCTTCCATGGTTTGTACTCAGTGGAACTCATAACTAGCCTTTTCTCCCAGTGCTGACATTCACTCTCGTGTCTGCCCTGGCTGTGACCCACCTACACACTCTTTGCCCAGGGATCTGCAGGCCCCCAGACCCAGACACACTGTTGAGTCAGTTCCTGGTCTCAGTCTTCAAACTCAAGTGCCTGGAGCCTGTGGTCAAACACTGTTCACAAACCCAAACGATGAGGGCTCTGCTGTCTTCTTTTGTCCTGTTGTTTCTATCTTACTTTTGTCTCCTCTTTCTTGTTATGACTCTCGGCCATTCTCTACCCTTCATTTATGCAGTTTCTGTCTTCTCTCAAGCCCTAGCCTGAACACCCCACCAGTATTTACTTCACAGAGGTACCAGTAGGTCCCCATCTAAGTTGGTTTAGCATAGGCCGGGAGCTGGGTTTGCTGATTTAATTTGGAGGTGCTTTGTCATCATCTCAAGACTGAAAGTCAAGCTCCCTTGCCTGCCGTTCTAAGGGGTGAAGCAGTAGCATCCGCGATGGACAGCTTCCAGCCCAAGCCTTCGCTCCCTGTAACCTTACGTAGATCAGAGCTCTGCACAGCTCAACTCTTCCCTGGCTTGTTGCTCAATACAGCAGGAACTGCTTGAGAGCATGCAGTGTGTCATTAGGCCTAGCACAGGCCAGCCACATGACAGAACCAGATAAATGCTTCACTAGTCACCTGCAATACAACTACAAAGTGCCTACTGGGCACCGAGCTTCAAGGTCTGAGAATAGAGAGACAAATGAGACAGGCTTCTCTGGGCGCCGTGCGCCCACAGTCTTGAAGGCAAGACGTGTATTCAACTAATCATTGACGGTGAGAATGCAATGCGGGAATCACAGCACACAGCAATAGCCCAGGAGGGAGTCAGGAAAAGCCCTCCTGAGAATTCCATTTGTCGTGATTTTAAAAGACAAATGGGAATTAAGTGAAGGGCTTGTGGGAGAATGCTAAGAGCAGTCTAGGCAGAGGGAATGAGTGGGCGGATGGGAGGAGGGAAGGGGGATGATAGATGGATGGATGGATGGATGGATGGATGGATGGATGGATGGATGGAGAGATAGATGGAACTGATATTAAAATCTGAATTTAATGGGAGAATAGTGCAGACTGTTCTGTCTGACATTGGGAAACAGGTAGCTGAATCAGGGTGTCTTGCTACAATACATAGACAATGGTGGAGAAGGTGGAGGTGATGGTGGTGGAGGAGGTGGAGGTGATGGTGGTGGAGGAAGTGGAGGTGATGGTGGTAGAGACTGAGGTGGTTGAGATGGTGGTGGAGGTGGTGGTGGTGATCGCACCACTTCCTTCGTTCTGATGGCCTGTAGTCCCCCAGAATGGAAAGGCAAAAGAGACAGGCTTGCAGGGTTGGCACATACTCCCAGAAATGGGGGTGGGGGGTGGTTGCAGCAGCCTCCTCTGCCAGGCAAGGATGGCACTAGAGTTCCAGTGAAGCCCTTCAACCCCGGGCAGCTCACCCAGGTCTTCTCTTCACTCAGATGAGCGGGAAGTGGTGCAGAAGAAAACCTTTACGAAATGGGTGAACTCCCACCTGGCTCGAGTGTCCTGCCGCATCAGCGATCTCTACAAGGACCTGCGAGATGGACGCATGCTCATCAAGCTGCTGGAGGTGCTCTCCGGAGAGATGCTGGTAAGGCCCTCCTCTGCGCCAGGCCCCTCCCAGCCTGTGGCTGGTGCCATCAGGTTCCCTTGGCTTGCCAGAGTTTCTCCATGGTCCTCTTCGAGGTTCCAGTTCTAATAACATCAAGGGTCTGGGTGGCTGACTTGAATCTCTGACTTCTTCCTAGAACTTCTCGCCCCTTCTGACCACTCCCACCCCTTCAGGCTCTTTCCAGAGGCTATGCAGAGCTTTGCCTTTCTCACTGGAGTCTGGGCATCTGGAGCTGGGATACATGAGCCTAGATAAATGACCTGTTGGAGAAATTTGCATTCCTCTTAGAACCGAGAGTAAAGGGTAGAAGAAAGTTTGTTGTGTGTTTTGCCACAGGTCCAAGTGGAAACCTGTTAGGGGGGCTCTTGGTTGTCCCTGCCCAGCACTGTGGTAGGTGAGGATGTAAGCTTTGCTCTGACACTTCCTTTGTGACCTTGGGCCTATCAGGCAGGATCTTCTCTGCCCCCCACTTCCTCCGTGGATAAACATTGTGAGATTCTTGGGGTTTGAATGAAAAGGGTTCTACTTGTGCCTTTTCAGTTCTAGGCTGCAGTTCTTGCCCTTTAGCTCACACTGAAACTCCACTTGAAAGAGCTGCCCTGGGGAATCCCTTCAATAGACATAGTTAGGAGAGATAGGTCAAGTTGGTAAAGTGCTTGAGGACCTGAGACCAACCCTCAGAATACACATAAAGCAAGGTGGTATGTGTGCTTTTGTAATCCCAGCACTGACGAGGTGGATATACGGGAATGCCTGGGACTCCCTGGGACTCCCTGTCCAGCCAGGTTCCAGACCAGTAAGAGCGAGTCTCAAAAAAATCCAAACCCAAACAAAACTGTGAGCAGTGACTGAAGGGCACCCGAAGTTGTCCTCTGACACACACCTATGTATGTGCACACATGCACACACTCACACACACTAGCACTAATAATAAGCCCCTTGGGTTCTGCCTGGGGCATTCACGGGTGGAAGATTTGTTAGGGATGGGACCGCAGTCAATCACCAACCTAAAACCGTTCTTACCTCTGACTAGCAGTGGGCGGGTCTTAGAACCACGCCTAGTTCACAGCAAGTACTCAGGTCACTGTCTGTTACTGTGTTACTGAGTGTGATTGTCACTTAGCGCCCACAGAAGCTATGTTAGACCCAGAAGGGCTCTCATGGAGCCTGGCTGAAGGCTTGATACAGGAGCCATCTGAATTTTGCTAAAAGGAAGGCTTGGAAAGGTGTGAGGAGGAGCTGGAGGGGTGTCTGAGTAGTTAAGCACTGGCTACTCTTTGAGAGGACCTGGATTTAATTCCCAGTGCTCATATAGGAGACAATAACACCAGTTCCAGAGGATCTAGAGTCTTTTTCTGGCCTCTGTGGCCACTGCATTGCATGTGATGTGCTGACGCATATGCAGGCTACACACCCATAAACATAAAATTGAAAATAAATATATGTAAAAAAGAAGAAAAGTGTCAGGAGTGACTGTGGCACCTGGAGGGTGGAGGGTAGAGCCGATGGCATCAGTTGGTACAGGTTGCAGCCACCTCTGGTGTGACTGTGAAGTTCCTTCATGCCCATGAGGCCATGCTGTCCCTTAGCCAAGGCCAACCAAGGGCAAGATGCGCATCCACTGCCTGGAGAACGTGGACAAAGCCCTGCAGTTCCTCAAGGAACAGCGCGTGCACCTGGAAAACATGGGCTCCCACGACATTGTGGATGGCAACCACCGCCTGGTCCTAGGCCTCATCTGGACCATCATCCTCCGATTCCAGGTGGGTCCTGGGGGGAGAAGAAACTGGGGGTACCTCTCAGAGCCGGTCAGGAGCTGACGACCTACAGCACGGTCACTAGAGTGTGCTTGTGTGTATCTAGGGAGGCTAGAAGCCCCACCCTGTGGAACAGTGTTCTAGGAATGGAGGACCTACATTCTGTGCCATCCCAAAGTGCTAATGTTCGGGACAGATGCCCAGCTCCTCTTCTGAGGGCAAAAGCAGAAGCTGACTTGTAGCTAGGTTACAGCCTGCTGCAGGACCTGCTTTTTGTCCTCTCGCCCTCTGTGTGTAACTTCTTACTATATGGAATAATCTGATTCAGAAATTGCAAAAATTGTGCGGGGCGGGGGATGATCTCCCTTTATACTTTTTAAACCAGAAAAGTTTTCTCATCTGAGAGTCAGGGCTCTCTCCTTCGCCCTTCCCCTCAACCACAGGAAGCGATGCTGTCCACATTCAAGGGGCATCTTCTTCCTATAGTTAACTACATTTGGACACACCCTCACAGACATACCCAGGAGGGTGTGCTTTCCCAGTCTGATAGCCATAGCTCAGTACAGTCAAGTTAGCAATACCACCCAACATTCGCGTTGCTGTTCCACTCTATGATGCGGTGTGCCAGCAAAGGAAGCTGCTAGGGTATCTTATTGTCAGGTCTCAAACTCCTATAGAGGTATCTGATTAAAGTTGTTCCCTCTGAATCAGGGTGCCATCTCTATGCCGTTCTGGTTGACTGAGGCAGAGAAGTAGGCAACTGAGACCCAAGACGTTAGGGTATGGGGGTGCTGTCGGGATGAGAACTGCAGATATACAGTAGACACAGGGAGAGTCCCCTACCCCCAGAGGAAAGCAGGAAGGCACAGAGCCGGATACAGATCTGCTCTTCTCTTTCTTTCCCATTCCCAGATTCAGGACATTGTTGTCCAAACTCAAGAAGGCCGGGAGACACGCTCAGCCAAGGATGCTCTGCTCCTGTGGTGCCAGATGAAGACAGCAGGGTGTGTATGCCCTGGAAACCTGCCATTACCCTGTTTCCCATTGGCTCCTTGCTTCCCCTAGGACAGTGATTCTCAACAATCCTGATGCTGTGACCCTTATATATAGTTTGCCATGTTGTGGTGACCCCAACCATAAAATTATTTTCATTACTACTTCATAACTCTAGCTTTGCTACTGTTGTGAATCACAATGTAAATGTCTAATATGCAAAAACTCTGATATGTGACCCCTGTGAAAGAGTCATGACCCACAGGTTGAGAACCACTGCTCTAGAGGCTGCTATCTCCAAGGGACATTAAACACCAGTCCCCCAGAACTATAGCAGGTCTGGCACAGTTTATGCAAGTCTGTCCTGACCTGATTCTTAGGCCTGAAACTCGAGATTCCTTTCCGAAGTCACTGTGATCAGACTCTGGAACTTGTTGAGTTATGAGCCACAGTTTACGGGGATATCTTTGGCTTATCTGTGCTCTCTTATGTTAAAGCAGCTCAAGATGGGACAGCTCTGCTCCTCTCCTAGTACATGAAACCTCAGCTCAGACGCTTGTTTGGGATCTCAAAAGAATTTGTTTCTTAGTCTTAATGTTTCTCTTAATGCAGCTACCCCCATGTCAACGTAACCAACTTCACCTCCAGCTGGAAAGATGGCCTGGCCTTCAATGCCCTGATACATAAACACCGGTAAGGGGATCCCTGGTGCTGGGAAGGATTTGAGGCCTTGCACTTAACCAGAGGGTAAGGAACATGTTGTCTCTGCTGATTCTCCTTTTACCCTTGGCCTTCCTGCTTTCCTCGACTTCCGGTCAAACTGCTGCCCTCTTCTAAGCTGGTGCTCACAGCACCCCTGTCTCTTGCTCCTGTGTCTCATTTCTCTCTCCTTCCCAACTTCCTACATCTATCTAGGATCCTTGCTTCACGCTACAACTGTCCTGTACCTGGGACCCCCATGGCCACTCCATCTTAACAGCTCAGTTCTTGTCTCTAGGCCTGACCTCATCGACTTTGACAAGCTGAAGGATTCCAATGCCCGGCATAACCTGGAACATGCATTTGATGTGGCCGAGCGCCAGCTGGGCATCATCCCACTCCTTGACCCGGAAGGTGAGCCACAGCCACTTTACCATTCTGAAGAGGTCAGGTGGACTCTTTCCCAAGACTGCTCCAGGTGCCTGGCAAGCTACGGGTACAGATGTAGGCCAGGGCCCGTAGCAGACACTTAGTTTATGGGGAGTATCCTTGAGGCTTTGGATAACTTTCATTCTGTGTTTGTAGATTATTGTTCTAATGTGGATCCCAGCACTGTCTGAAATCAGAGGCCTCCACACAGTTCTTTCTCCTTGCTATGTAGCTGAAGCTGACCTTGAACTCCTGACTGTTCGGCCTCTGCTACGGCACCTAGCTACTCCTTCATTTCATATCCTGTTAGTAGTTGTCATTTGATGCACACGGTTGAACTTCATGACACAGGAAGTGGTCATGCTTGAAACATGACTTTCCTGGGCTCCAGTGTGGGTGCTCAGAATGTCCCATCTCCCTCTTACAGATGTCTTCACAGAGAACCCAGATGAGAAATCCATCATCACCTACGTGGTGGCGTTTTATCACTACTTCTCCAAGATGAAGGTGCTGGCAGTAGAGGGCAAGCGAGTCGGCAAGGTACGGGGCCATGAAGGCAACACACTAGTACTCTATGTTTGTTAGCCCTAGGCCTTGGGTGTGAGCTCCCTGCCCACCCTAAAAGCCTTGGGTTTGGGTCCCAAGCTGCAGTTTGGTGTGCATGACACCCGCTCCCCAGTTCCTCCAAAGCTCCCTGCTTAAGCAAACGCTTAAGCTGACTCTAAAGAATGTCGGTGTCTATCCTGATAGGCTACAGCCCCATACCTCAGACTGTGTCTAGAGGCCTGTGTCTCCCAAACACACACACACACACACACACACACGCACCCCAAGCACCACAAGCTCTCAATCTGTTTTGTTGATCATGGCATCAGACCCTAAAGGCTCCCACAGTATACCAAGAGCACATCCCTTGGTGCAGAGTGCCATGCCTGATACAGTTCCCCTGCTGCTCCTCAAGAGTAGACAGGTTTCCATCCATCTCTGGGTGCCTCACTCATGTTTCCCAAAAGCTGCCTGGCTACCCTTGACTCCTAATAGAGTTTGAGATAACAGCACCGGCCCCTCTAGGGCTCTGCAGACTTACTGATGTGATCTGTAGGGATTGAAGGAAGGGGACACTACCACTGAACTTCATCACGGTCGGTGCAGGAGAGGGCCGCACCCACGGAAGGAGACTCCATTCCTTTAGCAATGTGGGGTCTCAGGGAACAAACCTAACCTAGAATACTACAGAGCTTGAGAGAGATGCAGGAGCCTCAGTGTAGTTCACACTGACGGTAGGTCTCATTGGTAGCGTCTTTGGCGGCATTTCCCTTCTGATGAGAATGAGTAACAAGACGATTCCCTAGGTCATTGACCATGCCATCGAGACCGAGAAGATGATTGAAAAGTACAGTGGGCTAGCCTCAGACCTGCTCACCTGGATCGAGCAAACCATTAGTGTCCTGAACAGCCGCAAGTTTGCCAACTCGTTGAGTGGCGTCCAGCAGCAGCTACAGGCCTTCAGCACCTACCGTACTGTGGAGAAGCCACCCAAGTAAGACCCTGGCATTCAGGATCGCGGTCAGTCCTTGGGGGGCTGAAAGAGTCAAGAGCTGAGGGTTGTGCCCTACAAAGTGTATCTGCGAGGCACAGCCTTGAGTTCTATAGCAAGGCATCTGTCACCTGCTTCATGTCCTGCCACCCTACTTCCAGCTTACTAACACTGATGAGTGACTTCTACTTATAGAGAAAGAAAATGCTTGTCTAGGCTCCCAAGGCCAACTGGGGAGCCATCTCAGACTTCCTTTGAGAGCCAGTGCTGGCTATCTCCTCCTAGTGAGCCTGTCCCCTTTCTTCTCAAGGCATAGCCTCTGTATTATCGACCTGAGTGTCCTGCATGGGGCCTTGTGATCATCAGGTATCTCCATCTTCCTCCATGTCATCTGTCCATGCTCATCAGCAAAGCACTAAGCCTGCTTCTCAGGAGCTCTGCCCCACCCCACCACACATGCACATGTGCACATGGAACCATGCACACACTTGTGCATATGTGCATAATGAACAGAAGCACATACATATACAACCACACACATTGATACAGGCACGTGCAGATACAACACATGTACATGAGCACACGCACACATGTGGGTACACATAGAAATGCAGGCACACATATGCGTTCACAAAATATGCACACACGTAAATATTCACACATGCATATATAATCAGGAATTCCAGGCTTTCTGCTATTAGCTGTCTTCTCTGAAAAGAAGCTTCTGATTCACCAGTTATGCCCTCTGTTTCTTCCTACCCCACTCATCTCTCTCACAGTCTCTATTCAAGTCTCTCAAACAGGGAAAAAATGAGACATCTAGCCCAGGATGATCTGTAACCCGGATCAGGTTTCCAGTCTGACACTAACCCACTTTTAAAGTCCTAAATTCAAAACTGATAACATCAAGCCCAGTATACAAAGGTGTTACCTCTTGGCTGTGCCAATAGAGTTTTGGAGCATAAGGCTCCCAGAGCTCGTAGGAGCACTGAGGTATGTTAGGCCGGGCACACAGCTGATTTCTCAATGCTGTGCTCAAGGGTAGAAGCAGGTGGACTCTTGGTGCATGAAGAAATGTAAAGGTTAATATTACTTGGACTATGTCCTCTGTGCCCTTTCTGGCCCTTGAGCACATCTGGTCATTTATAGGACTTGAAGAACCAGCTAATTGAGACTTGCGCAAAAATCGCTTTCCTTGCAGAATGTTCATGTGTAGGTACTGCTGCTTCTAAGGTTTTATCAACTAAAATCAATTTGTATGAAAAAGCCTTCCTTGGTAGGACAGAGGGTTTTCTTTGTGTGGGTTGGTAAAACTTGGCATTTTTTGGAGTTACGAGAATAATGCGGTTAGCGAATCCCCATGGGAGCAAATGAGTGCTCTGACAGCCATTGCTGCGTTTTCTCTGAAGTGGCTTGTAAGGATGCAGATTCTTAGCCAGTCCCTGCCAGTGAGTGTCCGATGTCTTAGCAGGAAAGTAGACCTCTCATGTCTTTTTCCTTGTCTGTAAAGGATATGTGCTTTGCTTTTCAGGATCTGTGAGGTCAGAGTTTCCGTGCTGACTTCAGCCCACAGTTTGTCTATGGAGCCCTCAGTACCAGTATCCCAACTTCTCTTCCCCACAGGTTTCAGGAGAAGGGCAATCTGGAAGTCCTCCTGTTCACTATCCAGTCCCGGATGAGAGCCAACAATCAGAAAGTGTACACGCCCCACGATGGGAAGCTGGTGTCTGACATCAACAGGGTACTGTGGCAGTTTCCATTGCCCATCTGAGCCAAGGAAGAGAGGGAGTAGCCACTGAGAGGGGCTAGACAGGGTCCCTTTATTTGGCATTAATTACATGCTGGCTATTTAGGGGAGTCATCTGAACGTCTCTAAAGAGGTCAGACTCTAACCCCTGACCTTCACATTTTGGTCTCTTTAGGTGCCCAGAATCATTCTTTGTGGCTGGTTTTTTTTTGGGGGGGGGGGATAGCCTGTCCTCTACCATACCTTGAGTTTGTCTTTGAGTCTAGAATGTTAATTACTTATGACAGAAGGGAATGCTGTGTGGTGTTTCAGAGGTTTGGAGACTTAGCACCATCTGGAAGCTGTAATAGAATGGAGGTGGCTGTTTAGTCACCAAGGATTTGTTGAGCACCTACGGAGGTGGAAACTATTCTATTATTAAGACAGTGTCCGAGGCAGGCTTAGGGAAGTAGAACTGGGAAGTTTTTGACTGGTCTGGCCCAGACAAAAATCAAAGGACTGTTACTAAACTTGAATCTACCACCGCCTGACCTCATAGTGGCAGGGCCTCCTTGGATCTAGACATCCAGTGTCAGGTGAAAGAAAGACAACCCCAAGACCACATATTCTTCCTGTTCCCCAAGAATTCTCTACCTCACGCAGGCCTGGGAGAGCCTAGAAGAAGCAGAATATCAAAGGGAGCTGGCCCTGAGGAGCGAGCTCATTCGGCAGGAGAAGCTGGAGCAGCTAGCGCGGCGCTTCGACCGAAAGGCTGCCATGAGAGAGACGTGGCTGAATGAAAACCAGCGCCTGGTGACCCAGGTAAGGGGGCACAATGTGGCAGGAGAGGGGAAGTGCGTTAGAGCGCTGCTCTTGATGGAATCAGAGCCCAGTCCAGTCTCAGCAGCAGCTAAATCAACCTCTTCGCAGCCTGGTGCTCGGCTGGGTCAGACCTACATCTGAAGAGAAACCCTTAGGACTTAAGTCTGCCTCTGCCTCTCTATCTCTTGCTCTCATTGGAGGTCCAACCCTGGACCTTGAAACACACAAGCAAGTGTGCCACCACCGGGTAACACTCCCAGCCCATATTAAATCTCCTTTTTTAGAGTAGAGTCTCACATACTAGAACAGGGCTCCCATAGAATCTTGTGTTGGCTGTAGCATCAATAGATCAAGAGTCAGAGCTGACATTATGATTCTTCTCTAGAAACAGGGTTAAATCAGAGGTACTTATGAGACATTCAGAAACTCTGCCCTGATAAGACAGGCAGCAGGGGACAGCAGAGGTAACACCTTTTGGTTTCTTGGCCTCCGGACCTGGGACATATTTCACTGGCTAACAGTGAACCCCAGGGCTGATTCTCCATCAGAGCATCTGTTCCCTCCCACTTAGAGCTTAGAATCAAATTAAATTCTGTCTGTTAAGGGGATAGGGAGTGCTCTAAGAGCATTGGAGAGCGTACGTGTGCCCCAGATAGTGTGTGGGTAAACCATCTGTGTGCAGCGATGTGTAGGCAGCCCCTCCTGCCCAGAAATGGACAGATCCTCTCAAAGCAGGGTGGGAAGACCCAGCAGGCCACCAGAGGAGTCTGTAGTGACACACAGCCTCAGCTGCATGTGTGGTGCGGAGGGTAATTGGGGGCGTTGAGAGGTACTTGAGAGACATTCAGAAACTCCACTCTGATAAGACAGGCAGCAGAGATAACTCCTTTGTAGAAATGTGCTTTTCCCATCTGGCAGCTCTGCTTGAGGGACCCACTACTTCCGAGCCAGGAGAGTCTGACGGAGCTGCTGTTTTGTTTGTTTTTTTTTTTCCCTCCTTGGGGGCAGGATAACTTTGGGTATGACCTGGCAGCTGTGGAGGCCGCCAAGAAGAAGCATGAAGCCATTGAGACGGACACAGCTGCCTATGAGGAGCGGGTAAAGGCACTGGAGGACCTGGCCCAGGAGCTGGAAAAGGAGAATTACCATGACCAGAAGCGCATCATTGCCCGGAAGGACAATATCCTCCGTCTGTGGAGCTACCTGCAGGAGCTGCTGCGATCCCGGCGACAGAGGCTGGAGGCCACCCTGGCCCTGCAAAAGCTCTTCCAGGACATGCTGCACAGTATTGATTGGATGGATGAGATCAAGGTGGGCACCGAGGCTGCCCACCCACCCCACACCCCATTCTGTAGTCATCATGTGCTTCCTTAAATACCTGCCTCCAGTCAGTCTCTAAATCACAGTGGAGAAAGGACAAAAAAAAAATCACTAGCCCATGTTCTCAATATTCCCAGTAACCCAGAGATCTTGGGTTAGTGGTTGCACAAGCATCAACCTTGAGGAGTTAGAAAGAGATAGACAGTAATGAGAAGCCCACAGGATCAGGCTCCGAGGAGTTGGGCTCTGACTCTGGTTAGAATCTAGACCTACTCTGCAGGGAAACCAGAGAAGTCTGGATTCTCTCCCTCTGCTGCAGGAAGTCTTGGGTGAAAATAAGCATGAAATTGACCACAAGCTTTCTAAAAATAAATATGCCCAGGCTCCAGACCTTGAACTGGATGATGCAGATGAGTGTGAAGTTTGAGACTTTGTAGGACCTTGCATGGAAGATTCCAGAGGGCACCCTTTGTAGGAAATCCTACCCTGTAATATCTCTGGTCCGAAGCAGCCGCCACCTCCCTGCTGTATCCCTGTCCCCCAGCTAGGATACATGCACACACCCTAAGGGGGTGGCCTTTCTCTTCATTTGTCCTTGTCCCTCGCCAGGCTCACATCTTGTCTGCTGAGTTTGGGAAGCACTTGTTAGAGGTTGAAGACCTGCTGCAGAAGCACAAGTTAATGGAGGCTGACATTGCCATCCAAGGGGACAAAGTGAAGGCCATTACAGCGGCTACCCTGCAGTTCACTGAGGGGAAAGGTGAGGCAAAGGGCATTCGCTCCGTTGAGGCCTCTGATGCTGGACCCCGTCCTCTGGGCCCTTGTCCACCTTCGGTAAATCTGGAGCCACCTTGAGAATTCTGCCTCTTCCCTCAGGTGATGGTGTGCAAAATTTGAGGGGTGACCGCGCTGTCCTGGGTGCGGGCTGTTTCACCAGCCCATAACCAGAGAGACATCATAAGATGCATCTGCCTTCCGTTCTCTCTGCTACTGAGACTGTGTTTCTAGGTTCTTGTCTTAAATAACAGAGTTCATTACTTCCTGGAAATCCGTAACTGAGCTTTTTAAAATATCATGTCATGTTATGCATTTCTACAAGAACTGACTCAACTTTCAATCTCCCTCATTTCTAAAGTGTGGTGGGAGCCAATTATAAAGGATCTGGACTGACCTTTGAGTAACTGAGAATCCATGACTCCAGTCCCACAGGACCTCAAAGGGTTCAGTGGTCGAGCATTTGCCTACCACACACAAGGTCCCCAAGACCGTGAAAAATGGAAGCTTTGGCATTGTATGGTCCTGACCTGAAATTTGCCTATAAATGAGTCCCTTCCCTTTCTTTGTCTTCCTCTTCCTATTCCTCCAGGATATCAGCCTTGTGATCCCCAGGTCATCCAGGACCGTGTCAGCCACCTAGAGCAGTGCTTCAGTGAACTGAGCAACATGGCAGCCGGACGGAAGGCTCAGCTAGAGCAGTCTAAGCGACTCTGGAAGTTCTTCTGGGAGATGGATGAGGCCGAAAGCTGGATCAAGGAGAAGGAGCAGATCTACTCCTCCCTGGACTACGGCAAGGACTTGACCAGCGTGCTCATCTTACAGTGCAAGCACAAGGCCTTTGAGGATGAGCTCCGTGGACTGGACGCCCATCTGAAGCAGATCTTTCAGGAGGCTGAGGACATGGTTGCACAAAAGCAGTTTGGACATCCACAGATAGAAACCCGTGCCAAAGAAGTATCGGCTCAGTGGGACCACTTGAAAGAGCTGGCTGCCTTTCGTAAGAAAGACCTGCAGGATGCGGAAAACTTCTTCCAGTTCCAGGGTGATGCTGACGACCTGAAGGCTTGGCTGCAGGACGCTCACCGGCTGCTCTCTGGCGAAGATGTAGGGCAAGATGAAGGAGCCACGAGGGCCCTGGGAAAGAAGCACAAGGAGTTTCTAGAGGAGCTGGAGGAGAGCCGAGGGGTGATGGAGCACTTGGAGCACCAAGCCCAGGGCTTCCCTGAGGAGTTTCGAGATTCCCCAGATGTAACAAACCGACTACAGGCCCTCAGGAAGCTCTACCAGCAGGTGCTGACCCAGGCAGAATTGCGTGGACACAAGCTGCAGGAAGCCCTGGACTTGTACACCGTGTTTGGGGAGTCAGATGCCTGTGAGCTGTGGATGACGGAGAAGGGGAAGTGGCTGGACCAGATGGATATCCCAAACACACTGGAGGATCTGGAGGTGGTGCAGCACAGGTCAGAGGGCTCAGCCTTTGCTCATCTCCCCCCACCCCACTGCCCAGGAGGCTGAGTGTCACCTCCTACCGCTAGACCCTCCTTTGTTACATAGTGCAGGCATCGGGAGTTCTGGTCTGACTCTGGGACCTCCAATTCTTCACCCACTGGGACCTTCATAGTTCTGGAGACAAAGGGGATTTTTTTTTTAAATATTATTCAGTTACTTCTCAGATGAATTCTGAACATTGGAACACAGGAAAAGTGGAGGTGCTGTGGACATGGGGGCTGAAAGGTTGGGATTCTGTCACTTCTAACTCTCTGCGCTAGACCCTAAGCCGGAGAGCCACAAGGAGCCACAGAGACCAGTTTATAAACCACAGGTTTCTAAGGCCACTCTGACTTGTGGTATTGTGAGTCCATCAGCACCCTGGATATGGTCTGGGGACATGTTCATGCTGTGGAGGGGGTGAACCTTGCTGGAGAGTGGTGTCGTACCCAGGCTGAGGAGGGTGGTGCTAAAGCACTGGATGGAGAGGTGCTTCAGTTGTGGCTAGGGGACAAGATCAGACTGTAGGTGAATGGGGTACTCAGGATATGGAAGGGTCCGAGAAGGGAGGAGTGGTAAGGTGATGAAGAGGAGGCTCCAGCCATGTGGGTAGGGTTGTATTTAGTCTTTGCATCATCTCAGCAGCCTAGCACACAGAATCCAAGCATCAAGGAGCAGGAGGAACTGTTCCTTGAAGTAGTGCCAAGGTGGTCGGTCCTACACCGATGCTGGAGCAGTGGTTCCTGTCCTTCTTGACACTGTAACCCTTTAAATCCAGTTCCTCATGTTGGAGCAATCCCGAACATAAAATTAACTTTTTTTTTTTTTTGCTGCTTCATAAATGTAATTTTGCTACTGTTAGGAATCGTAATGTAAATATAAAATATCTCTTTTTTTAGATGGTCTTAGGAACCTCTGTGGAAGGGCCATTTGACCTCCAAAGAGACCGTAACCCACAGGTTGAGAACCACTGTGCAAGAGGGTGCTAGACTCTAATCAGGGAGAGTTGCCTTTTTCCCTCAGCAGCTCTCCTTACCCATCTCGGCAACAGACTTCTGACTAGGGATGGGAGCCTTTGGGCCAACATTTCTTGGTAGCAGAACTAGGGCAGATTAGCAACCAAGACAATGCAGGTATGACAGATGGCCCTTGGGGTGACTGACTCCTTTGCAACCCCATCACTATAAGCCCTTCACAGCCCGCACTGCTTCACACGTTTCTGTGGAGCTCTTGTCTGTATGTAAAGGACTGTCTCCTGACTTGGTTCAGAAACACTAAGGCATTAAATTGAATCCATTGAACTAAAACTCAGTGTGTACCAGCATATCTGCCTCCTTCCCTCCTGGAGACAAAGCATTCAGGATGTAGAGGGAGGAAGCCAGAACCAGAGGATCTGCTGCCCCTCACAGCTCCTGTTCTCTGTCCATCTCAGGTTTGACATCCTGGACCAGGAGATGAAGACCTTGATGGCGCAGATTGATGGTGTAAACCTTGCCGCCAACAACCTGGTAGAGAGCGGCCACCCACGCAGTGGGGAGGTGAAACAGTATCAGGACCGCCTGAACAAGAGGTGGGGAGTGGGCAGGGTGTGGGTTGGGGGGTGGTTTCTCCTAGCACCTGACACACACCTAGGGAAATGGCCTGAGCTATAAACTTTCCACTCTTTCTCTGCCAACCTGGTTGCTAGTACTGGGACTACAGCAACAAGAGGGGAAATCTATGCCATTGTAAGCATCAGAGAGGAGAGAGTGTTGGAGAGAGCTTTGAAAGCTGTGTCTGGGGATGAAGGCCTATGTCCATGAACTTATGATAAAAGGGACATTCTCATGTGCAGATAGTTAGGGTAGGTCACGTGCTCTTGTGCCATATTTCCCCAGACATTCCTGGACATGGGAAATTGCTTTCTGAGAGTTCTTAAGTACTGTCCGTAAAAGAATGTCCCTGCCTGTGCCAAAATGCTGCATCGATAATAAGACTGGCTGGAATGAAGAGAATTAGCAGGGAGCCTTGAGCAAGCTTCATGACTGGAACAAAAAGCAGGCCCTGAGGAGCCTTTAGAGAGGGGCTGCATTCAGAGCAGGGCATAATTGCTCATTAGTTCCTGGAGGATCTTTGAGGACAGAGCAAATGCTTGCATTCTCTGCATGTACTGCCGCGTGGTTACTCGGGCTTCCTAACCCTGGCCCCACTCACCTGCTGCCTATGCAGTTCACATAGGGAAGAGTCAGCTGTGAAGAAATAGGCTGGCACTCTGGGGACTGCTGGGAGCCTGTCGGGAAGGTAACCCCAAGCTGAGCAGAATGTTCTAGAGCCACTGGAAGGGGGCTGACCATCTCACCATCCAAGGATGGGGCCTGCCAGTCTGGAGATTCCTTTGCAAGTCTGATGTTCATACTGAGGGGTGCCTGTTCACCAGGCTTGTAGGCACTATCTAAGTGAGAATGGGAAAGGAAGAGAAGTGGGGGGGAGGGGGCTGGAGCTGCTGTTCAAGTGAAGCAGTTAGATGGGAAACTTCCAGGCAGGGAGAGCTTGCCAGCTATGTAATACCTTACAGTCAGGGCATGCTGACACTTACCATGGCTAAGCCATGCCCCACCTCAAGTGAAGAACTTGAAAGCAGTCACCATCCTAGGGTTTAAGAAGAGCTGAAGCATAGGGTGATGAGATAGCTCCTGCTAAGTCTAAGAGTTGAGGGGGGGTTGCTGAAAATCCTTCCAGCTCAGCAGAGAAGGGGAGGCTACGTCTTTACCGTGTGGCTGCCTCACCCCGTTTGGGGCAGCTCTTTGGTTTAGAATATTTGGGCTGATGCTAAAGGATGGAAATCTGCCTCTTCCTCTGGCTCAGCTGTGCAGAGACAGCAAGACTTGCCTGGTTCATCTCACACTCGTTTTGTACCTCCACCTCAGAGCCACTTCTCTGTTCCTGTCTGTCAGAGTGCTTTTTCTTTCAACTGTGTTTGCCAAAACCTGGCTGTGCTTAACCAGACAGACTCATGGGCCAGTTGTAAATACTCACTCCTTCCTTTCTTTGTACTGACTTGAGCTTTTCACCCAAACTCACATTTGATTTTTAAAGGTGTATTAATTTTTGTGTGTATGAACCTCAGTGTGTGTGTGTGTGTGTGTGTGTGTGTGTGTGTGTGTGTGTGTGTGTTTGAGACAGGGTTTCTTTATGTAGCCCTGGTTCTTCTGTAACAGGCTGGCCTTGAACTCAGAGACCTACCCACAGGCATCACTTTTTGTTGTTATTATGGTTGGTTTTGGTTTCTTTTGTTTTGTTTTGTTTTGAGACAGGGTTTCACTGTGCTGTTCTAGAATTCTGTAGAAACCAGTTTGGCCTCGAACTCAAAGATCTGTGTGCCTTGCCTTCTGAATGCTTGGATTAAAGTCAAGTGCAACCAGTGCTTAACCAGTTTAGCAGTGGCTTTCTAGGAGCCCAAAGCAAGCAAGCAAGAAAGCAAATGAACAAACAAACAACACACACACACACACACACACACACACACACACAATTTTTAAGCTCTCTTTCACAAGTTGGGAATTTAGCTGGGTGGGGTCTTGGTCTGAGGGCGCACTACTTTTATTCCAATGCAGAAAAAGCCTCTTAAAGGCGCTAGTCCCCTAAGCACCCTCTTCCAGCACTGCCCTGTCTCCTTAGCATCCTCCTCTAGCACTGCCCTGTCCCCTTAGCATCCTCTTCCAGCACTGCTCTGTCCCCTTAGCATCCTCCTCTAGCACTGCCTTGTCTCCTTAAAACCCTCTTCCAGCACTGCTCTGTCCCCTTAGCATCCTCTTCCAGCACTGCCCTAGTCCCCTTAGCATCCTCCTCCAGCACTGCCCTGTCCCCTTAGCATCCTCTTCCAGCACTGCCCTGTCC
>NW_022196912.1:91622418-91645815 GCF_008632895.1 Mastomys coucha | reverse complement strand
TGCCCTGTCCCCTTAGCATCCTCTTCCAGCACTGCTCTGTCCCCTTAGCATCCTCCTCTAGCACTGCCCTGTCTCCTTAGCATCCTCTTCCAGCACTTCCCTGTCTAGAACATTAATGTTTCCTGGTACTCCTTTTCTCTCTAAACCATACATTTTGTATTTCTTTCTGCCCCACTTGCTCTTTTTTGTCGTAGACCTGCCCAGGCACTCTCAGTAATGCCCAGGCCACAGACTGAAGAGATATCTACTCTTGACTTTTTTTTGACCAAAGATATTAGGTCATTACTTTTAAATTTAGCCTCAGGGAAGTTCTCACGACTTGAACATTTGCCAAAATACTATGGGAATGGTCTCTATGCCCAAGGCTGTTACTGGCCTTGCTTTCCTCTGAAGCCTCCTGAGCTGGACCTCTTACAGTCCACCTAGCTCTCAGCAACACTGTCTTCTAAGCTCCTACTAGAATGGCTTGTTAGGCTCTAATCTAACTGCTTTTCTTTTTGTTTGTTTGTTTGGTCTTTTCAAGACAGTTCTAGTATTTTAGTCCAAAATTCCAAAGTCTTCCACATTCCTCAAAAAAAAAAAAAAAAAAAAAAAAAAAAAAAAAAAAAAAAAAAAAAACAACAAAAAAAAGCAAACCAACATGGTTAGGTTCTTCAGAGCAGCAGCCAGTTTCTGCTACCAGCCTCTGTACCGTTACTTTTCTATCATGCTGATAAAACGCCACGACCAAGGCAATTTAGAAAAGGAAGTGCTTATTCGGGCTTAGTGGGAAGCAGAAGGCATGGCAGCAGGAACAGGAAACTGGGAGCTCATATTCTAAACCCTAAGCTCGAAGCAGAAAGAGTGAACGAGAAGTCTGTCCAAAGTGATGTACTTCCTCAAAGAAGGCTCCGCCTCTCAAAGGTTCCATAACTCTCACAGACAGTGCCACCAACTGGGGGACCAACTGCTCAGATTCCTGAGTTTAGGGGGAAACAAGCATTCAGTTTACCTTCGTTTTCAAACAGTGAGCAACGAGTTAGCTCAGCCCTGAGGGGGCTGAGGTTTATTGGATGTTACAGTCAACGGGAGACTCTAGGGTGTTGGCTAGACCTCAGTAGGTTTCTGCATTTCATAGCAGCATTGCGCATGAAGTCCAATGTCACTGTGCATTGCTATAGCAGTCCCTCCTGGAGTCTTCCCCCTCTCTCTTCTCATTCCCTTTCTCTTTTCACCAGGCCTCTTTTGTTTTTGTTTTGCTTTGCTTTCAGGCCCTAGGGCACTTTGAATGTGGCCCTGGGCATTTTCACGCTTCCTCTAGAGAAGCTAGGGACTGTCCCGAAGCATTCTTGAAGTTAATAATGTGAGCTTTCTAGGTATTTCCAACATTTCTGAAACTCTAGGGAAATTGTATAAAGAATGTCTCTGACTTGTGGCAGGGTTAGAACCTGATGAACCCACTGTGAGTCATCAGCATCATAAGCAGGAAACGCATTGGCAGGGGTGAGTGGGTAACCCCTAACACTCACTTAAAAGCCAGCCATGACTACCTGCGATTGTATTCCCAGCATGGGGGTGGGGTGGGGTAGAGACAGGCAGCTGGCACTGCCAGCCCACTGGCCTCACCAAAACAGCCTGCTTCAGGTCTAATGAGAGACTGTCTCAAAAAGTTAGATGGAGCCTGGCAGAAAAAAAACCCTGACATCCTCCTGTGGCCTCCACATATGCACACAGGGGAGCATGCCAGTATACACATATGGGCACAGACACCGCACATGCACACACAGCTCCGGCCAGGCACTGTGGCACTAGTAGTGGCTACTCTGGAAACTAAAGCAGGAGGCTCACCTAAAATCAAGAGTCAGGGACCAGTCTAGGCAGCTCAAAGCTGCTACACACCCAGCTTAGCAGCATGCACTCTGTGGTGTCGGTTGTTTCCCCTGTGGGTCACAGGGCTGACTGGGAGCTGCAGCCGCTGCCACTGCTCATTCCTACCCCAGTATCACACCTGATGATACTTCCAGCTCTGGTAAAGGGCAAAACCCACGGCACAGTTCCTACTAAATACATACTACCTTCACCCTAGCCAGAAGCCTAGCCATCATAGATCCCAGACTATTCGTAGTTACCTGAGGTTCAATTAAACATTATGTATGGCTAAGACCACATCATTGCTTGACTCCTGAGAATCAAGAACATCGGGTTCTCTCTTAGATATATCTTGGGTAAAATGGGACAAGTTAATTTTTGTTTACCTGCAGTTAAGTAGATACATATTGGTTTTTTTGTTTTTGTTTTTGTTTTTTTGGTTTTTTTACATCTTGTTTGTTTATTTTGTAATATACAAGGTCTCTGGGGGAAGACTGGTGGGAAATAGGGAAAGAGCATGCCTTGTTCTGTGTCTCCTCTGGGAATGGGGAGGTATCCATTTCCCTTGGTCTGTGTCTCCTCTGGCAGGTGGCAGGCCTTCCAGGCAGTGGTGTCAGAGCAGAGAGAGGCTGTGGACTCTGCTCTCCGAGTAAACAATTACTGTGTAGACTGTGAGGAGACCAGCAAGTGGATCATGGACAAGACGAAGGTTGTGGAGTCTACCAAGGACTTGGGGCAGGACCTGGCAGGTGTCATTGCCATCCAGCGGAAGTTGTCAGGGTTGGAGCGGGATGTCTTGGCCATCCGGGATCGTGTGAGTGCCCTGGAACGGGAGTCACAGTACCTAATGGAGTCACACCCTGAGCAGAAAGAGGACATTGGCCAGCGGCAAGCAGATGTTGAGAAGCTGTGGAAGGGCCTGCAAGATGCCTTGCAAGGTCAGGAGCTCTCCTTAGGTGAGGCCAGCAAGCTGCAGGCTTTCCTGCAAGATCTGGATGACTTCAAGGCTTGGCTGTCGATGGCCCAAAAGGCAGTGGCCTCTGAGGACATGCCTGAGTCACTCCCAGAGGCTGAGCAGCTCCTACAGCAACATGCAGCCATTAAGGAAGAGATTGATGCACACAAAGACGATTACCACAGGGTCAAGGCCTCTGGGGAGAAAGTGATCGAAGGCCAGACTGACCCAGATTACCAACTTCTGGGCCAGCGGCTAGAGGGCCTAGATACCGACTGGGATGCTCTGCGCCGGATGTGGGAGAGCCGAGGGAACACGCTCACCCAGTGCCTGGGCTTCCAGGAATTCCAGAAAGATGCCAAGCAGGCTGAAGCCATCCTCAGCAACCAGGTAGGAAGAAGTGTACAGGGCTGGGTGAGGTGTCCCTCGGGAGACTTACTAGTGGTGAGCTCTTCATAGTCACCAAGTAAAGGAAATCCTCAGTGTTCTTTCCTCATCACGTGCCTCTGGTCCCAAGTCCCAAGCTGTCTTGCTTTGGGTCATTTGGAAGCTAGAGAAGTGGACCTCGCCCTGCATTACTACCCTTTCCTGTAGCTTTCACCGCTACCCATGCTTGCCGCCCTAGCTGGGAGTGGGAGGCCAGGCCTGGGGAGCAGAGCCTTCTCTTTGCATTGCTCTGGAACCTGCACAGCTGCCTGTAGGTGCCCTTGCTTAGCTCATCCTCAGGCCTCCTCTGGAAATTTTACCTTAACAGGAATACACTCTGGCTCACTTGGAGCCTCCAGACTCCCTAGCAGCTGCAGAGGCCGGCATCCGAAAGTTTGAGGAATTCTTAGTGTCTATGGAAAACAACCGAGATAAGGTCCTGAGTCCTGTGGACTCTGGAAACAAGCTGGTGGCTGAGGGCAACCTGTATTCGAACAAGATCAAAGAGAAGGTGCAGCTGATTGAAGACAGGTACTCTTACCCCTGGATCCATGAGGCCCTCTGCTACACCGGGGCAAGGAGCCCAGGCTTGGTGCTAGTGTGACTTCTTTTGACTTCCCAGGTACAAGAAGAACAATGAGAAGGCCCAGGAGGCTACAGTTCTCCTAAAAGACAATCTGGAGTTGCAGAATTTCCTCCAGAACTGCAAGGAGGTGAGGCCAACAGATGGGTGCTTCTAAGATTTCAGTCAAAGGACTCCTGTCTCAAGAATGGCGACATCACATGAGCTGGGGACTTGGGGTACTTAGCTCAGTACTCCTTGATGCCTTCCGTTCCACAGTTCTTTTCTACCCTCCACCTCTAAGGCTAAGTCATCCTTTGGTTTGCCCCATCTAGGACAAGGTTTCTCATAGAGTGGTCTGAGAACATTCTGGGTTGGAATCACCCAGAGCCTGGACAGGATGCATGGCTATGGGGTCTGCACATTCATCCACACACAGGCCTCTTACGTAATGCTCCATTAGTGCTGACTCGAAATCCATAACGCTTTTTTGAGCACCTTCATTTTGTACTGGGCCCTAGAGTTATGGAACAAGTCCTGGTCCTGGTGCAAGCAGAGTGTTAGGCCCCTGAGGGCAGGCGGATAGGAACCTTAAGGAGAGAGTCTGCAGCTGACACTTCCCACATGCAGTGGGGCTTTCTGACTCCTCCTTGCTCTCCTCTTGGGGCTTCTTCTCAGCCCCTGTCATTTTGTTTCTATCTGCTTTTTTCCCTTGGTACAAGCCAGGCTTGGCATGATGCTAGGACATCTTAGCAGTATCAGACACACATCTCCCCCTTCCCCTTATTAATTATAGTTACCTTTAATCTCTTTCCCATGTAATATTTTCTTGGTATTTATTAATAATTTATCACCCCACCATCAGGATGGATCTATCCATCTGTCTATCTACTAAGAATGTACTGAGTTACTGCAGTGTCCCAGGCCTTGTCCTAGGCCCTGGAAGTATGGAAAGAACAAACTGTCTCACACCCAACATGATCTAGTAAGGAAGACATGGGTAACCCTTTGACCTTCTCCTGGAGGTATACTCAGAAACCACAACAGGGCTCACCCTTGCTGCCCACAGCTCACTCTCTGGATCAATGACAAGCTGCTGACATCTCCAGACGTTTCCTATGATGAAGCTCGCAACCTTCACAACAAATGGATGAAACACCAGGCATTTATGGCGGAACTGGCTTCCCACCAAGGGTGGCTTGAGAACATTGATGCAGTAAGTAGACAGTTGGACAATGGTACGGAGCTAAGTACCCGTGGCTTATGCTTCACCCGTGACGTAGAAACTGCCCTGAAGCTCTCTGGACAGCAGAGAGCTCGGCAGTGAGAATGAGGCCTTTAGTGTTCCAGAACAGCCAGGACTGCACAGAGAAACCCTGTCTCGAAAAACAAAACAAACAAACAAAAAAAACAAAGTGTAGGGGCTTGAGAGATGGCTCAGAGGTTAAGAGTGCTGACTGCTCTTCCAAAGGTCCTGAGTTCAAATCCTAGCAACCACATGGTGGCTCACAACCATCCGTAATGAGATCTGATGCCCTCTTCTGGGGTGTCTGAAGACAGCTACAGTGTACTTACATATAATAATAAAGAAATCTTTTAAAAAAAAAAAAAAACAGTGTGGCGGGGGTTCCACCTAGGAGTCATGTTCCTTTGCTTTCCCTGCTGTGGCCATCCAGGAAGAAGTAAACTCAGTGTCCGCATGAAGCCATGCCTAGTAGTGGTTAGGGCATTGCCCTGGGAAGCAGACGGAGTTCTCTTCCCTGCTCTGAAACAGGGACAATAGCTCTCACCCACGGAGCCGGAAGCATTGCATGCTTGCAGACAGAAAAAGCACTTAGGCTAGTGTTTGACAATTGGGAAGCCATTGATGATACTGACCACTATTAATAGAATATATGCCTAGAGCCAAGTCCTATTACACTGTCCACAACCAAAACACACATTTATACAGGGGAAACCAGGTCAGGCAGCCTTAGTGACTAACCTATCTCTGAGGCGGAAACATTACTTCTGGAATTTATAAGGGATTCCCATGCTAGGAGTACCCGGATCTGATTTGTTAATTAGTTTGTTTATTATTAATTTTTTTTATAAGACAGGATTTTGCTCCGTAGCCCAGGCTAGTCTCAAACTCATGACTCCCCGCTTCGGCCTCCTGAGTATAGAGATTACTGCTATACACCACTCCCTACCTGGCTCCTGATAGATTTTAATCTTCTTTTTCTTTCTTTATTTCCTAGGAGGAGGGTAACTGGGGGATTAAACCTCTACCATTCAGCTAGGTCCCCCACCCTATCCTCATCTCATTTTTTAAATTTTTACACAGGGTCTCACTTAAGTTGCCCAGGTTAGCCTTTAGTTTATTTTGTACGTCAGGTTGACCTTTAACTCCCTATCCTCCTGCCTCACCTTTCTGAGTGCCTGTGCTACCAGGCCTGGCTCCTGAATGAATCTTGAATTTTTCTTTCAGTATTAGTCCCTATGCTGGGATCTCTCTGAGTCATTTGCCCAAACACTGCTTCCCCTGCCCCACCCCATCTGTAGATAACTTTAGAGGTTCAGAGCGATTTTTGGTGTGGCCTCACCCAAAGGCCTGTGTCAATTCCTGGCCTAACCAACTTCCTCTCAGGATTTCTCTTGTAACCACCTGGAGTGGGTCCCCTCAAAGGCCACTGAAGCCCAGAGTGCGCTCTGCTCCTTCCCCAACAGGAGGGGAGGCAGCTGATGGCAGAGAAGCCCCAGTTCAAGGATGTGGTGTCAGAAAGGCTGGAAGCCCTGCACAAGCTCTGGGATGAGCTGCAGACCACCACAAAGGCGAAGACGGAACAGCTCTCTGCCGCCCGGAGCTCTGACCTGCGCTTGCAGACCCACGCTGACCTTAACAAATGGATCGGAGCCATGGAGGACCAGCTGCGATCAGATGACCTGGGCAAGGATCTCACCACTGTCAACCGGATGTTGGCTAAGTTGAAGGCATGTGAGCCCACTGTACACTCAAGGTTGGAGTAGAAGGGATCTTAGGGAGCCAACTCGAACCCTTAAAGTAAGCAAGCGCCCCTTCTTTTCTCTTAGCTTGACTTTGTATTATGCAAAAACGCCTTGCGTTTCAGAAGCCGTCTCCTACCCCCTTGCAGTGGGTAGGGGAGGAATCTAGTAAAAAAGGAGCATGGGAAATAACAGGAGGAAAGACTGAGGAGGAGCATCTAGGGAACTTCCTGGGGGAGGCTGCACTTTAAATGGGCCTCAGAGGATGGGTAGAGGCACACCCTCCAGGTATCCCAGACGGTGGTGCTGACGCTGTTTGTCTCATCCCAGCGCGTGGAGGAACAAGTGAATTTGCGGAAGGAGGAGCTGGAGGAACTTTTTGCAGAGGCACCCTCGCTAGGAGCGGAGGCAGGAGACACGGACATGAGCATCGAAAAGCGGTTCCTAGACCTTCTAGAGCCTCTGGGGAGGAGGAAGAAGCAGCTGGAATTGTCCAAAGCCAAGCTACAGATCAGCCGGGATTTGGAGGATGAGACGGTGCGTGATCTGCAGCCTACCCAGGGGCTGAGGTGCCAGCTGCCACGGGGGAAGCTGGCTGCTGCCTAGAGCAACCGTGGCAGCAGATGACTGGTCATCCCGCCCCTTATCTCATAGGGCTGCTTTAGAGATTGTGTTAAATAGAAAATTGGGGTGGGTACTTTGTAAATGGGAGCTTACAAGTCACGTGTTAGTACTGGTAGGGGGACTTTGGGAACAAGATTCCACTTTGGGATCAGAAACAGGTTATTTGGAACTTTAGTTTGAAATACCTGTCTGTAAAATGGGGCCAAAATCCGAGGGGGGGTGTTGGGAAGAACCAGGCAGCACCTTGCCTGTCTCTTTGTGGGTGTCCTGGAAAAGGTAGCTGTTTGTGATTAGTATCAGCTATCTCCTACCTCCTGCTCTCTGCAGCTCTGGGTGGAAGAGAGGCTGCCACTGGCTCAGTCAGCTGACTATGGCACTAATCTGCAAACTGTGCAGCTGTTCATGAAGAAGAACCAGGTGAGTCTCATCTCACCAGCGCATCTGCCAATGCTTGGTCCAGGCTGGCCCCTGGGGGTCTGGCCTAGCCATGATGTACAAAGGACTGGTGACAGCAGATTATTGCTCCTGATGGCAGCTTTTCAGTCCCCTAACTTCACTTGAAGTTTCAATGCAGAAAGGGCTCTAGTGGTTGTAGAGAGGAGAGGCATCATGCTACTTAGGGATTTAGAGCCACCAGACTCTACCAAGCTCAAATGAGTACCTGGCTTGGGGTGGGTGTGGGGGAACAGGGGGTGTCCAGTATGCTGCTGTAGTCCCAAGAGGAGGCCACCAGCACCGCAGCATTCCCTTGTCCTCTTCTGGAGCTAAGCTTGGCTTTCACAATGTCCTTAGACTCTATAGATCCTGTCCCTCTACACACACGACCATCCCCATGAGGCTCCACCCCATTAGAAAGTCACTGAGTTGGACTCTGAGTCCTAGAAGCAAGCATCTACTGAAACTCTCTTTGAGGACAGATAAGGTGCTTGTGGCTAGAATCCCAAATACTAGCAGATACCAAACACTTTTCTTGTCCAAGCTGCAGAGGGAGCCTGCGTCCTAAGAAAGCCAGCCGTGTGGGATTGCAGTGGCCTCATGCCTGGCCTGGGGTTGGCCTCAGGCCTTTCTCTAGAAGTCAAGATTCGGAGTGGAAAATACAGTAACACACTCCAGCAGGGCAGGTGCTTGTGCATGTTGTTATTCATGTGTTCTAAGTGCTGGAAAACAGTGCTCTGCGCACACCTTGCCCTTGCTCCTGCCTTTAGATGACTTTAAAAGCTTGGAGGAAATTGTCAAGATGGAGGAGCTATAAGGAGCCCAAGAATACATACTATCCCTAGAAAGCTTTTTGATCCCCAGAAAGGGGATCAAGTATCAGGGCCTCCAGAAGAAAAAGAAAACCAAGTCAAGAGTATTGTACCAAAATCAGGGCCTGGTGTTGAGGCCGGTGGCTCTCTCTCTCCCTGGTGCTGACCTGTGGCTGCACGGTGTGTTCGTTAAAAAGGAAGCAATGTATAAATGAGATATTTTATTGTAGGAAGGAGAAAATAGGCCAGCCAAGTAGAGAGAAAGAAGAGGAAGGAGAGGAGAAAAGAGAGAAAGAAAGGAAAGGAAGAAAGCAAGAGAGGAACAAAGAGCAAGAGAGGAGAGGAAGAGCAGAGACAAAGAGCGAGAGAGAGAGAGACAGAGAGAGAGAGAGAGAGAGAGAGAGAGAGAGAGAGAGGGAGAGAGAGGGAGGGAGAAGGGAGCAAACCGCCCCTTATATTGTATGGGGCGTGGCATGTCTGACTTGTGGTCAGATGACTGGGGATAGGGTCCAGCTAGAATGCTGGGAGCTTGGGGCATTGTCTGCCTGCTAGAGCACACATGTCCTGCCGGGGCAGCTGTGAGGGGTTGTGACTGAAACAGGAACCAAAGACTCAGGAGTTATGGCCAAGCTCCTTCCACCCCCTGCAAGCAAAAAACTGCCCACAAAGGCTCCAGGGCTCAAAGCCAATTACTCAACTGAGCTTAAGTTGCCTGAGCAGACCACTGCCCCACACACCAGGGTGGGTGGGAAGGGCCATTTTGGTGGCCAAAGGCTCAAATGAGAAATAACGATATACAGTTCAGATCTGAGCCACAGAAATGGAGACAAACGGAAGCTAAAGCATTCCACAAGGTACCAGTAGCCATCAGCTTGCTCTTTTACCTGGAGCAAAGACATGCTAACAAAAGATGGCCGTTGCAGGTTCTGAAGTTGTTTTCCTTTCCTTTAGCATGGATGCCCAAAACTAAGCTCTGAGAGTGTAGATAGCAGGAGTCAAGAGCCTAGGTCTGGCCTGTGAATGTAGCTTAGATGGCAGAGCCTTGCCGGCCATGCCCAAAGCCATGGGCCAGATCCACATATACTGGGCTTGTGATGAACACCTGTAGCTCCAGTTTCTGAGCATAGTGGAGACAGAAGGATCACAAGTTCAAGGCTAGACCAGAGCTACATAAGACCCTATTTCAAAAAGTGTGGTGGTTGGGGGTTGAGGGAGGGCGCACTGGAGGGAGGGATGGGTCAGCAGTTGAGAGCACATATTGCTCTTCTAAAACACCCAGTTCCCAGCACTTCCATCAGACAGCTCACAACTATCTGTAACTCCCATTCAAGGGGATCTAACGCCCTCTTCTGGCTCCCATGGGTACCTGCACACGTGTGGCATACACTCAGACATACAAGTAGAAAGATAAATTAATAAATGAAAGTCTTTTTTAAAAACCACCAAGACTGCTACAGCTGTGTTCAGTCTTAGCCCCTCATTCAGTGCCCTGTGCCAGGTTCCCAGGACTTGTCTGGGAAGAACACCTGCAGAGTATGGATGGACACACACATGGCGTGCTTAGCATCCTGCCACAAGTAGTATCAAGGCTATCACTTGCTTTACTCTGGCAGGAGGGGTAGGGAGGGTCTCCTGCTGCCTCCTCATCCATGGCAAGGCTCTGCCTCTGAGTCCTTCCTCTGGCCACAGACCCTGCAGAATGAGATCCTAGGCCATGCGCCACGGGTGGAGGATGTGCTTCATCGAGGGCAGGAGCTGGTAAGGGCAGCTGAGATTGACTGCCAAGACATCGAGGAGCGCCTGGGGCATCTGCAGAGCTCGTGGGACACACTGCGGGAGGCGGCGGCTGGCCGGCTGCAGCGCCTGCGGGATGCTCATGAGGCACAGCAGTACTACCTGGACGCCGGCGAGGCCGAAGCGTGGATCAGCGAGCAGGAGCTCTATGTGTTCTCTGATGAACCCCCTAAGGTACATGGGCGGGGGCAGAGTCTGCCAGCCAGCTGAGCAGATAGGCAGAGCAGTGGTGGGCAAGCATTGGAGAGTCTGGAAATCCAGGTATATGAGAAAGTAAGGGCAAAGTATGGGTGTGTAAGGAACCTACAGATTCCTGCTCTTCTGTGGTACTCCTTAGGGCATCCCACTTCATTAAGAACATCCCTACAGTTTTCCAACTTGCCACCCAAAGG
The DNA here is from genome assembly GCF_008632895.1 of Mastomys coucha. Classification (NCBI taxonomy): domain Eukaryota; kingdom Metazoa; phylum Chordata; class Mammalia; order Rodentia; family Muridae; genus Mastomys; species Mastomys coucha. The sequence goes on along the minus strand of NW_022196912.1, from coordinate 91,634,982 downwards.
CTCTTCATAGGCTATTGTGGCCGTGCTGTGAGATGGAGGGACAAAGGACATAAGGGGGTCTCTCAGGACTGCAATGACCCAATCCTCTCCCCCAGAAAAGCCACTGTCATTTTCGGGGACTGGGGAGGAGTAGTACCTTCTCCAGGACCTAGGAAGTTTTCGTGGAGACAGACTTTTTGGAGTTGGGCTTGAAATGAAGGGCAGAAACAAAGTAAGACTCTAAAGAGCTGAGAGAGGAGAGGGACTTGAAATGAAGGGCAGAAACAAAGACTCTAAAGGGCTGAGAGGAGAGGGGCTGGGGACAGCTCTTCTAGGAGGCAGGAACAGGAAGGGAAGGTATGTGGCTTTCCCTCTCAGCCTGGCTCCCCAGAACTTAGCCATAGTTTTCCAAAGACAGGAGTATGGTAGGGTAGGGCTCTGGTGCTCACCGCCTGCTGCCTCGCAGGATGAAGAGGGCGCCATTGTGATGCTCAAGAGGCACCTGCGGCAGCAGCGCACAGTGGAGGAGTATGGACGGAATATCAAACAGCTGGCTGGCCGAGCCCAGAGCCTGCTGTCTGCAGGCCACCCTGAGGGGTATGTGTGCCTCCTGCGTTGGCATGGCCGGTTTCGGGCATCAATCAGACCAGGAACCCTTCAGACCCAAAGAGGGAGAAATGGGACCGTTTTCCCCAGAACTAGAGGTTTCTGGACTACTGGTTGTCCTTGTTCCGTCTTGTTCCTTGGGTTGTGTCAAGTCCTACAGGGTAGACCACTGAGACTGCGCTTGTATAAAAGTCAGAATCAAAATGCCCCTGGTGAGCCGAGAACCCTGTCCTTTGAAGAGTTAGCCTATACTAAGAGACCCTGAAGGCCAAATCTAGTTTTGGTTTTGGTTTTTCGAGGCAGGGTTTCTCCATGTAGTCCTGGCTGTCCTGCAACTCACTCTGTAGACCAGGCTGTTCTCCAAACTCACAGAAATCTACCCGCCTCTGCCTCCTGAATGCTGGAACTAAAGGCATTCACCACCACCACCTGGTTTTTATCTTTATTTTTTATTTATTTATTATGTTTTAATGTTTCCAAAAAAAGAACTTCAGGACCTCAGAGCAAATCCTTAGGTATGAGTCAGGTAGATCCTGGCCAGACTTCAGATATCACAGGCTACTCCAGCCATGGCTCTGTTCTCAGTTTCCGTTAGTCCCTGCTCTTGCCACCGCCGCCGCCCCCACTCCACACACATGCTGTGTCTCCTTGGCAGCCACCCCACACATCTCCCAGGGAGCCCCAAGAATTGAGTCTCTGGTTCTGTCCTTTTCTGGAGAGCTAATTGGGGTCACTTACTGAAGTTGCGGGGGGAGGAGGGGGCAGAGGAAGGGTGGTGAAGAAGATTCACCCTTTGTGCCCTGACCTCACCAGAGAGGCACTGTGAGAGGCAATGTGTGTGGGGACAGAACAACACAGCCCTGCTGTCTCCAGGGGAATTGCACCCTGAGGGAAGCTGGTATTCCTTTTCTTTTCTTTTCTTTTCTTTTCTTTTCTTTTTTTCCTTGTTTTTTTTGAGACAGGGTATCTCAGTATAACCCTGGCTGTCCTGGAACTCACTCTGTAGACCAGGCTGGCCTCGAACTCAGAAATCCACCTGCCTCTGCCTCCCAAGTGCTGGGATTAAAGGCGTGCACCACCACTGCCGGTTTAGGTATTTCTTTTCTACCCAATTCTTTTCCTGGAAAAAATAAACCCTGTAACTTCTGGGGTCAGCTACTCTGGGTTCTTCTATTTTGTTTCTGGGTTTTTGTTGTTGTTGTTGTTGTTGTTGTTGTTGTTTTGTTTTGTTTTGGAACTGAGGATGGTGCCTGTGATCTCACACCTGCTAGGCAAGAGTTCTCCCCCAGAGCTGCCCGCAGGCCTTGCCCTGGGTCTCGATCACCTTCCTTAAGGCATTTCCTGATTTGGGTCCCAGGGAGCAGATCATCAGACTCCAGGGGCAAGTGGATAAGCAGTATGCAGGGCTGAAGGACATGGCGGAGGAACGGAAACGGAGACTAGAGAACATGTACCACCTGTTCCAGCTGAAGAGAGAGGCTGACGACCTAGAGCAATGGATTACGGAGAAAGAGACGGTGGCCTCCTCCCAAGAAATGGGGCAGGACTTCGACCACGTGACTGTGCGTACCCACAGCTTCTACTTTCTTGTCTCCCTCTAAGTCAGTAGACACAGGCAGCCCATCACTCCAGACCCGTATGACTCCCCTGCCACTTGGAAGAAATGGCACAAAGATACAGTCACACAAGTGGCAAGCAGCTGACAGACCATCTATCCTGGGGAAAGTGTGACAGCTAGTTCTAGGTGGCCATTTTAACAACCTGGCAAAGTGACCCCCGCCTTCCCCTAGCTAACCACATTCTTATCTGCCCCACATCCAGATGCTCCGTGACAAGTTCCGAGACTTTGCCCGGGAGACTGGGACTATCGGGCAGGAGCGAGTGGACAACGTGAATGCCATCATTGAGCGGCTCATCGATGTAGGCCACAGCGAGGCAGCCACCATTGCCGAGTGGAAGGATGGGCTCAATGACATGTGGGCAGATCTGCTGGAGCTCATTGACACCCGCATGCAGCTGCTGGCTGCCTCCTACGATCTGCACCGCTATTTCTACACAGGCACCGAGATCCTGGGCCTCATAGATGAGAAGCACAGAGAACTGCCAGAGGACGTGGGGCTGGACGCCAGCACAGCTGAGTCCTTCCACCGGGTCCACACTGCCTTCGAGCGGGAGCTCCACCTCCTGGGAGTGCAGGTACCATCTGCCCACTTCCCGCCTGCAACCACCTTCTCCTGGTGTTGGTGTTAGGGGCCCCACTTGGCTCCTATGGGGGAACCTCTAGAATGGGCATCAGGTTTTTCTTCCTTAGACAGTCAACAGCTCAAGACAGAGCGCAGCAGCCCTCAGACACTCGTTAGCTTCAGGAGTGGTTCTTCGAGCTATAGTTTCCTGGCTTGTGTACAGCTTATCAGCTAACACACAGTGCTTTTTCAGTGCTGGGTATTATTTTAAGGGATGTGCGTAGTGGCTGGATCTTCATGTAGAAGTTGAGCAAACAGGGACACCTCATAAAAATACTGGGAGGCCAGGAATGTCCATTAAGCTTAAAGTCAGAGAGCTTCAAAAGGGTTTACTGACTAAACATCCATTCCCAGGAGATGCCCTAATTGCAGGGAGTAATGCTCGGTTCCTGGAAATGTCCCCAGTAGGGGGTAGACCTCCCCCCACCCCTTCTATGTGCAACAGGTATCTCCTCCTCACCTGGGGCACAAAGGGCTATGGATACAAAGAACAATGAGCTCCACCAATGAGAGATAACCAACTCATGCTGTAAACTAAAACCTATGTTCTGAAAGGGTATAAAAAATGTGTGCTTTTGTTCCTCATGGTCACCTTTGCCCTGATTGTGGGACGACCCCAGTATACTGGATCATTATTAAACCTCTTGCTTATTGCATTGATTCTCTGTCTCTGTGTCTTTGTGAGTGGGACGACATCCTGGACGTAAGACTCGGCTCTCCGAATCTTACATTCACAGGTGTCTCTAAGTAGACACTCACATTGCGTTTGCATATGAGGACAGTGCAGTATAGAATGTTTGCCTGGGGAATAGTGGATAGAAGGTGGAGCCAGAACACAGGCCCTAGTAGCCTGGCTCTAGACCCCTCAGGCTTAGCCACTAGACAGGTCTGCCTTTCATGGGGTTCTAGAGTCCCTAAAATCTACTTAAATCCCTCTCTGATCACTGGAGCATACCTGAGGGAGCTCTGCAGACTCTCTGAGAGCTTGATGTAATAGGCAGGCTCAGTGAGGGACGCCAGCTTCCAGAGGCTCCGTTGGCTTCCAGGGGAGTTGGGAGAGTTGGGCTGGCAGTACAGTCTTGAGCCAACTCCACAGGACTCAGGGAGAGATCACTGAAGTAGATCGGACCCCTTAGTTCATCTTAGGGATTTGTCCTCCAGCTGAAGGTATTGCCTGGTGTGTAACTGTCATGTGTGGAGTGTCAGAGCTACTGAGGCAGGAAAAGCTCCATTGAGGTGTAAGGAGTGAGGGGCACTATTGTCCCTGAGTTGGCCCTGGTCAAAGGATTTGGGGTAGGCCCATCCTTGAAGAGGCAGCATGCAGGGTGAATAAGAACCAGGAACCTGCCAGGCAGTGGTAGTGCACACCTTTAATCCCCAGCACTTGGGAGGGAGGCAGATTTCTGAGTTTGAGGCCAGCCTGGTCTACAGAGTGAGTTCCAGGACAGCCAGGGCTACACAGAGAAACCCTGTCTTGAAAAACAAAACAAAACAAAAAAAGAACCAGGCACCTGGGAATATAGTTCCAACCCCAGCTGTCCCCTTGGTTAGTAGGAGGAACCTGGGGCCATCCACTTAGCAACCCTGTGCCTTGGTTCCCCCATCACAAAAACGGATATAATAGTACCTCTTTGATAGATTGCAGTAAAGATGAAGAGCGTTAATTAAATTTTTAGGACTGTGCTTGGGTCAGTGGTTACTCTCATTACTTCATTCCTGAGGAGGGGAGGCTAAAGAGAATTGAAAGCCTTTCACCCTCAAACCCTGGGCCAGAACCCAGCACATGCCCTGGCAGGCAGAGGCACTAGAGCAGGGAACCCTGTTCTGTAGCATCCTGCCTTGCAGTGGTGCCCTAGGGAGGGCTCAAGAGGAGACAGGCAGCCTTCCAGCCTTACCCCTGAGAGACGGTCTTCCCTCATCACAGGTGCAGCAGTTCCAGGATGTGGCCACCCGACTGCAGACAGCTTATGCTGGGGAGAAGGCAGACGCCATCCAGAGCAAGGAGCAGGAGGTGTCTGCGGCCTGGCAGGCACTGCTCGATGCGTGTGCAGGGCGTCGAGCTCAGCTGGTGGACACAGCAGACAAGTTCCGCTTCTTCAGCATGGTGCGTGACCTCCTCTCCTGGATGGAGAGCATCATCCGGCAGATCGAGACCCAGGAGAGACCCAGGTGAGGGGCGTCCTCAGGAATACTCTAGTACAGCCTAGGAGAGTTGGGGCTCCTCCAAGAGAAGTGATCCCAGGCTACCCAGCACATGGAAATTCCTGATGGGTAGCAGAGACCTGAGCTGGGTGCAGGTGGAAACAGAGTGGTTTATCTTCTACTGGGAGAACTGACTGTTTGAAAGTAATAGAATAAAGATGTCAGTCATTTTGAATCTCCAAGGGGACAGTGCCCACTATTGTCAGTGAAAGTACATGAGTCATATATCTGGACTGGCTGGAGTCCATTCTTCTCCAGCACTGAGATGTCAAGGCCACTCCCCTAAAACTCACTATAAAGCTGACTGTCCATAAGAGGCAAGGTCAGGCTCATGACAGTTGAAATCCAGCAGGGGCTGGACCTCTACCTCAGCAAGTGTTGGTGGCCTGTCTCTGTTCCTCTGCCTGTAAAAGGTACTTTAACACTTTTACTGAGATATCACTTGCATGTTCTCCTTGTCCTTTCTGAAGTGTGTCATCTGTGGTATATGTATATTTCCAATGGTTCAATCATTCCCTCACAATCTAACAGTATATTTCATCATCGCCACACATACACACCCAAATAAGACCTGGTCCTGCTCATGTCAGCACAGGTCTTTAATCCCACAGCACTCAAGAAACAGAGGCAGGCCGGGCGGTGGTGGTACACACCTTTAATCCCAGCATTTGGGAGGCAGAGGCAGGCAGAATTCTGAGTTCGAGGCCAGCCTGGTCTACAGAGTGAGTTCCAGGACAGCCAGAGCTACACAGAGAAACCCGGTCTCGAAAAAACAAAACAAAAAAATGAAAGAAAAAAACAAACAAACGAACAAACAAAAAACCTCACCATTACCATTACCGTTACCACCATACACAGCACTCACTGTGCTCCCTGCCTCTGGCCCCTGGGCAGCTGCTTTTGTACTCTTGTCTCTCTGTCAACCTAGTCTCTGTGTTTTGTATAAACAGTATCCGCACAGCATATTGTCTCCCGTGACTGGCTTCTTTCCCTCAGCCTGTTTCAAAGATTCATCCATGTAGCATGACTCAGTAATTCATTCCTTTTTATTGTCAGACAATATTCCCAGGCTTTTTTAGGGTCCCTGTTCTCCTTGCTGAGCCACTCACCAGTGAAGACACTAACGTGCTAGTGTTACTCCTGGGGCTGGGACAGAGAGGAATTCCTGACTAGCCAGAGAGGAGAAAGTATAGACAAGACTCCTCAAAGGAGGTCTGGGTGGCCCAATTTTCTTTCTCAAACTGCCTCTCTGCCCTGGTCCTCCTATCCGCAGGGATGTCTCCTCTGTAGAACTGCTCTTGAAATATCATCAGGGCATCAAGGCGGAGATCAATACCAGAGCCAAGAACTTCAGCACCTGCCTAGAACTTGGGGAGTCCCTGCTACAGAGGCAACATCAGGCCTCAGACGAGGTGAGTCTCTCCATGTCACTGTGCTCATGCTTGCTGGCCAAGCAGTTTCAGGGAACAGGAAGGAGATGATGCATCCAAGGAACTGAGGTGCCTACAAGTCAGAAATCAGAGCCATCTCAAGCCCATCCCCTGCCTTACGGAGGTGGGAGCATCCTAAAGGAAAGGAGGCTCATACCTGCCCAGTACCCACATGAGCCTGTCCTTTGGAGTTGTTGCCCCTACTTCCCAGGTGAGACACCTGAGGGTACCTCAGAAGCATGAAGTGACTTATCCAACTTAAGCATGAAGTTACTTATCTGCAAGTAGCAGAGTCAAGACTTGAATCCAGGACTGTGTGGCAAAGCTTGCTCTTTGCAGCTGTCTGTGCTGCCTCAGACAGTAGGGAACATCACCAAAGCCTGGATGTCTCCCCTTTCCTCTCCACAGATCCGGGAGAAATTGCAGCAGGTGATGTCCAGGAGGCAGGAGATGAATGACAAGTGGGAGGCCCGCTCTGACAGGCTCCACATGCGTGAGTATAGCTCAAGGCAGGGGAACCGAGGGCAGGGTCTAGCCACCCCCTACATGGAGGTACAAGGTACCACACCATGCCTGGAAGAAACTCCATGGAGGTAGTTGGTGACAAAGCTCTGGGCCACAGCCCTGAGGAGAGGCAGGCAGGTGTGTGCAGATAAGTGTTCCACCCTCTTACCCTGGCCCACCCTCCTTCTCATCCTCCACACTCCACATCCTGTGCTCAGTTTGGTTCCCCTGAGGAGCTGAGGCTTGGGAAAGGTCAGGGAAGCTCTCGTTTCTCCTGAGTATTAGGCCTTCATTTTGTTCTGTGGAGGTCAGGAGCTCTGTCTCCAGCAGCTGGAGGCTGAGGTGAGCGGGGGTTGGGGGGTGAGCAGGGATAAAGCCAGGACTTTAAAGTTGGTCTCCATGTTTGTTTGTCTGTGAGTGTGTGAGATAGATAAGGGAAAGAATTTGAGATTGCTTTGGGGATTGCTCCCCAAAGCAAGGAAATATAAGCCACAATGGAGTTGGTTCCAATGGCTGCTTTAATGACTCTGGCTGTGCATGGTGCCACACACTATTAATCTTAGCACTTAGGAAGTGGAGGAGAGAGGACTGAGAGTCTGAGGTGGCTAGCCTGGGCTGAACACTGAGACCTGTCTCAAAGGCTAAGGGGGAGTGATGGAGCTCAGTGATAATGAACAAAGCATGAACAAAGGCCTGAGTTTGATACCCAACACAACAAAAGTGAAAATAAAATAGTATACATTTATAAATTTTGACATGTGTAAGTAAATTTATATACATGTAAAATTTTGTGTAGCTGTGGAACCATTGGTGGAGATAGGGTGGGTCTCTAGTGTGGGAGTGAACTGGCTTTAGGCAGAATTCACGGCTGAGCAAGGTGCCCATATAGTTGAGGGATACCCTGAATGCTAACTGGCCCTTGGGCCTTGTGGGTGGGGTCCTGGCTTGTTCTCACGGCAGTGCTGGAGGTGTGCCAGTTCTCGAGGGATGCGTCTGTGGCCGAGGCGTGGTTGATAGCCCAGGAGCCCTACCTGGCCAGCCGGGACTTTGGACATACAGTGGACAGTGTGGAAAAGCTCATCAAGAGGCACGAGGCGTTTGAGAAGTCCACAGCCAGCTGGGCAGAGCGCTTTGCCGCCCTGGAGAAGCCCACCACGGTGAGCTGAGGCTGTCTGGGGGATGGGAAGGCCACAGCTATTAGGATGGTGCGGTACTGGCTCTCATGGCCTGTACTCAGGCTGGTAAGAGGGTGGATGGGCACAGGAGAATACTGATGTGTAAACACCAAAGACAAACCATGTGACTCGGGCTGCAAGCATTGGGGTGTATTACGGTGCTGGGCCAAGCTTAGATCATCTGAGAATTAGCTCCCCTATGTGGCCGCTCTGACCCTTGACCTTTCCCTCCCTGCAGCTTGAGCTTAAGGAACGCCAGACTCCAGAAAGACCCACAGAGGAACCTGGGTGAGTATCAGCCCTGTGTTCCATGTACAAGGAGCCAAGCACATTGTAAAGGGGTGACTGGGGATGAGGAAAAGGAAGCCGCTAATCAACAGCTGCCATGTGAACAAAAAAACCTTTGACCTCTCCTGGGTGCCCTGTCAGCACAACCCAGAATGTTCAGAGCTCTCTTGCAGCAGGCACAGAAGCCTGAAGCCCAATACAGGAAGGAAGGGTTAGCTAACGGTGCCTGTTGCTAAGCCAACCTTTCCCTTAGGAACTCCCGGACACTGCCCTTGGGCTGTCTCATGTGGAATTCGTGCATTTCTGATGTGTCTACTTTTCACTTTTCCCATGAAGCCGTGGGTCAACTCCTTGCTGAGCCCCTCTGGGAAGGAGCCAAGGATTATGCCCTGTGCATGCTCTGTGCTCCCAGTGCGGGGAAAGCCAGGCCTTGCAGAGAGGCACCTGTCACTAAAGAGAGATTGTGTCTTCTTTAGGCCTCAAGAGGAGGAAGGCGAGACAGCTGGCGAGGCACCCCAGGTTCACCATGCGGCCACTGAGAGAACATCCCCGGTCAGTTTCATGTCCCGCTTGTCTAGTTCCTGGGAGTCGCTGCTGCCAGAGCCTGCTCACCCCTTCTAGGCTCAGCCAGGGCAGAAGGAAGGCGCGGACAGGGTGTGCTTCCTGGTCCCCACCCTCATCCTGCCCATGTGCCCCCTCTAGGAATCTCCTTCAGATCCGTCTACTTTTATACTTAGATTTTAATTCTTTAAATAATTCCTCTCCTTCCAACCCAGAAGCCAGCCCACCAACATGATTCTACAAGTTTGGTTTCCTCTAGTCTAATAAATTTTATGGGATAAGTCCATCACTATGAGCACAGGGCAAACACTTTACTCAGAGTTGATTCTGTTGGGTACATGGTCTCTCTTCCCATTTTCCTTCAAACCCCGTCCTTAGCACAGTGCCCTCTCCCATACATGCTGGCACATACATGTCCACACACATACGAACCAACAGACTGCCTCACCCTGCTGAGCCACTCACAGACATCTCGTGCAGCAAGGGAGAGATGTCCACCCATCCAGCAGATTTGTTTTCAGACAGAGCCCATCCCTCTGTGGCTGTAGGTCATAGAGTTTGACTATGGAGATGGCTGTAAGGCAGAAGTAGACTTGAGTCCTGCAAGTGTGAAGGAGATCCCCAGAGCCTTTAGTACTGCCAGGAAGCCCCCAGTTTATAGAACAGTGAGCCTTATCTGGGGGCTTTAAAGAACAATGGCTTCCAGAGGCCTGGGATGTACAGTCATAGGACTGTGCCTGGAGCAGGTCTTTTGGGCCCTGAGAGTCTGTTTAGGGAGCCTGGATAGCTGAGACTCAGATTAGGGCAATGCTGTGGGGAATAGCCGGCTGAGAAGAACTGCAGTCTGCATGTGGTTTGCACCACTGCATGGATCCCTGTGGCATGTGGCTTTGGGTATCAGAAGCAGCAGATAACTTCATGTCCTCTCTCTCAGAGCCCAGGTGAGTGTGGAGTAACCTGAGCAGGGATTTAGAAAGATTAGCATCCTTGGTGGGAATTTCTGCTACATTAGCTACCCCAAGAAAGATGCACATACCTCCCTGTGCAGAATCCCTCACGCACGTGCGCATACACACACACACACACACACACACACACACACACACACACACACACACACACACACACACACACACACACACACACACACACGCACATACACTTCTCCGTTTCTTTGGTGCCCTTTTCTGGGCTGCACCGACCCATCATGCTCAGCAGAGGGCACTGTTGGGCTCTGCTGGAAGACCAATCTCTGAAGATCCTGCTGCTGGTCCCATCCCGTCTGTGGTAGACTGTCTTCCAGCTCCCTTTTCCCAGCACCAACTCCCCTGACCCCATCCCTCACCCCGCTCCCACCAGAGGGAGAGAGAACTCCAGGGGCTGTGGACTGTGAACAGGGCTGAACCTGTCCCTGCCTCCTGCCTCCTGCCTCCTGCCTCCACCCGCGCTTCTGCCCTGCATCCCTGTGTGTCTGCATGCCGTGGTGTCCCCCCCCGGTGTGCGGGCTTCATGACCACCTGAGCATCTCGACGCCATTGTCTGTCGTGTACGTGTACGTTTGTGCAAGTGTAACTACATGTGCACCTGAGCCACCTCCATCTGACACTTGGATATCACTGGGTTGGGAGGAATAAAATTTGCTGAAATCTGAGTGTTTCTCTGGGGGAGGAAGGAGCCCCTATGGGAGATCCTTATTGAGGAACCAGCCACTCACCAGATTGGAAAGGCAGCCCAGGTCTGTGCCAAAAAGCAACCAGATGGCTAATCAAATGAACACCAGGCCCAGGGCCTCCCGAGACAGCCTTCTTCCTGCTGCAGCTTCTTCCCAAGCCTTAAAGATGCAGGGGGGGAGGATATAACTCCAAATCACCTTTGATATGAGAAAGAGGATGGAGCCCATGCAGACGGAAAGCTCAACCTCATTTCGGAGAGGTCCTCCCAAGCTCACTACAGCCCCCTTTACTGCCCTCAGCAACCTCTGGCCCATCACAGGAAGGTTCAGTTGTCTGCTGTGCCTTCTCATGAATTGGCCTGAGGTGCCATGGCTCTCCTGCTGGTCCTATCTGTGCAGTCTGGTGTCGGGTCCTGTAGTATAGATACATGCCACATTGCTTCAGTGTAAAAGCCCTTTCTAATGCATGTCGCTTCCTGCTGGAGTTACGAATGGGAGTGGACCGAGCACCCTTGCCCTGCCTGGATAGTGCCTGGATAGGCAGCACCCTGTGGGCCTTGATCCAGCCTTCCCCCTCCCGTGTGTGTACATGCAATGACAGAGCTGTTGCCGAGCCATCCCTGTGCAATGCCACTACTGCCCCTCACCTCTGCATGTTAGAGTGCATTCTGGGTAAAAACTGGTCCCTTCCCACAGGTAAGTGTGAGGCCAAGCCAGAGACACAAGGTATCACGAGAAGCAAGACGCAGACTGAAGTCAGAATGTCTGGTCTCTGGTCTTTGGTTCTGTTTAACCTGTGTGGGTTTGGAATCCAACCTTTGCCAAAGCCTCTTGCCTTATAAAGATCTTTTTGTAGGGTTCCAGAAAGTCCACATTCCCATGAGTCAGCCATGTCGCCTTTCAGGGGAGGCTGAGGAGATGACTTTCCGTTCTTCTCCTTCCTTCTGCTCCTAACTCGGAGACCCCAGCAGAGACTGCGAAGCCAGGATGGGGAAGGAGAGGTCACAGCCTAGGGTGTTTACCCTAGGCTAGGTCCAGTGTGCAGTGCAGGGGGACCCTAGGGATCAAGGCCACTCCAGACAGTGTCAGAGTGCTACTGAAGAGAGGGCTGGGGTTCAAACCTGCTGAGTGCTGGGAGTGGAGCCCTGGGGCGGGCACCCTCTCTGCCTTATGTGCCTTCCCTCCCCTGAGAAAGGTCTGGGGCCTCTCCTGAATGTCCATCTTCCGGGCATTGCTCCTCAGACTCCCCAGTGTTGTGTTTGTAGGAAGATGTTTTCTCCTAGGAGGGAAGAGAGCGAGCTCTCGAGGTGTTAAAGAGTTTCCCCAGGTTCCAGACCTCTTCCTACACACTGCTGTGTCACTGTCCCTGCAGGGATGCTGGGATGGCAGGAGTGACAGCCCTTAAAGACACAGATGCTGTCAGGAGCTGTAACAAGAAACAGTGTCAGTTTGGAACCAACATACCCTTCCTACCTCCAGGTCCCCAGGCTAGGTACAGTGTGCAGTGCAGGGGAAGGGATCAAGGCCACTCCAGACAGTGTCCGGAGTGAGTGCTGTTCATGGTCAGCCTGGCAGGGAAGACTCTATCCCAGGGTAGTTCCCAGACTTTTTAAGTGTGACCTTCCATGAATGGCTACACAGCCAACTTCCCCCGAGACAGGCTGAGCATCAGGGTAGGGCTGATTGGGGTGAATCTTGCTGAGCTTCCTTCCATTGCCTCAGAGGCTTTGGAAGAGTAGCCAACGCTTGTGAGTGAGGGGCAGTACCCCAGGGTCTGTGCAGGCAGGAGGATTGGGGTCCATGGCCACCTTTGTGGCAAGGCCTTGACTGCTCCAGCCACAGTTGCCCCTCAGCAGCCCAGAGCTTTACTCAGCAGCCAGCAACGAGGCTCTGACGTTGGTGGA
>NW_022196912.1:91618126-91622408 GCF_008632895.1 Mastomys coucha | reverse complement strand
ACAGCAGCTGTGTTTCTTCTTGCTTGAACAGCGTTCCCAGTCCTTGCCCCTCCCACAACCCCACCCCCGAACAGCAGCAGCCTTTTCAGACATTTTGCCTCAAATGCAAATCCTCTTTGTTCCAAATGGGCAGTCTCCGCCTGGAACAAACGTCAGCTTTGCCCCAAACTTGGGCGTGTTTCTGTCTCCCCAGGATGCCTGAGTCAGCGTGGCAAGGGTGTGTCTGCCTGCAGTCTGGCCCTGTGCCCTGGCTCCCTGGAGAAACCTGCTCTCTTTCAGGACATTACCCACAGCAGGGTGTGGCCAGCTCTCTTCACCATGCCAGATGCTAATGCCTGGTCCTTCTGCTGGGAAATCTCCCCCAAGTTCCTTGTTTCAAGCTGTGTCTTCTCCTGTCCCCCATACTGATGGACTCAGGATGAGACTCGGCTAACATTTCGAACCTCAGAAGTGGTGGGAAACTACCCACTTGACAGGGCCAGGGCTCGGGTCAGTAAGAAACCCAGCAGCCAGCAGCTCCCCTCAAGTCAGCACACGGGTCATGCTCATTGAAAACCACTCCTGAAGACACCTCCCTCGCTCTCCTCTGGTGGCAGTGGACCAGGCCTCCTGTGTCCAAAAGAAGCCTGCAGACCGATTCCTCATTTCCTTTTGCTTTGTTCAGCGGCCTGAACCATGTTCCCTCCATCTCTCCCAAGCTCTCCAGTAGACATAGCAGATGACAGCTGGGCCCTTGGGGTGTAGGATTGAGTCTCTTTCTTTCCCGACCTCACTTCTGGGAGCCCCTCACCATCTTCCTGGCCTGCCATCCACAGGGCTGCCTGACATCTGCCACAGTTTGCCTTTCCTTCCACACCCCTACACTTCTGGTTCAGCCCAGCTTTCTCTTTTGGGGTAACTGTCTACCCCAAGTCGCCATGTTTTCCCGTCTTTGGCTGCTTTTCAACTCAGCAAATCGATTCTTCTTCTCTTGCAAACAGCTGTCTTCAAGCAGCCTTTACAAACTGTCTAGACAACCCTTCTCCCTCAGAGCCCAGGAGCCAAGACATCAGACACTGGGGAGAATAAACATCCTGAACTGCTAGAGTTGCTAGCTCCGCCCACCCTGCCCTCACCTGGTACTGTTTGGTTGCCTAAAGTTTCTAGCAGTGTGACTTTTTGTGGTACAAATCCCATTTCCAGCTCCTTCCAGTATAGTCTGGATGTGATCGCACCACCTTAACAAATTGGCCACATGTCTTATCATTTAGACTGGGAACCCCATCAGGTGACACTTTCTTCAGCAGTCATGGTATTATCTACACATAAACACACCTGGACTGAGTAGGAAAAGCATTGTGTTTGGAGCTAAGCAGACATACCTATCTTCTACCTTCCATTGTTGATAGATGGCTGTGGGCAGGTTTCCTGTTCCCCCTAATCTGTAAAACAGAGAGGCTGGGAGGCTTGCAATGTGTATAGAGAACTTGGTGCTTAGCACATGGTCATTTAGGTCCTGTCATCTTTTAGAAGAACCTTCCCCCATATAGACTCTAACATTACCAAGGCTGTAGACACCAACCAGCCTGGAGGCTTCCATCCTTGACATTCCATCTATGTGTGTTCTAGACTCGTGTCCCAGAACATATCTCACTGCTAACATGGAGCAGTCTATTCTGAGGGCCATCCATGCCCCCTGGCTCTCCCAACATTAACAGTAGAGGGTAAGCTCTGTCAGCAGGGTTCTTTTGCTTATGGGTACATCTTAATTCACTGAGTATCTTTAGGAAGACCCTGTGGTCCTGAGCTGGGATATGTTGGCCTGTGGAATTAATGGTCTGTGTGCAGTCCCCCACACCACCTGCTGGCTGATCCTGGAAATGCATCTTTAAGTTAGTCCCCACAAGAAACTTAACCCATTCTGTCCACTTTCCCACCTCTCAATATCCGTGAGAAAGATTCCCACCCCCTGCTCACTTCCCCCACCAACCCAGTTTCCCGGCCTCGGCAAGGCTGTGTGCTTAAAAGCCAAGCTTATGTGACTTACTTGACTTTGCAAGGCTCTGTCAAGATTCCACCAAGACTCGGATGGCTATCCTTCTCGGAGCCAGGAGTCTCTCCTTGTTTAGCCTCAATCCCAGGAGGTCCTACAAGACTCTTCTGAGTGTCTTTTCTTTCCATAATAATGTCCCCCAGTCAGCAGCCAATTCCTTTCTCAGACATCATGCCAGCAGCTGGTACACACATCTTCTCATCAGATGCCTCTTCTTGTCTGTTTAACAAATCAGCAAGCCAGCCTCTATTGCAGGCACTGTCTCCTCCTATTGCTAGACCACCCTGGCCACTGGCCCCCTCTTAGCATCTAGATATTTTCACCACTTCCCAGCCTGACCCCCCAGAATTTCTTCCAGGTAGCTCCTGCATTCTCCTCCAAGCTTCCTGGGTGGTGTCCTGTGATGGACAGACACCCTTAATGGTGCAGAACCTGAGTGTTCCTGATGATCAGAGCCTGCTGGCTGAGTGCATAGAAGTCATTAGGGGCTCTGGCCACCTCCTCAACCCAGTGTCTAGGTGTGGGACCTGTCTGTCTTTAACATGCACCCCTGCTGGGTAAGAAGCAGCTCTGAGCCCTGACCAAAGGCTTCTGAGAGTTCTGCCAGAGATTCCTCTGCCTGACTGTGCAGTGGATCTCCTCCACAGACTGCTGCAGGCTTCCAGGGAGAACAGGGAACTTCCATCTCTTCCTGTCTCCTTCCCTAGTTAATTTAACCTTGGAACCTGTTTTGTTGTTGTTGTTGTTGTTTTGTTTTGTTTTTGTTTTTGTTTTTAAAGACAGGGTTCCTGTGTGTAGCCCTCGATGTCCTGAAACTTGTTCTGTAGACCAGGTTGGCCTCGAACTCACACAGATCAGTCTGCCTCTCCCTCCTGAGTGCTGGGATTAAAGGCATGTGTCACCACCACCATGCGAGATTGGTCCTTCTGTCCCCCAGCATCCACCAACATGATCTCTGGTTCCATTTTTGGATGGGTTTGTCATTCAGCTACCTGTTTGCTGGGAAATCCTTGATGTATCCAGCCTAGAAAGAGGCAGTTACTCATTTAGCAACACTGCAGGCCCCAAATTCATTCATGACAGCTTCAGAGCTAAGCCCAGGCAGCCCAGGGAATGGCTGGGTCTTTGGTCAGCCACTTGGCTCCTTTGGTTCCCTGACCACCTGAATGCCTAGGTCTTGTGTGGCCTCCCTTTCAAATTTGCAAGACCTTCTTGGGAGCAGAGAAATAAAGGTGGAGACTCTTGTGCTGACTCTGCTAAGCTAGTGTGCCACCCCAGATCGTCCCTGAGCTTTCTGGATCCCAGTTTTCTAATCTCTGGTAGGGCTGGCTGGCTCAGTGGCTCCCCAAGGCCTCTTCACAGTCTCCAAAAGTCTAAGAATTGTCACCTTGGCTCCCTTTGCAGAGACTCCATCTGTCCCTGCTAGCTCCAGCCTCCTCTGGTGGGACCTGCTTCCCTAACAAGACCTTCATTGCCAACTCTACCTCTCCTCCTCTTCCTCCTCTTCCTCCTCCTCCTCCTCCTCCTGGAGACACCAGCAGCTAGTAAAAGACCCCAGGGGACATTCCTAATCTCAGCTGAATTCCAAAGACCTCTGCCCATGCTGCAGGCACACGGCATGCAGTACCAGCATGCAGTACCAACATTCAACTAGGAGGCAGCTCTCTCTTGCTTCCCTACTGTCTTGGGGACTTTGCTCTGTGTATCAGAACCCCCTTTCTGCTTTGTTTCTGCCCATCAAGTCTAGGTAGAGTCTTCCTCAGAGTCCTCAAAAAGTTGTGAGATCTTTGTAAAACTCCTAACATGAAATACCAGGACCTTTCCACTAAGGAACATTTGCTGACCTCGGCTAGTGACTTCAAAGACGCCTTTTTTTTTTTTTTTTTTTTTTTTTTTTTTTTTTTTTTTTTTTTTTTTTTTGGTTTTTCGAGACAGGGTTTCTCTGTGTAGCCCTGGCTGTCCTGGAACTCCCTCTGTAGACCAGGCTGGCCTCGAACTCAGAAATCTGCCTGCCTCTGCCTCCCAAGTGCTGGGACTAAAGGCGTGCACCACCACTGCCCGGCCAAAGACGCCTTCTTATGTTCATTTTCAAGCTCTGCGAGCTTCATGATGGAATCTGAGCGGCCCTGAAGGGCTCTCAGAACTATGGAAATGTTTGGGCAGAGGTTTCCCCATTCACCATAGTTCCCCTGTTCCTGTCTAGAGCCTTGGAATATTCCTACTGAAAACAGCAGAAGTAGCAGGTGGGAC
>NW_022196912.1:91602142-91617759 GCF_008632895.1 Mastomys coucha | reverse complement strand
AGAAAAGACAAACTCCGGGAGCCTCTCCACCCTCTCCTGCACCCACCTTCCCCCAGCAGATCTGTGTGTCCCTGGTGTAGGAGGAGACTGAGGACTGCCAAAGCCAAAGCCCTCCACCTCCACCCTCATTTCTGGCTCCTCCCTCTCAGGTCTTGACCTTTGTGTGGGGTTGGAAGCAGGATGCACTGAAATCCACTCCAAAACCAAAACCAGAGGAGAAATCTTTATAGTGCCTGGAAAACCCCGTGTTTCAAAGCTAACTTGTAACACAGCCAAGTCTCCTTAGAACACCCTGGCTCCAGCTTAGGTCTCTGCCTGTATGCAACAGCAAGAACTCAGCCCCAGCTGAATGTATCTTGATTTAAAAAAAAAAAAAAAAAGATTTATTTATTTTCTGTATATGAGTACACTGTAACTGTACTGATGGTTGTGAGAGCCATCATGTTGCTGGGAATTGAACTCAGAACCTCTGCTTGCTCCAGCCCAAAGATTTATTTATTATTATATATAAGTATACTGTAGCTGTCTTCAGACACACCAGAAGAGGGCATCAGATCTCATTACAGATGGTTACACCAGCCATTACACCAGCCCTCTTCTGGAGGATAAGAAAGCCCCCACCAGAGCCGGGCGGTGGTGGTGCACGCCTTTAATCCCAGCACTTGGGAGGCAGAGGCAGGTGGATTTCTGAGTTCAAGGCCAGCCTGGTCTACAGAGTGAGTTCCAGGACAGCCAGGGCTATACAGAGAAACCCTGTCTCGAAGAAAAAGCAAAAACAAAAACAACGACAGAGACAGAGACAGAGACAGAGACAGAGACAGAGCCCCAGCAGCCTCTGGAGCCGAGAGAGGCAGGCAGAGAAGAGGCTTCCTTCCCATTTGTGTTGGTGCTTGCCTCCAGAACCCTCAATCCAAGGCAGAAGGTAGACTGCACTGGGGTCACACGACTCTGAACTGAGGTTTGAGATCCCATCCCATTCACATCTGCCCTTTCTCCTCATTAGAAAGTAACAGTGCAGGCATTTCAGGGCCTTTGGAGCCTTGGGGACAACGCTTGCTCATGGCAAACATTGAGAAATAAATTCTTCAGCATACATACGGCATAGTAGCCTGGCCACAACCCTCGAAGGATTCTAACAAAAGAATAAGAATAGCATACAAGGCAGGCCTGCCCAATTCTGGAGTGCATTCTCCTAATTACTTCGTATACCCACTGACTATATAACATCCCCAAAGCCATTAACCTCTGACCATCGTTTTTCTCATTAAATACAGAAATGTTTGGTCAGATGTTTCCAAACACTTCCAGCCAAGTTTCCTTTTCTTTGAATGACATCTTACCCGGAATCCCGGTACTTAAGAGCTTGTTTATCAAGCAGTACCAATATGGTAGGGACACACCTTCTCCTGTCTTCTGAGCATTGCCTTTCAACTTCCCCCACTTGTCATTCCATAGTGCCCCCTCAGTCAGAGCCCAGTTGCAGCAGCTGTTGGAAGTACCCAGTTTTATCTTAAAGCTTCAGTTTTACGTCCCATCCCGTGATGTGTTTGTACCCTGGGCTAAGTTCCCAATGAAAGGAACAAGGCCTGCCTGCCCTTCCCCTGCTCCTCCCTGCTCCTCCCTGCTCCTTCCCAGTGCTCTGAGCATCCTGTATGCCTGTTGGAGACGCCTGACTCCTTCCCACCTCATCCTAAGATTACCAGAAGTCAGCCACAGGGATGATGCTCTAGCCTCATGGCCCAAGGGAAACTGCCTTCTTTGGTACCCAGCCAGAAGACCCTCCTATTGTTCTTGCCTGAAAGGGTCCCTGTATGAGATATCCAGCTAGGAAGTGGGGCACCTAATACCTACAGCCCAGAGCTGCTTCCCTCTCTTGGCTTGGTCTGCAGGGAGCCCGCGTGGAGGTAAACAGCACAGCATTTCTATAAGACAGGCAGCTGGTGACAGCAGAATCCCTGCCCTATTTAACAGGTTCCTACCAAGTGACAGGAAGAGGGCTTGTCAGACCCTGAAGAGACTCCATTTGTTTTATATGGTGAGGGGATCACTTCTCAAGTTTTGGGGGGAGATATAGTTTAGTTACAGGTGAGGGAGACCTATGGCTTTGGTGACAATGTGAGGTCACAGGAGAGTACTCGCTGAACACCCTCATTCAGATGGCTTGTGATGCATCCGTGCAGCAGGTTCTTTCTACAAAGCGTTTCCAGAGACCCACAGTGTCTCAAAGTTGGAAATATTTGGAGGAAGGAAGACTGGGCCCTGGAGCAGGCTTTAGAGAGCTGGGCCATAACCCTGAAAGTCACTCTGGATGTGTTTATCACCAGACCCCTTCACCTCCCCCTAACAACTCAACCTGTCCCCCCCGCCAAAAAAAAAAGATGAAGATGGGATTTTTTTTGTCTTTTTTTTTTTCCCAGAGCTGAGGACCGAACCCAGGGCCTTGCGCTTGCTAGGCAAGCGCTCTACCACTGAGCTAAATCCCCAACCCCGAAGATGGGATTATCCCACGGTGAAGTCAGAGAAAATGGAGCTAGAGACCAGGGAAATGAGTCGGCATCCATCCCAAGCTATAGGAGAGCCCGAGTGGGCTCAGTAGCTTGTGGCAGAAGAGAACTAGGCTCAGGTGGCAAGGGCCAAGGAAAAGCTACCCTTGCCCGAACCTTCATAAAGGCATGCTCCTCTCTTGTGCCCCTGAGCAGGGGGAAGAAAGGGAACCATGGTCTCAGGACCTGCAACCACCACCCCTGCCAGGACACCACAAGGATGAGCAGGAGAAATCTGTTGGGGATGAGAGGCCTGCCACAGAGCCCCTCTTTAAGGTCCTGGACACGCCCCTGAGTGAGGGCGACGAGCCCACGACGCTGCCAGCCCAGCGAGACCTCGGGCACACTGTGCAAATGGAAGGCTACCTGGGCAGGAAGCACGACCTAGAGGGACCCAACAAGAAGGCCTCTAACAGGTGTGTGTGTGTGTGTGGGATGGGGGGTGGGGATGGGCCAAGCTGCTCCAGGAGTCACTCCACCAGCAGAGCTCTGATGCCAGAGGTATGTGTCGGAGAGGGTGGTCCTGAGCCTTTGGACATCCTGTGTGTTTCTTGGCATGACAGGAGAAGCCTATCTTGATTTGGGGTCTGAGTTCAAATACTATGACTTCATCAACCATGACCCAAATCCCTCAAGTTATGTTTCCCATTTGTAAAACAGAAGGAGGTTGGAGCTGGGTGTAGGGGCACATACCTTTAATTCCAGCACTCAGGAGGCAAAGGCAGGCACATCTCTGAGTTCGAGGCCAGCCTGGTCTACATAGTTCCAGGACAGCCAGAGCTACATAGAGAAACCCTGTCTCTACTCCACCCTCTCCTCAAAAAAAAAAAAGAAAAAAAGAAAAAAAGAAAAGAAAAGAAAAGAAAAAGAAAAAAAGAAAAATGGAATGAGGGTGGATGATAACGAACAGAGGCTGTGCCTGGTAAACGGCAAGCTCATGATGAGCACTGCCCAGTTATCACGGGGATGGGCAACAGGAAGCCCTGGCGCTGACATGGTCAAGCCTTACTTTTACACATCTGGACTTCACTTTCCTTGCTGTAAAATGGGAGATGACTAGGAACATTAGTGACCTAGATGCTTTCTGCAGGTCCCTCCCAGTGCTGACGCCAAGATGGCTGGTATCCTTCCATGTCAATGAGCTAGTCATGTTCTGCTGGAGTCCCTGGGACCTTTCCTTTTAGCAGTGTTACAAGGACTGAGCCAACAGCTTGTGGCAGAAGAGAAGTAGGCTCAGGTGGGGCGTGCAAAAATTGGCCAGCACTGGGAGGTGGAAGCCAGTGTTACCTCTAGAGCTTCTAGCCTAGGGGAGTCAACAAAGAGATCTCAAACTTCAAAAAGAGACAAGCATTCAGCGACTCAGTGGTCCTGAAGAGATTCACTGATTAAGCGCAGAGTCTGTGGGGAAAGGGAACTAACCTTTACTGGGCCTCTCCTGTGGGCTTGGCAATCTAGTAGGACTGGTCAGATGCTTACAGCTGCCATGAATACTGAAGTTTACATTTTCCAGATGGGCAAATAGCACCGCAGAGGTTAAGTCATTTGCTCGAGGCAGGACTGTACACCAAGGACTGTCTTAGCCACTGCCTTACCTACCGCAGGAGGAAGGAGCCTGGGCTCAGGCAGGAAACCTGGGCTTGGTGAGAAGGGCTCTGCAGCTGCTTCATCTGAATCAGGTGCTCTTCGGCCAGATGGTGCTTCTCTCCTCCTAGCCCCTCACCTGCCTCCAAAAGACGGACGGACGGACAGACGGACAAACAGACAGATGGAGGAAGATGGGAAGGAGCAGAAGCTGAGTGTTCCTTACCATAAGAATGCAGCGGCATGCCTCCCATTGCCAATATAGGAGCTTGGACAAGCTGCCGTGAGCTCAGAAACCTGGACAAGCCGCCATGAGCTTGGGAGCTCAGCGCTCTCCAAACTCAACCATAGAAACAAGCCTAGACTTGCAGAAACCTGGTGTCTGAGGGTTTTTGTTTGTTTGGTTGGTTTTTTCCCTCTTAAATGATAGGACTGAGTTAAACATGCCTCTAATGGCAACTTCAAGACAAGTTTAGGCTGATACTTAAAACCCTGGCTCAAAAAACAAACACAAAACAACAGAAAAGGACAGTATACCAAGTATCACACACATACACACACATATACACACATGTCCTAGCTCGAGTCTGATGCATCAAATATGCAAAGAATAAAGAAATAGTTTGAAACTCTACTTCAAGGAACATATTCCAAGATCAGATCAGAATCATAGCATTTGCCTAGCATGTGAAGAAGCCTGTGTTTAGTCCCAACGCTGTAAACTTTAAATTAAATAAGCAGTGCTCAGGGGTGTAACTCACAACTGGAACATTTGTCTGAGTTCTCTAACTCCAGCATCAAAAAAGGGGAGCAACTCAGATCATTTCCTAGCCCCTATATCAGATGGCTCACAACCACTTGTAACTCCACTCGGGGCTCTGATGCCCTCTTCTGGCCACCACGGGAACCTGCACTCATAAACACACACCACACTCTACAAATATACACGAGTGGCACTTGCAAAGGTAGTGTATCATTGTGTGTTGAGGAAAGCCTGATCTACATAGTGAGTTCCACATAAGCCAGGGCTTCAGAGTAAAATTCTGTCTCAAAAAATAAAAATAAAAGAAATTTTAAACATTCTAAAAAAACCAAGAATTATTAGCAAAAATTTGTGCACAGGAATGTTCAGGCCTGAGGATGGGGACATAGCTCAATAGTAGCGTACTTGCCTAGCATGCCGGTGGCCTCTGCTTCTTTCCCCAGTACCACCAAAAAAGAAAGCAATCGCTCATTGTGATAAGGAACATTCTCAATAAATAAAGTTTCTTAGGCTTCAAGATATATATATCACATTACTATTAAATTATAAATAACTTTTTCACTATCATAAGATCCACCAATAATAGGACACCATAAATTTTGCATAAAAGCATGCAAAATTACTTTTAAATAATATTGTGGTTATAAAGAAACACTTAGAGCATAATGTTATGCTCAATATTAACCTGAATATAAAATGGAATATGGAAGGCTGGGCATGTAGCTCAGTGATAGACTAAGCTGGACTTTGGGTTCAGTTCTCAGTGTGCATGTGTTGGGGGGAGACTGAACAATATATAATACAATTTTAGTTATCTCTGAGTAGAAAAATGTAAACAGAACAAAGACTAGGAGGACACACAGTATGTGAACAATGGTTAACTTCTGGTCGTGAAATTACATGTAGGTTTAAAATCTTCCCCTCTTTTTTAAACAATAGACTCGGCTACTTATCCAGGTAAAAAATGGTGCAATAAAAAAATAAGCAGTGCTAAATTAATTAATTTAATTAATTAATGAGGAAAAATAACAGCAGAGGTGGCAGCGGCAGTGGTGGCAGTGGCGATAGCAGTGTACATCTTTAATCCCAGCCCTTGGGAGGCAGAGGCAGGTGGATCTCTGTGAGTTTGAGGCCAGCCTGGTCTACAGTGAGGGTCCCAGGACATCCAGGATGATAATAGTGAAATCCTATTTCAAAAAAACAAAACAAAGAAAAACACACACAGCAAGGCTATCGGAGCTGGTTGTGAGGTGCTGCGTTAGGACCACAGGTGATGTGCCTGTCCACATTGTTGCAGATCCTGGAACAACCTGTACTGTGTGCTCAGGAACAGCCAGCTGACCTTCTACAAGGATGCTAAGAACCTGGCACTTGGGGTACCCTACCATGGGGAGGAGCCCCTGGCCCTGAGGCATGCCATCTGTGAGATTGCTGTCAACTATAAGAAGAAGAAGCATGTATTTAAGCTGAGGTGAGCTTTGCTGCCCAGCACATCTATCTACCTGAGTCCTAGGCCTTTGCAATCTTTAGGCTGATGGCTTGATTGAGCATTAATGGCCAGGTGGAGATGTGTTGTAGACCAGCTCCCAGCTGGATCTCTTCCTTGGGTGTTTGTAAATTAAAAGATTGATGGTCTTATAGTCTTTTAGCTTTCTTGGGTGGTCTGCTGACCTAGAGGGGCATGAATATTAGGCTGTAGGATAGTGGCTAGCTCTCTGCCCAGGTTAAGACTTCTGGAGATGGTACCATGACTCAAAACCCTTTGTTTTCCTAGGTTAAGCAATGGCAGTGAGTGGCTCTTCCATGGCAAGGATGAGGTAAGTACAGGCAGCCTAACTCAGATAGACTAACAATGGCGTGGGTGGAAACCCTACACTTGATCTCAGGGCTCCCTCAGAAGGGAGTAGTCATAGAAGCACACCCATCCCTTCATGGCCCCAGGAGGGCTGCATACCCCTTAGACTCCTTGACGTTTTCCACCCTGCAGGAGGAGATGCTGATGTGGCTACAGAGCATGAGCACGGCCATCAACGAGTCCCAGAGCATCCGTGTCAAGGCACAGAGTCTGCCTCTGCCTTCCCTGGCTGGTCCTGATGCCAGTGTTGGCAAGAAGGAGAAGGAGAAGAGGTTCAGCTTCTTCCCCAAAAAGAAGTAGCAGCTGGGGGCCCCTGTGGGCGGGGCCAGCCAGGCAGCACTGCAGTGTGCATTGGGACATGCAAGGACAAGGAGCCCATGGCCTCGACCTCTGCAGTGGCCAGTCCTCCTCCCGCCTGCCACTCACTGCCTGCAGCCTGCCTGCTCAAGTTGCTGGGCCAGCCCCAGGGCCCCTCACTGCACTGCAATAGCTGCCTTGCCTGCCTGGCCTCCCTGGCCTTCCCAATGCCTGCCAACAGCCCTCCACTTCCCCTACCCCATGCAGCTGGCTGGGCTCCAGGGACTGGAGGTCCAGCTCCTTTGGGGCTGGAAACGGTTCTGTAAGGCATACACTCTCCTCTTCCTGCCTACAAGCTGGGACACCTGATGGCTTTCCTTCAGCACTGCCCATTACTACAGCAAATCCCCTTTGGGGGTCACTGACCATAGTCAGCCAGGGAAAGGAAAGTGAATATTGATGATGGTTGTCCTGTTCCTTAGGGGCAGGAGGAAGGACCTTCAGAACCAGCCCTGGGCAAGGGGCTGGTAGAGTACCAAGGGGACAATATGGATGTTAAGCTTTGAGTACTGCCAGTCTCCCCGCTGGGCTCCTTCAGATAGGACTCTCTCCTCAGGGCTAGTATGTCCCTTCTTTTCTCTCCTCATACCCCTAAGAGTTTTGGTGAGTCCCCAGTGAATGAGCCTCTTCCTTCCTATGACACCCTTTGATCCTCCTGGCATCAACAGGGTTAGGACCAGAAGCCCTCACACTGCTCTCTCTTGGAAACCCTGATACATCTTAGGGTTCAGACCTCTGCCACAGGAGGGACAGACAGGTCCCAACACTGCTTAAGGCTCTGCCTATATTGCGGCTTTCTCCCACTCCTGGTTGCAGCCAAACCAGCAGTCTGTGGCCAGGGCTGGTGCCAGATACAAGCTGAATACCCAGGTCCTGCAGTCAAGTATCTCAAAGCTACATCCCCCCTCCTGTGCCCCCCTGTCCCTGCAGCTGGCACCATCCAGGCCAGTGGCTGGACACAGTTGTTTATTACCTAGGGGTGACAAATGCAGGCTTGTGACACAATTACCCCTGGAACATAGGGATGAATGTTGAGGCTAT
Organism: Mastomys coucha; assembly: GCF_008632895.1. Taxonomy (NCBI): domain Eukaryota; kingdom Metazoa; phylum Chordata; class Mammalia; order Rodentia; family Muridae; genus Mastomys; species Mastomys coucha. The sequence continues at coordinate 91,609,619 of NW_022196912.1, read as the reverse complement.
CATAAAGGTGTGGCTCCTCTTGGTTGGTTTCTGCAGACCTAGTCTTAGATTTTGGGGAGATCACATGGTATAGAGATCACCAAACATCTACTACCCCTCTTCAAGAATCAAAAGGGGCTCTGCCACCTGTCCCTGGGGAGTGCTTTCCCATGCCCATGGAAGACTAGGATCACTGGTCTTGCAGGCGTGCTGTTTCACAACTGAAAGCAACCCAGCTCCAGCCCAACGTGGCAGCTGGAGTTAGGTCCAAAAGATGGTGGAGGTGAGGGCGAGGGGCCTTTTCACCTAGGAGATCATCTGTGTCCTAGGGCCCACAGCCAGATTCTACTGCCTTCCCCGTGGGTAAGGTTCAATGGTAGGCACACAGTTACTAGGCCTTCCCAGAATCCCTCATGGTTGACCAGGCAGGTATAGCTCAGAGATCAGTTGCACCCTGTGTCCCCCAACATGATCTGAGTATGAACTCAACTCCAGAAGACTATGACCACCTTAGCCAGTGGGGCCCCTAATTTCTTCATCTCCACAGGCAGTCTGTAACTCGGCCTCAGCGTATAGGACCCTATAACTCTCTCCTTCTACAGGGAACATAGAGGGCACCATTCACCAGCCTCTTTGTACAGCTGGAGAAACCAAAGCAGTAGACAGGGGGCACTTGCACCCCTGACAATAAAAATGGCCTTGGTACACTGAAAGGCATGTCTATCTCTGGAACAGGAAGTGGGCTCCTCGATGAAGCATTAAGTGGCAAGCAGCTCCCTCAGGCAGTTTCCCTGGCCTAGTCTTTGGGGGACCAAGGGATGAGGGTCTACACTTCCCTTCTACATGTACCCAAGTAGCACCTGAAGTGAGAATTTTCCGGTAACTCCACAGAGCCAAGAAAAGGCTCCAATGGGAGAGTTAGAATTTCACCGCAAAGGATTATACAAGGGTAGTAAGCTGCATGTGACCTACCATCACAGCCAGCTCCCCACACTTGTCATCCATGGCACCCAGGCCCCAAGGCTCTCAACATACTGGACTGACTTTGTGGGAACCCTGTGCACTCCAGGCCCGGGCTCTCCTGGTGCCCTGGCAAGGCTGACTTTTCTCCTGGTATTTTCTACTTTGCAGTCTTCCCATGACAGTATTCTCAAACTGGGTTAACACAGCTCCGGTCCACACCAGCATCACAGGCTTCCTCCCCAGGGTGGTTGGAGGAAGCTCTCTGGGCACAGCCAGGCAGCTCTCCTTCCCTCCCTCTTGCCTTTGTCCTGGGCCTGGGCAGACAGGCTGAGGAGCAGCAGAGGGTCCTGGGACCCTCCCACCCCACCTCTACTGGTACTAACAGAAGTCTGTGTAGGCTCAGCTCCTTCCCTTCTCCCATCCTCTCCTTCCTGACTATTGGAGGGCAACGGGTCTCCTAGGCTGGTCCTGAATCTCCTTCCTCCGTCACCAAGAGGAGGCAGAGATTCAGAGGAGGAAGAGACCAGCAGGCCATGTGGCTTGGCCCCTTGGACAAGCAAGCTCAGGGAGGACACAGGAAGTGAAATGAAGGTAGAGAACTAAAACCCTGTTGGGCACAGATCATGCCATCTGGGGCCGGTCCTGGGGCTGGCTGGGCCTTGTCCTCCACCTGCTCAAATGTGCTTCCACCAACCAGAGGAATCCCATTTACTAGTTTTTCTAATAAATCAATAATACTCTGTGTTTGTTTCTGTTTATTTGACTAGCCTCTTGTTCCTTTGAACTGAACATCAAACGGAAGGCACCATGGAAACAGAGAGACAGCAAGGGTTTACTTTGTTCCTGGGTTATATTATGGGATGACTCTGCTTGTATCCAGTCCCTAGTTCCCATCAGGGACCCCAAGGAAGCTTGCTCATTCATGAGTTCAGTCTACTCTAGAGCCAAGTTGTCTCTAAGCAATCTGCTCTTCAGGCTGTTAACTACTGAGAGCAGGAACTTGATCCCCTAGCTGTCCTGGGATCCATTTTCAGGGGGGCAGTTTTGTTTGGCCTGGGTGGGACACAGGACTGACAGGTTTCAGATGATCTTCTGAATAGGAACCAGGGAATGCCACCGTCCCTATCCAAGGTTCCTAGGAAAACCTACACATGGAATGTGAGGCTCATCCAAAAGACACTAGCTACAGGGCTGGTGAAATGGCTCAGTGGGTAAGAGCACCGACTGCTCTTCCAAAGGTCGTGAGTTCAAATCCCAGCAATCACGTGGTGGCTCAAAACCATCTGTAATGAGATCTGATGCCCTCATCTGGTACGTCTGAAGACAGCTACATTGTACTTACATATAACAATAAATAAATCTTTAAAAAAAAAACAAAAAACAAAAAACATTAGCTACAACTGCCCAGGCTCTACCCCTGGATGCCATCAACAAGTCTGAGAAACAGTGACTCAATCTAGTCTTCAGTCTGTAGTGGAGGAAAGTACATAGTTGGGTGACCCAGCTGGCTGGTAGCAAGGCTGGGACAAGACTTTGAGTCACTTATCTACTGCTTTTATGGCCACTATCAGGTGTCATATCCTGGGGCTGACCCGCTCAGAAACAGTAGCTGTCTTCTCAATGAGCAACAGTGGCTGCAGAGGACAGACAGGACATGGGCTACTGCAGTCCAGCTCTGTTCCTGCCCAGGAGACCACCACTCATCTACCATCAGGGTGGGGTGAGGGTTGATGGCCCTATGTTCAGATCCAATCCAATTCATCCGCCTAGGTTAGAAGATCCCCAAGTCTTACTACTCCCTGCAGACTTGCAGGTACACGAGAGGGACTGACCTCTCTATCACCCTACAGTCCCCTCCTTTCTGGCTCCAGACAGAATAAACCAAAGTAAAGCTGGTCTTCTGTAGAGGAAAAAAAAAAAAAAAAAAAAAAAAAAAAAAAAAAAAAACGCATAGAAATGGGGCATTCCTGGGCTTTTGCAACCAGACACTTCTGTGGGTGTTGTGAGGACGGGAACCATTCTAATAAAATACACTTACACTCTACAACACTGCAGAACACTTTAGGACATTGCCAAGCCTCAACCTTGGGAGTCTTGCCCCTCCTGGGGACTGGAGAGGGAGAGATGAGTAAAAAAGGCACCGGACACTAGAAAGCCCTGTTTATCTAAGGGGTTCCACTTGCCCCTGTCAGCTCCAGCTTTTTAGAACAACTTCGTCTTTGGAGCCAAAGGCTCCCATGTGGGATTCTCATCCCAGAAAGAACATTACGCTGTTGGGTGGACAGAGCAATGCACAGAGGCAGATGTGGCAGAGAACAAGGTCCCACCTCACACTCCCTGCTGTCTTCTGTCTGCTGTGTCTGGACATTGAGTGAACATTCATGTCCCCAGGAAGGAGGCCACACATGTTGGTTGGTCAGCAGTGGTTATTGCACCATAGGTAAATAATGAAATGTGTGTACATTAGCAACAACCACAAGGGCCAGCAAGACAACCTTCAAGAGTACCTGAACTAAGTCCATCACATTCTTTACAAGACACACACTCACTCATACACACATACCACAGGACATAAAGCAATAAATTATTGGCCCCATTCCTGCCTGGGTCCTATGACAAGGCAGTTAAAGGGCAAAGCCTGTCTCTCCCCTGTTCTCAGCCGGGCAGTGGCCAGCCAGTAAGGAAAGCCAGGGCACTGCTCGCTTTCCCTGGGCAGAATAAGCTTAAATAAAATAGTTGGCTTCTTATCAGAGAAGTATTTACAGAGAACGTAAGTGGCTCATCTGGACCTAAGGAAAGTCATCATAGGACCACACAGGGGAGGGGAGGAGCCAGCACGTAGCAGGTGAGTTCACACGTGTTTCCCAAACCACTCTTGCAGAAGAATGGAGGAACAGCCTTAAGAGCCAGGCCTGGAGCAAGCTCGCCAGGTCCTTTCTACCTCCACATGGCTGTTCTCTCTCAGGAGTCAGTCAACCCACAGAGTTCAAGGCCTGGAACTTCTCCCTCAGGTTTCTCACTCTGCCCTGTTTGTTTGTGTCTGCTGAGTCCCTGGGACCGTCTTCTTTGGGCTGGAGCTCTATAGACTCTTGGAAACCTTGGCCTCGTCCCTTCAAAGCCACTGGGGAACTTGGCTCCTTCCCACTGCCTTCTTCCAGCCCCGTGGTGGAACTAGGATGGGGCCCCTTCTCCATGATGATCACTCGCTGGTTGTTCTCCAGGGTAAGGTCTGCAGTGACATACAGGGCGTCACCTCCATTCAGCCGGCTGTCGGGAGGAGACTCAGGAGGTGGAGGCTGGGAGGCCTCCCCATCTCCCTGGAGCCTCTTGGTGTTCAGGCTGCAGCAGTGGTCCGCCTTGCCAGACATAGGAGGTTCTACAATGTTCTCAGGCAAGGAGCGGCTCCTGTTGACCAGCAGGCTACGGGGCCAGCTGCTCTCCGCCTGAGCAGTCTTGTCGTGGGAGGTATATTTGGAGCAGAGCTCCCGGACATCAGGCCAGTTGAAGGTCTCCGTGTCAAAGGGGCTGAGGGGGCTCCGAGCGGAGGACCGAGACCCGGGTGAGGTGGTGGTTCTTGGGCTGACAGCAGGAGGGCTGAAGGAGAAACGGCGTGGAGAGGCCTCCACAGCAGAGGAAGACTTGGAGGTGCCATGCTCCTGAGCCACCAGCTGCTCGTAGCTAAGGAGGGACAGCACAGGCTTCCTCCTGGCTGGGAAGAAAGAGAGCAAGCTACATGAACCACTGTGAAGGAAGATTCAAGACAGAAAGGGTGAGATGGGAACCGTCTTCAGCTGTATGTGGGGACTGGGGTATGCTGGAAGAGAAATCCCATTTGACCCTCTGCTTTCATCTTCGTATGGAAGGAGCCCCTGGCCTGTTCTCCAAGCTCCCTCTGCTCAACTGGAAGAGCTGGGGAAGAGGGAGGAGGGGACAGACTGAGGCTTTGATCAGGACCGTAGGATGGCCCTCCCGGGCCAAGGCTCACTGTATACCATGTGGTGCTTGAAGTCCAGCCCTCTCATGATCTAGCCTCTTTAGAAGTTATTTCCCACAAAAAAAGAAAAAGAAAAAAAAAAATCACTGGATCTAATTGGTTTCTCTACCCCAAGCTCCCTACCCACATCATACCTTTGCCCCCTGACAGCTCTCCAGCTTCCTCAAGCAGGCCAGAAATGGAAGGGGTCTGCTCATCCCTGTCAGGAGTAGCTTTTTCCCATGGTAGAGGTGGCCTAGCAGCCTTGATGTTCTTAATTCGGAGGCTGTACTGGCGGGCCAACTGGTACACCTTGTTTTTGACACGCTCACTCACATGGCTGTCCATCACGTGGGAGAGCTGCACAATACGGGGGTGCAATGGGGTAACCAGTTCCCCCTGAACACCGCTGCTCAGCTCTTTCACCAGTTCTTTGAGCTCCCGGGCCAGGTGGGCTGGGCTTGGTTGCTCAGTGGGGGAGGCACTTTCTGGAGAGGCGACAGCAGACTCCTCAGTGATGGCCCCCAGCTCATGTTCCTCCAAGATGAACAGTGGCTCCTGTAGCTCGAAGCCATTGGCCTGGCTCTGGCCAGACCCCGTCCGTGGACTTCTCTCCCTCTCCGAAGACTCCATTCTTTCCCATATCTTTGCCATTTCTGAAGAAGGGCGGAACTCAGCATCTGTGACAGGAGCTGGGTCCCCTTCGTCTGTCCGGCTGGGACCTGGGAGGTCAAACAAGGTCCATGAGGCCGGCCGAGAACTCCCTGGCTTCTTGGACCCAACTGGAGCTGCTGGCACTGAGTCAGGCTTGGGAAGGCTGTTGAACCTGGACACAGAGCTGCGTACCAGTCCTTTAGGGATGTAGGAGAGGCTCTCCCGCCGACGGATGCTGAAGCTCGCATCGTGGTGCTCCGCATTTTCATAGTAGTTCTTAATTTTGTCCAGCAGCTGTCGGTCTCGGGTAGACAATGCTGATTCTTTTTTCTTGCAGGAAGATCTGTCCTGTTCTGCGGGGCAACTTGAGCCTGCACTTGGAGATTCTGTCCCATTGACAGAGGGGCCATTGTCTGTGACCGTGTCTGGACCAATGATCACTTCTGAGGTGGGCAGGTTGCTGAGGGAGTCCCCAATGCTGCTCCATCGGGCTAGGCCCTTCTCACTGCCCTCCAGGCTAAGCACACTGCTGCTCCGGCTGATGAGCCGTGGTGTCCCTAGGCCACTTGATTTGCCATCTTCTACTGCCAGACTGCTCCGCCGAGAGAAGCTACTGGCAAACCGCTCAGCAATGACACTGGCTTGGTCTAGCACAGAGGGTGGCAGGAGGCTCTCAGGTTCCTGGGCAGCTCCCATTTCTTCCTCTTCTTCCTCCTCACTACTCAGGGCTTTAAGGTCTTCAGACCCCTCAGGCTCCACAAAGTCCACCACACCAGCTGGGTTGTCCACTCCTAGCAGCCCCTTGGGGGCATGAAGCTGTGTCTCCAGGGCTTCTGGAAATTCTGGGTCTGAAGGCATCTCCTCAGTGCTGGGATCTTCCAAGGCAGTAAAGACCTCCTGTTCAGCCCCAGGCTCAGGATCTGTCTCAACCTGGGATGCAACAGAGAACATATTAGGGGTGGAGCTGGGGTTCCTTCCTAAGGCTTGGAGGACGAGATGGCATGGCCTGCTCTCAGGCCAGGTAGAGGGTCTGCAGCTCAGGACAAAGACAATCAGAATGCACGTGACTCAAAAGCAGGACCCCAGGCCCATTTATTCCTTTAGTTGCAGCTGGATGACAGACCCATGTCCTTACACCTAAGAAAAACTCTAGACATGAGGAAGGGTTGTAACATCTCTCAGTGGCAACCTGCTTGGGAACTAAGGGCAGTGCAGAAACATCCAACATAGCCAGACACTAATCCAGTTTCCCAGGAGCCCCACATCAAGCCACTGTCTGATAGCAAGGCAGCTCAGATTCAAACCTAGGACTGAGCAATTATCCCAACCATATCCCAACTTCCCCAAGGGAGTAAAGATTCCATGAGGTCAGGGCCAGAGGGCAATTCAACTCCAATCACTGATGGAGGTGAGCTTAATGCCCAGATCCCACAGTACTGGGGATATAGAGAACTGACTCCCAAGCTATTCACTGACCCACACCTGCCTCAGCACCTGTGGGCCCGGCCTCAATGCATATGCCCAACAGATGGCCAAGGAGCAAGCCAACAGGAGAACTCCCCACTGACCACATGGACATCTGAGCCTTGGTAAGCTGGCTGACATAGGTATCTTCCCAGAGTAGTCTCCTGGGAGAAGATCGGTGCAGACGCATCAGACTTGACTCCATAACAAACAGAGCTGCACCTATGATCTAGACCAGTGCTGCCCACCACAGTAGCCATCAACCATTCAGGCTGAGCATCTGACCTGACACTAGTCCAAATCAAAATTTGTTAGGAATATAAGATACATCCAGATTTTCAAAAATTTGTGTAATACAAAATATCAGTAATTTTACTTTAGGTCTGGTAGGGCTACTTAAAATAAGATATTAAAAATTAATTTCACTTTTTTTTTTTGTTTTCT
>NW_022196912.1:91589508-91601999 GCF_008632895.1 Mastomys coucha | reverse complement strand
ATCAGGCTGGCCTCGAACTCAGAAATCCGCCTGCCTCTGCCTCCCAAGTGCTGGGATTAAAGGCTTTTCTTTTGAGACAGGTTCTCATAGAGCCCACTCTGACTTGCCATGTGTCTGAAGTTGGTCTCAAAATATAAATTCTCTTGCCTCTGCTTCCTGGGTACTAAAATTACAAGTATGTGCCACCATGCCCAGCTTCTTTGTATTTCTTAACATGGTTAAGAAATTTTCATGTAACCATGAAAATTTAGTAAGCTAAGTGGCACAATGGATAACATGTGAGTAGACTCTTGAAAATCACATGCTATCTATCACATACCATCGTCATTCCTGACAGTACAACTCTCCAAGTCTGAGTCATTAATGGGATTCTAGAAAATTCATCTTGGAACCTGCTGTCCACTGTGATAACATGAACAAGCAGGGATTTTAGGAAGTGACTTCCCCATAGGGGCTCCATACGTGTGCCTCATAAAAAAGGCTAGAGGGAGCTTCATTGCTGGGCGGGCACAGCAAGAATGTGACTGAAGCAGAGAGGGATGTCCTCATCAGACATCGAACCAGCTGGAGGTGCCTTGATCTTGGCCTTAGCGGGCTCACTACTCTGAACGAGACATTCCTGTGTTTATAAACACTTGATCTAAGAGATGCTGTTCTAGCAGCTTAAGTAGACAGCTATATTTCTATGTAGTGTCACCTCGGTCCTTGGCCCTGTCCTGGCTGACACTCAACCTGGAGTCTAGCTTCTGACCTTGTTCTTCTAACTTTGAGAAAGTAAAGGAGTTAGGTTCGCTCAGAGGCTGCTCACGTGCAGCCTGTCGAGCAGCCTCTTCATGCCTCTTTTCCTTCTGTAATGGTTGTGTATCCACAATGGTACACAGTCTATCCCCTTGCCCAGGTGGCCCCAGGTATTACTTGGGCAGCTAGCACGTTGTGCAGGGCAGGCCTCATGGCCTACACAGGCGGCTTGTCTAAGGAGGCCCAGTGACGGTCACCTTTGTTTAATTCATAGAAACAGACTGTTTGCCAAACCGCTTGGCCGTCCAAGCATCTGGAAGGGGTAAGGGCCAGGAAGTGGGGGGGGTCCCTGTTCCATGCACCCAATGAGATGGCCTGTGCCCCAAAGACCTGCCTGTAGACTTATAGAGAGCTCTGGACTCCAGCTACCGCATACGATCTCCCTCTCACCTGCTGACTGCTCACCTCTGGCAGGGAAGAAACAGACTCCAAGCTCAGGCGTTTCTCCGCACTGGTTGGAGACTGCTTACTGGGCCTTCTGCAGCTTTTAGAGCCTTCAGACTCCCTGTGTCTCTTCCCCTGCAGCAAGCAGAAGTCAGCTTACAACTGAGAACAGGTCCTCTCCGCATTCCATTCCAACACGGACAGTGCCTCCCGTACCCCCAAGGAGGTCAGGCAGTACCTCCAGGCCTGAGCCAGTCCTGTGCCCAAGACCTTCCAATCAACCTGAACTGCCAGGCCTAGGGCCACAGAAATCCTTGCAAGGTGTGCAGTTTTAGAAAAGCCCAACCCGCCTTCCCTTACAAGCACAGTCAGTTGACCTTCACACTTAATGGATGCTGGCTTTCCCCTCCCTCCCCCACCCGGTTAGTCCTGGTCAGGGGGTAGTGTACCGGTGGGTACCCAGTCCTAGAATGGTGCATGCCAGGGGCTCACCAGGGCGTGACAGTGAGTGAGTTAAGTATTGACAGCGGGAAGGAGGGGACAGTGTAGGGGAGAGTGGGAAGGACACGGGAAGGACATGCACATGCCAGATAACATGCAAGGGAGAAGGGAGATCAAAGAGACACCTCACCATAGCACCCCGGGAGAAAAGTAAAGCGTTGGCCCGATAGTGCCAGCAGTGGAGGGCGGCCAGCAGGGAGCTGGCAAAGTCAGCTACCTGCTCCGCCACTGCCAGACTCTCTTCCTCCTCCTCCGAGCCCGGGAGCTCTGGCCCAGGCACCTTCTCGCTGCCATCATGCCCTGCCATGTCCTCCAGGGAGGCCGGGAAGGTCTGCTGCTGCTGCTGCTCTTCCTCCTCCACTATTTCCTCCTCTTCCTCAAGTTCCTCCCCAGCAGCCCCCTGAGCCTCTGGCCGCTGCTCCTGTGCATGGCGTGGCTGCTCAAAGTCCAGGAGGGCTCCAGCACTGCCTGCATGCTGTTCAGAGCATAAGGGCCTCTTGTCACCTGCTTTGCGGGCTACCTGCCTCCTGTAGGCGGCTAGAAATGGCTTCGTAGAAGAAAATCTACCCCTAAATGCCCAATCCTGGCCTTCTCTGGAGTGAGGCATTTTATGGTGGGAAGGCTGAGATCTGGCTGGGAATAAAGTCCCACCCACCCCCAAAAGAAGCCTACATACCCCAAGAGGGAAAAATGAGAGGATGCAGGCCAGGCAGGGCAGCACGGGGTGCTGCTGTAAGGAAGTAAAAGTGGTCCCCGGAGGAGGGATCTGGGCAGTGCCACCCACAGTCCCTCCTTCCAGCCCCTGGAGCTCCAGACTCACCTTCATTCCCGCTGCTCTGGCTGCTGACACCACCACAGGGTCCAAGCACATGGTGGGAGAGGCAGGGAAGAAGAGGAGAAAGAAAGAACCTCTTTAGAGAGACCAGAGTCCCTGGGGAAGCCTCATATGGGCTCCTAACACTCCTGAACCCCCTCACCTAGTCCTGGCTTTCAAAGGAATGAATGACAGCTCAGGAGCCCAGCCCAGAACCAGCACCCATCTGTACAAGTTGCTAGGCTTGTATCACAATGAAAGAAAGGGCACGGTGTATGGACAGGGGAAGCCATGGCTTTCTACAGACAGCAGGGGTGAAGAACTAAAGTGAAATTCCCTCTGGCTTGTTCTCCACAGTCCCTAAGCAGGTTCCTCGCTGCTTTGGCCCATCCCACCGAGTATCCCTTGGGAGACCCGTCTGCTCTTCCCACACACTCACCTTTCTCACTCAGTTGCCTGAGCAGGTGTCTGGTAGGCTCTGAAGAACACAAACGTGTAGTTAGCACAGGCCAAGAGACAGTTGCTCCTAATCTGGATCCCAAGCTGGATGCATCACCGGCCCATCACCAGCCAAAAGTCCACTCCAGCTGGGCCCCAGCCCTCCCCCCACCCCAGCCTCAGGAAAGCCTTCTTTGGTGTTCCCGAGGCCTCCTCTGCCTCTCTGCAGCACACAGTGAACTGCTCAGTCCTTGTATTAGCATGCCAGCCAAGGCCTTAGTTAAAGACCCATCTGGAAAGATGGACAGATCCCATGTTACCCGCTTCAGACCGACTAGCCACTAACCGTGCTTCTACCTCAAGCGCCTCTACCTCTGTTATAGGCAGCAGCAGCAGCACAATAGCTATGCCCCACACCAAGCCCTCATAGCATGCAGGCCGGGAAGCAGAGATCGCACCCGACTTTCTACGGCCCTTAAGGCCTGGCATCTCGAATCCTTGCTGCTGCCTGCTGGGAAGTGTTGCCCGGCTGAACAGGGTATGACCAGGCTCTGGGGACACAAAACAATCTGTTAGACTAATGGTGCCATCACTCTGTGGACAGCCTTTCTGGAGACAGACGTGAGACAGGAGGGAAGGGATAAGAGATTTCCTGTCTGTACAGAGACCTCTCTCTCTACAGAGCCCTCAGACCACCTCTACCCTGCCTGTTGAAATGTGACGGCTTAAGGATGTCCCTGATTCTCTATAACTTTAGAGTCACAGCGAAGTCTACAGAGGTCTTTTAGCTGCTCCTTGAAGGGGTCACACTGAGACCAGCACCACAGGCACATTCCCTATCTATATCTACATAAGTAAATTCCCAATTGCCTTTTGAAAAGACGAGGTCTCACGTAGCTGGCCTTAAATTTGATACGTAGCCAGGTATATCCTTGAAACTCTGACTCTCATGTCTCCACCTCCTAAGGACTAGGATTCCTAGACTACACCACCACACTTGCTTTATGTGGTGCCGGGGTTGAATCCAAGGGATTCACACATGCTAGATGACCACTCTCCCTTCTGACTACAGCCTCTGGCTCCTAATTGCATTTCTGTTGTTTTGTGCTCACAAGTATATGGACAAGTATTAGTATACGTGTGAAGGACCAGAGGTCAATATCAGTTGTCTTCCTCAGAAGCTCTCACTGAACCTAGAGCAGGCCAATCAGCTAGACTGACTGACTATCCAGAAAGCCCTGGGGATCCTTCTGCCTCCATCTCCCCAACACTGAAATCAGAGGCATGCATAGCTGTGCCCGACTTTATTTATTATTATATGTAAGTACACTGTAGCTGTCTTTAGACACACCAGAAGAGGGCGTCAGATCTCATTACAGATGGTTGTGAGACACCATGTGGTTGCTGGGATTTGAGCTCAGGACCTCTGGAAGAGCAGTCAGTGCTCTTACCCTCTGAGTCATCTCTCCAGCCCCCCAGGACCACATTCTTACATGGCAGGCACTTTATCAGCTTTATCTGGCTAACCACCCTCATTGATTTTAAAATGAGGAAGAGGGCTCATCAGGATAGGCACTTGCTGCCAAACCAGACGGCCTGAGTTTGGTCCCCAGAACACACATGGTGGAAAAGCCACAGCACTTTGAATTACACATTACACACAGAGAGCAATGCATGTAGTATTAAATTATAATTAAAGGTTTTAAAATGTAAAATGGGAAATAGAAATGTTCTATTCTTTCCACTGAAACCTTATAAGAAGAATATTTAAGAGTTTAAAAGCCATGACAGATCTTACTTATCCCACAATTGCTTTGTCTACCTGATACAGTTGTGGAGGAAAAGGAGGAAGAGGAAGAAGAAGAAGAGGAAGAGAAGGAAGAAGAGGAGGAAGAGGAGGAGGAGGAAGAGGAGGAAGAGGAGGAGGAGGAAAAAGAGGAGGAGGAGGAGGAAGAAGAGGAGGAGGAGGCAGAGGAGGAGGAGGAGGCAGAGAAAGAGGAGGTAGCGGCAAAGACCCTGAGCCTGGGCACCTAAGCTGTAGCATGTGGTCTCAGTCCTTCCTCTCTGCGACTCCAAGGTCTGCTTTTCCACATAATTCCTCCAAATCCATCAACTCATCTCTACCACACAGGAGAAAAAAGTGCCACTCTAGGGAACATGCTAGGAGCATGGGGATGGAAGAAATGTCATGATGAATATGAACCTCAAATACAGGCCATCACCACGGCAACACACAGTGTTGCCACCGTCACAGCTGGCAGCTCAAACACCATCTCCAGCTCCAGAAAAGGAAAAGTGCAACTGTGGTCTTCTAGAAGGCTCCTGAAGATGAAGCATGGCTCAGAAAAATTAACAAGTCTTTAAAAAGCCAAGCTTGCATAGCAAGTGCAAGGCCCTGGGTTTGGTCCTCAGCTCCAAAAATAAAAAAATAAAAAGCCAACCCTCTTGGTAGTCACAGGCTAAAATCTCAACCACATGAAAATTTCAGCTCATTTCCCAACCATCCTGGACAGCTACAGTCGGGGTAGAAAGACAACAGTTTTACTGAACTATAATTCACACATTATATATACCACCTGTGTAAAGTACACACTTCAATGGCTTTAAATACATCAACAGAGCTGTGCCTCAGAGCTGCTGCTGGTGGTGTGTGTGTGTGTGTGTGTGCATGCACACGTGTGTATCAAGGAGTACTTTTCTAGTTTGGGGGGCTTTTTTGTTTTGTGTTTTGTTTGGTTGTTTGGTTTTTTTTGTTTTTGTTTTTCCGAGGCAGGGTTTCTCTGTGTAGCCCTGGCTGCCCTGGAACTCACTCTGTAGACCAGGCTGGCCTCAAACTCAGAAATCTGCCTGCCTCTGCCTCCCAAGTGCTGGGATTAAAGGCGTGAGCCACCACTGCCCGGCTTTGTTTGGTTTTTTTTTGTTTTTTGTTTTTTGTTTATTTGTTTTGTTTTGAGAAAGGTTTTCTCTGTATAGTTCTGGTCATAGAACTCTGCAGACCAGACTGGCCTCGAACTCAGAGATCCACCTGCCTCTGTCTCCTGAGTACCTGGATTAAAGGTGTATAATCCCACCACCTGGCTGGAAGGCACTATTTGTCTTTTATGATACTGAGGACTTGAACTTGGCACACTAGCCAAGTGCTCTGCCACTCAGCTCTATCCCTATCTCTTAGAGCTAAAGTTCTGATGTTGATGTCATGGCAGACCATGGTACTCATACCACAGCTGTCCTAATTGGCAGTAACTGTCAACTTGTCACAGCCTAGAATCACCTCAAAGTCTCAAATGAGTAACCATCTTTATCAGGTTGGTCTGTGGGGATATCTGTGAAGGACTGTCTTGATTGCTAATTAATATAGAAGGACACAGCCCACTGTGGGAGGCACCATCCCCTAGGCTGTATAAAGAAGTTATCTGGGGGCTGGAGAGATGGCTGGAGAGATGGCTCAGCGGGTTAAGAGCACTGACTGCTCTTCCAGAGGTCCTGAGTTCAATTCCCAGCAACTATATGGTGGTTCACAACCATATGTAATGGGATCTGATGCCCTCTTCTGGTGTGTCTGAAGAGAGCTACAATGTATTCACCTAAAATAAATAAATAAATCTTAAAAAAAAAAAAAGTGATCTGGACATGCGCCATAGAGAGTCAGCTAGGAAGCACCCTCCTCCATGGCTCCTGCTATTTCTCAGCTGTGAAGTGAGTTCCCTGGTCACAGGTAATATGTGGACTAGCAAGTAGGCTGCCTAAAGTTCCTGCCTTGACTTTCCTCAATGGAGTGTGAGCTGAATGAACCCTTTCCTCTCCTAAGGTGCTTTTGGGGAGAGTATTTTATCACAGTACCAGAAAAGAAACTGGAACAACTACCACTGCTCGACTCTTCCAGTGCTAAGCTATGGCAAGCTAAGAGAGATCATTAGAGGGAAAGGGAGAGAATTATAGAAGAGAAGAGAAATACAGATGGCCTGAGACCAATAAAGCAACACCCCAGTTTGAGGCTTTTAATCATAAAATTTAAATAGCCAAATTAGGTTAGCCTAGAAAGGAGCCACCTGGAATAAACACCAAACCTTGCAAACAGTGAAAACTTCCCAGAGAGACCACCTGGCTCCACCTTCTCAAAGGCCAAAGTTCAGATATCAATCCCAAGTGTTCAAGGGCCCTGCAGGTGGTGGCCAAACACTGTGAATCCAACCAGAACAATACCCTCAATCTAAAAACATCTGTTCCAAGCTACTGCAGCATGAATCTCCTTTCCAGACTCGCCAGTCTGCATCTGGGGCTCAGACTCACTGCTAAGTCAGAGAAAAATAGAGCAACACACGTAGAATTGATCACAGAAACATCCCCACCCCACACCATCACGGCAGAGCTAAGACTTAAAAAAAAAAAAGGAAGGGTTTCTCTCTCTCTCTCAACAGACGCTTCACTCTAATAACTCCACAAGCATATTAGCAAATCCCGTCATGGAAGAAAACCCAGGAGAGGAAAATGGCATGACCCAAAATAAATATTTCCTGTCTGGGTTTGGTGCCACTCGGTCTAAGCATTTTTCCTCCCACCCAGCCTCTGCTGTCACTCCAGACCTGAACTGAGAAACTATCCATGATCTCCAAGTGCTACTCTGGCTGAGCAGCAACGCAAGGAGGTTTAGAAGGCTAAGAAGAAATGCCAAATCCTGAATAACAAATATCCCCAGGCCCTTGAGCAGGTGGACAGCCCCGGTGAGCAGAAGGCACAGGAGGTGGTTGATGGAAGGAAACACGGGAATAAAGAGGAAATGGTCCACAGTCATCCACCAACCCACCCTGCTGTCCTCCCCAGTTTGAAGAGAGCACAGCCCCGCTATGCTGCTGTAGATGATCCGGGCCTGGGCCAGGATCCTATAAAGAAGGTTCTTGTCCACACAGCCCTTCCCTTACCAGACTGCCGACGCCCTTGGCGCACGTGGGTAGACACCTCATCCTGGGAGGACCAAGCCTTTTTCATCCGCTCTGGGCTGCAGCGATACCTACTGGGATCTGTAGCCAAAAATAATTAGGCCTCTGGTCCCCAACGGCCTAACTAGAAGCCACCCATACTGGATGGCATATTCTTCACCCACACCAGCTCCTGATACTCCTGGATGCCTCTATGGAGGTCCCATCTTCCATCTTCTTACAATTGGTTGCTTCAAACACTGAGAGCTCAGCTATCCAGTTGGACCATGTCACTAATTACACAACTGATCCCCAACCCTTGACAGAAAGAGCCCCCAATCTTTCTTTTTTTTGTATGCTTTTTTTTGTAAAGCATACAAGCTTTATTCTATTTATTTTGTTTTATTTTACTTATTTGTTTCTTTGTTTATTTATTGGTTTTTCGAGACAGGG
Organism: Mastomys coucha; assembly: GCF_008632895.1. Classification (NCBI taxonomy): domain Eukaryota; kingdom Metazoa; phylum Chordata; class Mammalia; order Rodentia; family Muridae; genus Mastomys; species Mastomys coucha. The sequence continues at coordinate 91,593,695 of NW_022196912.1, read as the reverse complement.
AAAAGTGTAGCCCTGTATAGCTCTGGCTGTCCTCAAACTCAGAAATCCACCTGCCTCTGCCTCCCAAGTGTTGGGATTAAAGCCCATGCACCACCACCGCCCAGCTAGCCCCCATCTTTCTTGCTCCTAGACAAACGTATTAGATAAGATCTGCCCAAGATATGGCCTGACTTAAATGTACACAATTAGGGACAGAAAACAGGCAGAAAAGGGTAACTTACAATAGGAGTCCATTTCCAAGATGGCTTCCTTGGCCTAGAAGGAAAGGAAACCCATTTGGTAATTACCTGACTGCACTTTGCCTCCCCAGAGGACTCCCACAGTTTCATGCCTTGGCTTGTATATCTGCGGTGCACTGGAGCCAGGAAGAAAGACTCTTGGGAACTGGGTCAGGGGTCATGCTTTCCTTCAAGCCCATCTGAGAGAACCCTAGGTGCCAACCTTCTGGGGTATGGTGGCATGGTGGTTCTCCAGGATGAGCCTCTTGATGTGGTGAGTCCAGCTCCGTTTCTCCTCCACTGTCTTGGCCTAGGAGGGCCCAAGGGGGAAGGAACTGGGTTTATTACGTCAGATCAAAACTGTCCAGCACACACAATACTTCTACCAAGGGGCAGAAAGAGTAGGAGGGGCTGTGCTAGGATTTCTGTCTATACCTCATAGAGGCGCCCCGATGATCTCACTTAACAGATGGAGACACTAGGGCCTCGGGCAGCCAAGGAACAGGGAGTGTCATGCGAGTGTGCTCGGAAGGTTTGGTCCCCAGTCCCTCACCCAAGCCATTCCTCACCTGGATACTGTATTGTTGTTTGCTGTGCTTATAGTGGGTGACAGTGAAGCACAGAGAGTCCCTGGTGCTTTCGATCAGCATCAGTGAGGAGCACTGAGGGGGGCAGAGAACAAGATAATTAAGCAGGAGAGGGAGGGACCCCCCAACCCTTGAGGCAAGTCTCAGAAGATGGCACCAGAGCCCAATGAAGCCAGAAGGAAACTGGAGCCAGAGTCCATAGAGAAAGAGAGAAGGCAGTGGAAGAGAGGACGACATAGTTACCGGAATGTGACCCTTGTAGACAAAGTGATCGCCTCGCTTCTTGGTAATGAGCAGTATCTTGTCGAAGAGGAAGAACGTTCTCTCGTTGCGCACGCGGTGTACACGAAAGGTGGCTTCCAGGACCAGTTCCCCATAGGTGGTCAGGTCTGGACCCTTCCAGTTAATGAGCAGTGACTGGATCTCCTGCGGTAGAGACCCCACCGACACCCAGAGTCAGGCCTCACCGTTCCCAGGAAGCTCACACAGACACCACCCCAAAGGCTTCCTCAGATTCTACGCCCCAACTCAGCCGAGCACAGTGCGATCAATACTCCTTTCTTTTCTTTTTTTTTTTTAAAAAGATTTATTATTTATTGTTATATGTAAGTACACTGTAAGCCTTCCTCAGACACACCAGAAGAGGGCATCAGATCTCATTATGGATGGTTGTGAGCCACCATGTGGTTGCTGGGATTTGAACTCAGGACCTTCGGTAAAGCAGTCAGTGCTCTTACCCGCTGAGCCACCTCACCAGCCACCTCACCAGCCCCCTCAATACTCCCTTCAAACCTTGTCTTCTCCCAGCCCAGAGCACCTGTAGCCGAACTGCATGTTCATGCCTCCTCTTCATGTCATTGATGTACCAGGCCACGCATGTCATGGTGTCAATGGCGTCCTCTACCACCTCGAAGCCATCCTCTTCCTCATCAAAATGTTTGGCAATTTCCTAGACAAAAGGCAGGTGTCTGAGCAAAGCCAACCCCACGGCTCTGGCCCCGCACCACCGCAAGCATCTTCTACCCGGGGAGAAGGCCCGAGCTACCTGGAGCAGCAGGTGGTACTTGAGGATGCGCTGGACCGGCTTCAGCAGGTAGGAGCCCAGAGGCAGGGAGTGCTGCAGCAGCTCCTGTCGGTCTCGGAAGAACTTGGCTTGCTGCTTGTCTTGCATGCACTCTGTGAGGGCTGCCACGGAGCTGGGAGGGGTAGGAATGGGTGTTACCATCTGGGGAAGGTCTGGTGATGGGGCAGGAACCCCATACTCATCAAATGGCCCAGCTGTCCCTCTCTACCCAAAATTACTCACTTGGGGTAGTTGTTGCAATACTGAGTATATATATCAAACTCTTGGCTCTAAGGAAAGACCAAAAAAAAAAGGGAAAAAATTACAGGGAGATTCTCAGAGGCCTAGACATGGGGGCAGGGATAGGATGGGGAAGGACACGTTCCCAACTCTTGGGATCAATCTTCCCATCCCTGAGAGCCTGCAGAGCCATCTTGGCATCCCATCCACCCACCAGCCTTGGACAGGGATGTCCAGTACTTAAGTGTCCTCTTATACTGGGCTCTCCTATACCAGAAGCACAGGACAAGGAGGAAAGGCCCAGTCACTCTCACCCTTTCCACGAAGCAGCTGGCTACTGCCACAGGGTCACTATTGCAGCTGTCCAGGTCTCTGAGAAGCTGGCTGTGGGAGGGAAAGAGACCATTAGACCCCCTCCTCTATAGCTACATACCCCTGCCCACCTCCTCAGACACAGAACACAGCCATCCTTGATGTCATGCTGTGAGTCATAGCTTCTACCCTGAGTAAACCCTGCCCCCAGGAATACCACAGAAAGTATTCAGAACAACACACACACATACACACACACACAAAACAGAACCCATGCTCAACAAGCAGCAGGGGAAGAGGGGACACGGGTACCCACCTTGGGAGGGGACACGGCTCCTCTGTAGGCAAGAGTCAAACACACAAAAGCAGAGATTAAAGGAGAAAAAAAAAAGAGGAAACTAGCAAAGACTGCTCCCAGCCGGGAGGGTGCAGGAAGGGGAGAGACAGGAGGAGATTCAGAACTCTGATCTTGGGTGGGGGCACTTGAGATGTACTGGAAAGACTGCGCCTCTGCCAGTCCATTTGCTTCCCTCCTCTTTCCAGCTCTACGCCTTCCTAGGTCATGAGTGTACCCTACCCTCCTAACTCCACACTTCCCAGACTCCTCCAGCAGTAAAGAACGGGAGGAAGAGCCCTGCCCTGTCAACTGCTGCTCTCTAAACTGTTTTTCTTGACAATACCTTTATCTGAGTGTCTGAGGTCTCAGAACAGTAGATTGAATCTTCACAGATTTATCAAGCTTTTTTTTTGCCTGGCCTGTGTGATAGCCTAATACAGTGTTTGTCAACCTTCTAATGCTACAACCTTTTAATACAGTGCCTCATATTGGGGTGACCTCAACCCCAACTTTAAAATTTAAGTTTTTTTCTTTTTTTTTTTTTAAAATATTTATTTATGGGCCGGGCGGTGGTGGCACACACCTTTGATCCCAGCACTTGGGAGGCAGAGACAGGTGGATTTCTGAGTTTGAGGCCAGCCTGGTTTACAGAGTGAGTTCCAGGATAGCCAGGGCTACACAGAGAAACCCTGTCTCGAAAAAACAAAAACAAAATAAAACAAAACAAAATTTTATTTATGCTGGGCAGTGGTGGCTCATGCCTTTAATCCCAGCACTTAGGAGGCAGAGGCAAGTGGATTTCTGAGTTAGAGGCCAGCCTGGTCTACAGAGTGAGTTCCAGGACAGCCAAGGCTAATCAGAGAAACCCTAAAACTAAAAAAAAAAAAAAAAAAAAAAAAAAAAAAAAAAAAAAAATTATTTATTTAATGACTATAATGAATAGGAGTACACTATAGCTGTCTTCAGACACACCAGAAAAAGACATCTGATTCCATTATAAATGGTTGTTAGCCACCATGCAGTTGCTGGGAATTGAACTCAGGACCTCTAGAAGAGCAGTCAGTGCTTTTAACCTCTGAGCCATCTCTCTAACCCTCTAAATTTTTTTCACTGATACTTCATAACTGCAATTCTGCTAGTATTATTAATTGTAATGTAAATATTTTTGGAGACAAAGGTTGGCCAAAGGGGTCATAACCACAAGCTGAAAACCCACTATAACAGGTCAGACCCTCAGAGAGTCCTTACTTCCCTTGGGATCCGTGGGAAGGAAGAGAAATAAACTATAAGATGTGCAAGATGCCGGGTGGTGGTGGCACACACCTATAATTCCAGCACTTGGGAGGCAGAGTCAGGCAGATTTCTGAGTTCGAGGCCAGCCTGATCTACAGAGTGAGTTGCAGGACAGCCAAGGCTACACAGAGAAACCC
>NW_022196912.1:91585070-91589498 GCF_008632895.1 Mastomys coucha | reverse complement strand
AAAAGATGTGCAAGATGATACAGAAAGAAGAGCCATCCACAGGAAGCTCACAAGTATGCAAGGCCTAACACCAGCCCAGGTGCTGGAACCAGTAAACATGTGACCTCCATTTATAAACCCTAGAAAGGCCAACTGGTGCTCTCTCCCAGCCTAGCGCCAAGACCTTGTACAAGAGTAGACTTCAATTCCCCGCTTCTGCAGCCAGGCCTATGTGTCAAGGCCCATGTGTCCAGACATCCAGGGATTCTCCCCAGGCCCCCAGGTGTGCCCCAAGGCAAAACAGGCATAGCACATACCTGTTCAGTGCATATATGCTCTCTATGTTCCCAAAGAGGGCGCTGACTTGCTCTGGCTTCAGAAGCCCGGGAGTGTCAATGATCTTCAAGAGGTAGTCCTGCACGGAGACAGGTGGGTGTGAAAACCCTGCACCCCTTGGCTTGATCACCTAACACCCCTAATCACACCTCACTCTGCGATGACGCGATTCCGCAGGCAGTGCCACTGTGGGTACTTACCCAGAAACACCTGGCAACTTGGAATGTAATCTTATTTTGGAGACAGGGTCTTTGCCATTAGTTAAATTGCTCAAGATGACATCGTTTTAATATTTAAGGAGGCTCTAAGTCTAATTGCTGGTGTTCTTCTCAGAGAAAAGGACACAACCAGAAAGCAGGTGAAGGGCCGGGTGGTGGTGGCTCACGCCTTTAATCCCAGCACTTGGGAGGCAGAGGCAGGCAGATTTCTGAGTTCAAGGCCAGCCTGGTCTACAGAGTGAGTTCCAGGACAGCCAGGGCTATATAGAGAAACCCTGTCTCAAAAAAAAAAAAAAAAAAAAAAAAAAAAAAAAAAAAAAAAAAAAAAAACCGCAGGTGAAGGGAGGAAACCAGGCCAAGGCAGCCACAGGACACTACAGAAAATTAGCCATGACTGTCTGTAATCCCAGTACATGGGAGGCAGAGCCATGAGAACTGCCTTGAGTTAAATATCAGTGGAGCGGGGCTGGTGAGATGGCTCAGCAGGGAAGAGCATCGACTGCTCTTTGAAAGGTCATGAGTTCAAATCCTAGCAACCACATGGTGGTTCGCAGCCACCCGTAATGAGACCTGACGCCCTCTTTTGGTGCGTCTGAAGACTACTACAGGGTACTTATATATAATAAATAAATAAATCTTTAAAAAAAAAAAAAATCAGTGGAGCTACACAGCAAATTCTTATCTTAAAAAAAAAAAAAAAATCAAGCCAAGAGGTTGGTGAGATGGCCCATCAGGTAAACATGCTTGCCTAGTGATCTAAGTTCAATCCTTAGAACCACTTACAGATGGAACATATGCACACACGCACAAACATACACACATGCGTATGTGTTCACAAAAACACGTTCTCTTTTGTTTTTTTTTCTTTGGTTTTTTGAGACAGGGTTTTTCCTCTGTGTAACAAGCTCTGGCTGTCCTGAAACTCCATTTGCAGACCAGGCTGATCTTAAATTCACAGAGCCTGCCTCTGCCTCCAGAATGCTGGGACCAGAGGTGCGCCACCTCACTCTGCTTTTTAGATTTATTTATTTGTGTGTTTTAGATATATGAGTGTTCTGTCTTCAGACACACCAGAAAAGGGAATCAAATCTCATTACAGACAGTCGTGAGCCACCATGTGGTTGCTGGGAATTGAACTCAGGACCTCAGGAAAAGCAGCTAGTGCTCTTAACAGCTGAGCTATCTCTCCAGCCCCACACTTTTTTCTTAATCAAAACAAACAGTCTGAAAGAGAATCATTTGTGGTGCTTTAAGTCAACAGGTTTTGTGCATAGCCCTAACAGACTCACCACACACCTGCCTCCTCACCAGGCAGGATCCTCAATGGAGGGCACATGTCACCTTTCCCGAGTGCCCTACAGTATGAAACATTTTACTCCTGCCATCCCTAATCTTTTTTCAGGCAAAGAGCCCGTGGCTCCAGACATTGTGCACGCGCCCAAGGTTCTACAGCCATGAAATAGCAGAGTCGGGAACCTGTATGTACCCACCCAGGTTTAATCCCTACAGAGCACGTAGGTCCTCCTTGTCAGGCTAAAGCCCCTCCCTGTGCTATCACAGTGCCCACTCCCCAAGCGCCTAGAGGATGTGGCTTGGTGTCTTAAGGAAGCATGAGAGACCAAGAGCCCCCACCAGGCACATTCCCAAAGCTTCCTCATGGCCTTATGGGAAGCAGATTTACAGAGACAGGCTGTACTAAGGAGATGGGCCACTGGAGGCCAGCATCCTTAGCCTCTTGCAGCCAGCCCCTTCCAGCCTCAGCACTCACCTCCACAATGCTCCGTAGGTCCTGCACATACATGCGCTCTGTTTCCACAATCTCTCTCACCACCCGGCCCAGGTAGCTGAGCTTGTGGTGGGCAGGACCTGTCCCTGCGCGGCCATTGAATGGGGAGAGGGGTCCCCTCATGTTCAGCCAGCCGCTGGAGTTGTTGTTGCTGTTGGGAACATGCCTGCCCCAAGGGGAGCCTGTCCCATTCTGGGCTGAAGCCTCAGAGCCAGTGGGCTCCTCCATGGCACTGTGGCTGTCACGGGAGGAGCCGGATGAAGAGGTGGTGGACATCAGGCTCGGTGGCCGCTCCTGGCTGCCATCTTGGTGGAGGGCAGTAGAGACGGGCATCCTGGCATCGCTGCCTGGGACTGTCACCTCGGGAAGATTCTGGAACAAAACAGACAGATGGAGGGTCAAACCCTGAGCACCTGCAGAATCAGAAAGCAGAAGGGAGGTTGCCAGACACAGGGAGGGGGCGGAATGGGAAGTCACTGTGAGTGGGTGCAAAGTTCAGTGTAAGAAGATGAAAACGGTTTCAGAATGGATAGTCATGTGGTCATGACACAAATGTACTTACTCAATGTCACTGAACTACATTTACAAATGGTTAAGATAGTAAAATTTCATGTTTGCATATTTTATCACAATTTTAAAAACAAGGCCATTGAGGTGGCTCAGCAGGTAATGGTTCTTGCGAGCCTGAGCTCCGTCTCTGAGACTCACAAGGTGAAAAGAGAGAGCTGACTTCCTGCATGCAGTCCTCTGACTTTCCCATGTGTGCCACGGCACGGGCAGCCACTTCCCAAGTAAATAAATTGTAATAAATTAAAAACAAAAACACAAAATTAAACCCCAGGGAAGACCACTCCCTCAGACTATGAACACTGAGTGGTGAGGTCTCTGGATCCCAGCAGCTCAGCATCTCTCTCGTTCCCAGGGTGCAGACTGTAAGATTTCACCAGGAGACAGTAAGTTCTCAGAAACGTGAGGCCCTAGAAGAGGCTACCTAAGCTAACACAACAGTCTACGGTGCCTTCTGAAGAACTCAAAACCCAGATCTAAGGGCTGAGAATATGGCTCAGTTGGTAAAGGGCTTGCCTGGCACGCACAAGGCTGTAAGTGTTAGCACTATATAAAACCAGGCAAGGTGGTACGTACACACCCGTGATCCCAGCACTTGGGAAGTAGAGGCAAGAGCACTGGAAGTTCAAGGTTATACTCAGCCATACAGTGAGTTCCAGGCTAGCCTGGGCCTCATGAGACCCTATCAAAAAACTTTTATTATTTTAAAAAAGGAAGAAAGAAAACTAGACAAACCAGCCACTAGCCTCTTGGGTTTTACCTATAAAACAGAGCGTACCCCAGAGTTACGTCCTCAAAGGTAATGCAAGACACTGCCTGCCCTCTGAGCTTGGCAGAGTGAATATTCCACAAACCATCAGTACATGATGATAATGGTGGTTTATCACAATGTATAGCTCACATGCCTGCCCCTCTGGACCCATGCTAAGTGTCACTGCACAGGGTAGGCCAAAAGTTGCCTCTTTTAAAAAAATGTATTTATGTGTTTATGTTTGTATGTGTGTATGTATGTACATATATATACATATGTGGTCTATGTACATATATGGTTCTCTCCTTCTGCCATGAATTTGAGCCATCACCAGGCTTGACGCCTCTACCCACTAAGCCATCTCACCAGCCCAGACTCCTGATTTATTACAACCAGCAGGTAATACTGTCAGAAGGACTGAGAATCTCAGGGCACTAGCATCTCCACCTGTACCTGAAGCTTTCCCTCTACTCAGAGGGAAGGAAGAGAAAGGATGACAAACTGAGCCATCATTACTCCTTGCCCCACTCCCAGGTACCCGCTGTAGGCAAGCCCTTGACTCAGCCACAGCAGGAAATTCCCTTGGGCTGAGCCACAGCTGAGTCTCCTCTTAGCACAGCTGGGCAGAACTGCTCAGCAGGCAGGAAGCTGCACCCAGGTGAAGCAAACACAGCCACCGGTGGACTTTATTCCCTGAGCAGATGGATGGTCCTACTGCTCAATAGCCCAGAGAGAGAGAGAGAGAGAGAGAGAGAGAGAGAGAGAGAGAGAGAGAGAGAGAGAGAGAGAGA
>NW_022196912.1:91571313-91584833 GCF_008632895.1 Mastomys coucha | reverse complement strand
GGGGGGGGGGGAGGAAGAAGAGGAAGAGGAAAGCCTTTAGGCATTTTTCTCACCTATACTCTCCCAAGTGTTCTTAACTCCAACCTGAGACTCAGGAGCTACCAGACCAGATCTGGCCCACAGGCAAGGAAGGACCTGAGCTATGCCAAGAGGACCCATGTATAAACAGCTGTCACTTCAGTACATTTTCTTGTGTCTCTGCTCTCACCTAGAAACCAGGGTCTATGGACTCCACTTTTTGCGGATGTTGCCTCCCTGCCTGGCAGTATCTCTATGTTGCATGCAACCTCCCAGTCTCTGGCTAGAAGTTCTCTCTCGAGCATCCTCTCTAAGCTCAGAAGCAGTGACCCTGGAGGCCTCTGCCATGTACTCATGTGTCTCCGGTCTCCTCAACGACTATCACACAACGTGGAACTGAGATTAGCTTGAGACCCTCTGCCTTGGGCTACCAGTTACATGATCAGGGATCATTAGGACCAGTCTGGTGACTAGTAACGGTAAACTAGTTGATGTTTTTAACTAGATGTTTTTCCCCCTTCTTTTTGTGACAGGGTCTCCAATATCCAAGGCTGGCCCCCAGCTAACTCCCAAGGATGACCCCAAACTTCTGATCCTTCTACCTATACCTCCTGGGATTATAGGCACATGCCACCACACCTAATTTATGGGGTGCTGGGGTTCAACCCCAGGGTTTCATCATAAATGCTAGGCAAGGACTTTACCAAGGGAGCCATATCCCCAGAGTGTTGCTTTATTAAGCTAAAAGTTCGGCATGCTCAGCCCCACTTGTGGTCCAACAATAAATAACTCAGATCATTAGAAGGTCAGTACTTGGTCACTGGGTCTCAGCTAAGGGATTATACAGAGCCCAGTGAGGCTCTCTATATACGCCTGTCACGTGACAGGTGAGAGCCCGGTGGCAGCTCTAGTGTTGGTGCTCGTTTGCTTCTGCCTAGAGCACAGGGAGCTGATCTTAGGGGGAACAGTCCAGAGAAGTGTGCTGCTTCTGCTGTGCTCTGCTGCTCCCCCATCCCTCCAGGAGCCCTTTACGTTAACCAGGTCACCCTTTCCTCCCGAGCCAGGACTCAAATGCTACCTCGCCCTTGACCTCTACCCAGATCAGACCCAGCTAGAAAACAACCAGGCAAAGGACTTATGGCTTGATTCCTTTCTCAGATTAGCCCCTGCATCAGGTCAGCTCCTGAGGGGAGGCTAAACGGAAAAGACCCATGTCCCAAGTGGATTTCACAGCCAGCCAGCCAGGTCATTAGCCTTACAGGGAGAGTCACCATGGCCACACACTATCAGGAGGTTAGCCTCTGAAAAGTACCATCTGAGAGTCACTCTTTAGTTACATGCAGCTTTCTGATTGCAAACCCAGCAGTCCTGTTGAAAGCAGGGTACCTACCTACCTGCATCCCCTGGAGCCCAAACAAAACAGAGTGCCCACTTGCTCAACAGTCTGAGTGCTGTGGGGTGGTTAAGTCTCACCTGTCCCCGGCAATGCCCTGCAGTCCTGAGTATGGGGACTGTGCCAGACGTGTGTACTTGGGACACTCTCACAGCCACTACCACACTAAAGGACCTTATACCAGCAAAGCTTTAGTCACGGTCCCTGGGTGCCACTGCTTTGATTTGGGATAAGCTACAAGGACACACGTAAATTTAAAAGCCTGAGAACTATATGACCATCCAAAGGATTGAGAAGGCTACTTCTGGATTTGAACCATATGGCTGGCCTCTGAAGACTCACTCTAGCATTGGTTAACTAAACGGACAGTACAGACTCTGGGATCACGGGCCAGAGAGAAGCAGTGAGCACAGGATTCCCAAGTTCAGACTTTCAACATTTTACATGACATACTCAGACTTGCAGTGAACTGAGGTCCTACCTATGATCACAAGGGTTTCTCTCCCTTGAGATGGAAGGTCCAAAAAACCCGAGTGGCAGTGAGCATGGAGGAGCAGGATTCAAGAGTAAACAGGGTGCTGATGGAAGACATATCCTATTCAAGAGGCTGCGGCCGAGTCACTGCCAGGTGCACACGCCTAAGCCAAACCCTCCCCAAATGCTCCCTAGGGCAGAGCTACCTGTCCTTCCTACCTGATGAACAGCACCCACCGTGGAAGATTCACCCTAAACCAGGACCAGAATTTGGTTCCTCAATCTTTAGGGGTTTTTTTGTTTGTTTGTGTATTTTGTTTGTTTGCTTGTTTGACAGTGTTTCCCTGTGTAGCCCTGGCTGTTCTGGCCTTGAACTCTGAAGTTCCCCCTCCCCCTGCCTCCCAAGTGCTGGGATGTAAGGTGTGAGCCACCACTGCCAGGCTCAAACTTTCTTTTAAGAAGAGAAGCAGCAGCAGCCAAGACTCAAGCCCACCTACCCCAGCACAGTCGAGTCTCCAGCATCTCCTGCAGAGACCAAGCTCATTTTTCAGCACCAGGCAACCACCCAGTTATCAATCCACAAGCTAGCCTTCTGGAGAACTGAAGCTCAAGTCCTACCCTACGAAGCCCTCTTTTGAGACATTCCCCCAAAGAATCCAAGGAAGAGAAACCCACCCATCCTTCCTTCTCACCTTCTTCCCTTCCTTCCCCTCCCTCCTCTACTTCTATATCTAACTTGAAATATATCTACTGCCTTCCTCCACCCACACCCATCTAAAGTATATGGCTCCACCCCCCAAGGACCTTCCCTGAGTCTCCCCAGGCAGGGAGGGAGGCAGGCAGGCTGCAACAGGCCCCTTGGATTCCTAGCAGTAGACTGGAGCCAAGTCCGCACCTTTCTCTTCCAACTATGTCTCAATAGTATGCCCTCAATTTGACCCCAAAGGGGGATACCCCCATATCCACAGAGGCTCTCTACTGCCCCTCAGACATTCTTCCTTTCACAAAAGGCCCTCCCACAGAGGAACCCACTGGAGCCTTCTAGAACTTGCTGCTGATGCTGGGGAGACCCCTGAGTATTGTCTACACTTCTCTATCTGTCTCTCTCTGGAGGGTAAGTGGAGAAGGCAGGCAGGAGACTTAAAGAGCATGCTTGGGATGAATCCCAAGTCTGACAGGTGGGGAGGTTGGAGACTCCCTGTAAATATTCCGGTTCTAGTCACTCTTTCATCTATTACCCTTCACCCTACACAGGAAGTCCCATGTGCCACACCTATCTCAGCAACATAAAAAAAAAGAAGCGGGGGTGGGGGGTGGGGGGTGGGGGGGGCGGGCGGGATCCAAAGGTCTTTGGGTCCCTGTGGGGGAAGAATTCATCCAGCCCCTTAGCAAGCAGCAGTCCTTCCTCAGAGACAGTCCAGCCTCCATCCCCTGGCCTTCTTGGCCTCCCATCCCAAACTCTGGAGATCAGAGCAGCCAAAGGACCTTTGACCTTCCCCATAGCAATCCCTGACTCTACTTTCAGAACCTCCCTAGAGATGGTGCCAGAAGGAAGCAATGGAGAACAGCCACAACTTTTCCACTGAAACAGGCGGAGGAGCAATGTGAACTTCTTTAGAGATCTCAAGCAAGATCCACAAACCACCCGGCTGTGCTCTCTCCACAGCTCCACACCCCCCACCCACCCACCCACTCACACACCCACACACCATACTTACTTAAGTGTTCCCAGAAGTCCCGCTTTTGCCAGTGTGTTCTTAAAGCTACACATCCCCCCTCAGAGGTTCTCAGGGGAGGGAGGCCTCTCCGGGGGCGTGGCTGTCACTATCCCCAGTGTGTTGCTCACAGGCCCATTCCACCCATTCCACGCCTCCTAGAGATTCAAGGGCCCTGAGCCCCGAGACGATCCCTGGGGAGTGATTGTGTTCAATGTGAGCAATGTACTCTGGAGAGGTTGTGTGAACAGTGTGACCGGGGTTTCAGGGCCACCCAAACCCAGCCCAGCTGGCTGGGACTCATTTTCTCTGGCGAATCCATTTTCCCACCACCCAGGAGCAGCAGGAGCCCTTGGCTAGATGGAAGGCAGCAAGGTCACTGCTGCCCAGAAAGACAGGACCATGTCAGTGGGGTCCTCACACCTGAATTCCAGAGGAAGACCGGGCCTACAAACTGACGTCCAAAAAACTCAGCTTGGCCCTCAAGGAGAAGGAAAGCCCCTGGCACCTCGCTTCAGAAGGAGGACACCCTCCTACTTCCTACTCCTCCTTCCTCTCACAACCGACCATGCTCACCATGCTTGCTCTCACACTTGAGAGCCCCCATCCCCTCCCCATCCCTCTACACCGGCCCAATTGCCACTTTCAGAATCTACTCTGCTTTAACCATTCATAAACCCTCCCAATGTATACTCTATTGTTGGCCAAATAGTGCCCCCCCACCACCAAAGACATTTACATTCCAATCCTTGGAAGCTATGGCACCTTGTCTTCACAATGTGATCAAATAAAGCAGTGGTTCTCAGCCCTCCTAACGCTGTAGTCCTCTAAACAGCTCCTCATGGGGTGGTGGCCCCCAACCATAAAATTATTTTTGTTACCTCATAACTATAATTTTGCTGCTGTTATGAATCATAATGTAAATATTTGATATGCAGGAGATCTAAGGTGTGACCAGGGAAAAGGTTGTTCGACCCTGAAAGGGCTCGTGACCCACATGTTGAAAACCACCAAAATAAAGAATATGGAGAAGTGGAAATTATCTTGGAGTATCTGAGTAAGGCCAACATATCATAAAAGGCACCCAGCAGAAGCCTGAGTCAGAAGTCTACAGGATGAGGAAGGCCGAGTCAGATTGGGAGAGAAGCTACTGTCTCTAACCACAGAGGATGATCCCAAATCAAAGGGTACACAGCAGCCTCTGAAAGCTATAAAGAGAAAAAGAAAGGAACACACAACCCCATGAGACCAAAATAAAGTTTGACCTCCACTACCTTGAAGATTGGGGGGGGGAGGGAGGAGGGAAGTGAAGAACTAGCTCAGTGGTTAAGAGCACTTGCTCATACAGAGGACCCAGGTTCAGTTCCCAGCATCCTTGTGGTGACCTCAGACATACATTCAGGTAAAATTATACACATAAATAAAAAAATCTAAAAGTTTAATGCTTTAAAAAATATGTATGTGTGTGCACATGTATGCACATGCGTGTATGTGTGTGTGCGCGCGTGTACATGTGTGTATGTGTGTGGAGGCGGAAACAGGAAACTATTATTATGCTTCTTTCTGCTCTTATGATCCTGGGTTATCACTTGACACAATGGTTGATGAGGTTGATACAAGCAACCGTTTCTTCAGGGCCTAAGTCTGTAGAAACCCAGCAGGCTGCATCTGAACAAGACGAGGCATCCATCTTGGTGCTCAATAAACCTGGGAAGACCTGCAGAACACCTCTCACTACCTCCCATAGGCATGGAAAAGGCTAAACAGTTGTTGAGATTATGACCTAAGCTAGTTCCTCCTGGAAGTATTCACATTAGTCACTGCCAGAGAGTCCCATGAGCCCAGACGTCCCCAGCATCAGTGACTGATCATTCACCCTCGCAATCTCGTCATAGTTGGCCCCACAGAGGCAGCCCTGCCATGCCAAAGACTCGGCGATCAGTCATGAAAGGCTGGAGGAGAGAGCAAGCAGCCAAGTGTAGACAGGACTGCGGCGATAAGGTCTCCCTGTAAGTATTCCAAAGCAAGCGGCCTGGCAAGAAGTTTCACGGGGACGGAGGAGGCCGATTACTTCTGCTCACAGCTGGGCCAACTCTATGTGGGTTCTGGCAAATCTGGTCACCAAGCAGAGAAAGACACAAAGTACCAGAAGAGGACGCAGCCAAGGCCTTGGAAACAGTAAAGATTCCTGAAGGCAGCCGGGCGGTGGTGGTGCACACCTTTAATCCCAGCGCTTGGGAGGCAGAGGCAGGCGGATTTCTGAGTTTGAGGCCAGCCTGATCTACAGAGTGAGTTCCAGGACAGCCAGGGCTACACAGAGAAATCCTGTCTCAGGGGGAAAAAAAAAAGTTTCCTGATGGCTATGCTAGGTGGCAACTGCAAACCTACCAAAGGGGCCTTTCCTCTATAGGTTTAAAACATATTATTATTATTATTATTATTATTATTATTATTATTATTGATTTTATGTGTACAGGTGCTTTGTCTCATATATTTGTGTACCACTTGTGTGCCTGGTGCCCACAGAATCCAGGAGATGGCACTGGATCCTCTGGAACTAGGGTTACATACTGCTGGTTGTTGTGAACTGTCACATGGGTGCTGAACCCAACTCAGTGTTTTTAACTTCTGAGCTCTCTCTTTAGTCCCTCATCTCTAGGTTTAAAGGGGTAGGGGGTGAGGGGTGCTACTTACCTAAATGCACTAGGTCCTGGGTTCAATCTCTAGCACTTAAACACACACACACACACACACACACACACACACACGGTCAGGGCCCAAAGCCCAGGCCCTGAAGACTCCCCATGTTATTAACTTCACCCCTATTTGGAGAGCTGCTTGCTTTGAGGCCTATCGGGAGCTAGCTGCAAAGGGAGAAAAGGAGCCACAGCTGTAGCATTTGTTGCTGAAAGAGCTTCAGAGGCAGGGAAGAAGCCCAGTGGGAATCTATTGGGGCCTGCAAAGCTCTCAGCAGAGAAGAGGCAATGTGGGCATGCAACAAGAAGTTAAAATGCACATACCACAGGCTTGGAAGCGGGTAGATCTTTACTTTCCTGCAACTATATGTGGCCTTAAGCTTCAAGTTCTCCATCTGATAAGTGGTCACAATAACCTCACGGTCTGTCTCCAAGGCTGGAGAGTACAAGTAACCTGCACATCAACATACAGGAAGCTGACCAAGCGCCAGAGAGAGAATACTTGCTCCACAAGCACCCGGATGAAATATTCTCCTCACTTCAACCTCAATTTATATCCACCCAGATCTCACATCATAACTCAGCAGGTAAAGGCTTTGCCACCACACCGAGGCAGACGACAATGGGTTCCATCTCTGGAACTGATGTGGGGAAGGAGAGAGAGAACCAGTTTCCTCGAGTTCTCCTCCGATTGTCGCATGATGTAGCATTCACACATCCAGCCAGACAAAACACACACACACACACACACACACACACACACACACACAGATGGGCAGATGGACAGACGGATAGATGCATACACAAGCAAACACATGCATGCAATAAATAAATCTATAATAATAATAATAATAATAATTCAAAATTGATGGATCAGCGTGTCCTGGCCCTCCCCACTAAACCAGTGCGTATCCATTTTCCAGGGTCCCAACACAGCTCAGATCATGGTCTCACAGTCTCACAAGAGCAGCTCAACTGAAAATTACACCAGAAAAGCCCGGGTCAGTAGAAGCCCCACTGCCAGCACAGCGGGACACATTCCTCAGCATTCCATAGGGTCTGCCGGCTGGGGAAGCAGCACTGTGGGGAGCCACAAGCCCCAGGGGAAAGACCATCAAAGCACAAGTGAGTGAGCAACAAACACCATCCTTCACACTAGTCCTTGGGTTTTGAGAAGGGCTTCAGATGGTCACAGCAGCAAAGAAGGCCCCCGAGCTCTTAAGTCACGGAGTATCAAACAGGAAAAAGGCAGAAGAATACAAGAGTCCAGGAATGTAGCCTGCTGTAGTGGCGTGAACGAGAACGCCCCCCCCCCATAGATTCAGACAAACTGAATGTTTGATTCCCTGTAGGTGGATTTGCTTAGAAAGAATTAAGAGGTGTGGCCTTACTGGAAGAAGTCTGTCTGTCGCTGGGGGTGGGCTGTGAGTTCAAAACTTACACCAGGCCCAGCCTTCCTCTCCCTCCCCTAGCCCCTCCATTCCTCCCTCTCTGCCTCCAACTTATTAATTATTATGTAAGCTCTCAGCTACTACTACAGCACCATGTTTGCCTGCTTGCCTACTGCCAAGCTCCCACCCTATGGTCATGGACTCACCCTCTGAAAACACAATCAAGCTCCCAACTAACTGCTTTCTCCTATGAGCTGCTTTGGTCATGGTGCCTCTTCACAGCAAAAGAACAGTGACTTAAGATGTCAGCCTTCCTCTGAAGGGGCCTGCCTACCTCTGCTCATTGGATGCACATCCATACCTACTCTCACTCGAAGATAACCCGGGCTGCCATCCCTAAGCTTCGAGCTTGGGAATTCACTCACTCAACAAGCATTTATTCAGCGCCTACTTTGCACAAAGACGCTGTGGCAACCATGTGGGAGCCATAACAATGAATCACACACAGGCTGGACCCACAAGAGATTCTTCTATTAGAACAAGTGCATCCGTCACAAAAGGGGTTAAGGGAGCAACATGGGCTGGGGGACATGGGGGAGTGCTTGCTAGCATCTTTCAGGTCTTGCGTTCAAGACCTTATCCTGTGAAGACAGAACTCAAACAGCCAGAGAGTGGAGTCAAGACATGCACGAGAGCTCCGGAAGGCCTCCAGCTTAGGAATGTGACACTTCTGAGCAAGATGCTAGGCCCCAGGGATACTAGAATTGGTGACACACAGTCTCTGTCTTTGAGGAACTTGAACTCTAGAAGGAAAAGGGCTTGTAGGCAGAGTATCTATGTAACAATGCCCTGAGTACAGCACTTAAGTCAATAATGAATTAACAAAAGAGGCTAACAGAGGGGCCAGTATGCCTGGGACCCACAAGCTTTGTATAAGGAGGTGATATTTTGGTTGAGTCACAAATGAGGAGTAAGCCAGGCAAAGAAGAGCTCCAAAGGGGTCAGCCAAGCTGGACTCCCTTTAAAGGGAGAGCAGCAAGGCCTGGGAAGCAGGGCCTAGGAGCACCTGACTTGCTTTGTAGGAAAGGACAACCAGGGCAGGTCTGGAAGATCAAGCCACAGAGACAGGTGGAGACAGGTTCCAGGAGATGAGCCGGGAGACTATGTCCTGAAAAGGCACCACTTGAGCCTCAGACTGCAGCTCAAATGTCCACGGGACCAAGAAGTGTTTGAAAAGAAGATAGAGACCTAGGATCTGCAGACTTTCCACAGCAGATGTCTAGAATAAAGGCAGTGATGAGGGGGTTGGGGGGAAGCACCCCAGAGATCACTGGCTAGAAAGGAGTAAGACCTACTCCGGACTCACACGAAGAGGGAAGATGTGTGACCCAAATCAAGGTGACTCGAAGCAATGTGTAAATTAGGTGTTTCAGAAAAGCAGGAGGAAAGGCTGGGATGTAGCCCAGCTGCTACGGTGCCTGCCTGCAGGGAACGCTCGGGTTTGATACCCAGTACCACAGAAAACCAGAGGCAGAAACAAAAGACTGTTCAAAGCTATCCTTAGCTACACAGGGAGTGTGTGTTCAGTCTGGGCTATGTGTGACCTTTGTCGGAGGGGTTGGAGGTAGGGTAGAAAGGTTAAGAGGTATCACCCTAGTGCAATTCCTCCTGACCTGAGGCTATTATCCAACAGGGACCACTGAGGTTCCAGTCTTAGCTGGGGAGGGGAATCTCCCTCTAGCAGTAGGGGCCCATAGCTCTCATCTGGGCTGGGGAAGGGTCCATATGAATCTTAACATCAAAGGGATTCCCTCCTCTCCCCCATCTTTTTTCCTTTCCCGTACTTGTCAGAAGTGGGGAGTGAGGCTGCCAGCATGGTATCACCCCCAGTCTTGGCTCCTTCCTAATTCTAAGCATGAGCCTCCAGGTACAGAAACAAATGTACAAGAGACGCTCCCTCCTGGACCGATGTAGTTAAACCACCAACTTCCTCCTCCGTGGCTTCTCCACAACCCACCCCTGCTTCTGTCCTGGGCTTCCCACCAGAGCCTTTAGGATCCTAGCCCAGAAGTTAGGGGAGTGGTTTTTCCAAGGCAGACCTTAGGGAGATTTGCATACAGTTGTAAATCCTCACAGACAGCCAGATCTTCCAATCCAGCACCTCACCCTGCAGTGCTGCAGCTCTGGAAAGCCACTCCACCACAACACCTGCTCCCATCCCCCAGTCCCTCACACCCTGGCTAAGAGGCCTCAGGCAGACAGGCCTAAGGAAACTCATCCAACCAGTTTCCAGCAGAGAGAGGAAACTTCTCCCTTCAGTGAGGAGTACACAAAGACCAGAATTTCAACAGTTCCCTCACCGGTTAACCAAACTCCAGAGGCTACAGGGTACACAGGGTATGGCAGCTCCGGTGGCAGTCCACTCCACGAAGAGGGAGGCCTTGATACACAGAGAAAGAAGTAGTGAAGTCCGAGCAAGGACCTGCCAACAGGCTCCCTGTACCTGCTGCCTAGAGCTACACAAAGGTAGGTGCTGGCTCCACCTGGCCGGACCCTTTAGGGTATCCAGGAGCCACTTGTCACCTCCCCTACCAATGGTGCAGCTTGATTTCATCTAAAACCACCACCATCGCCAACCCCCATGGATTCTGGGAAAAAGACGTTTTTTTCCCATTATGCATTATGTGTGTGGGTATGGGGACAGCATGATCACCCAGGGCCTTCTCTAGCCACCCAACCCAGGGCCTTCTCTAGCCACTCATCAGTAAATATTGAGAGAAGACCTCTGAAGTCCCCAAAAGCAAAGCACTCCAAAAGCCACAGGACTGTCTGCTAGTCACATGGCCAAACCTACTGGAAGCACCCAGGCAAGGTAAATACAAGTCACTTTTCTACACTGAACCAGGTGTGGTCCTCCATTTCTGAACCTCCAGGGGAGACTCTAAAGCCTTGGGCCACAAGCCCGTGGCTGCTCACGCTCTCCAGAGGTTGCCAGGCAAAGCTTAGAGTCCCAGAGTTCACAGAGTCCCCAACTGCACTCCACTCAGACGCCCTCGGTCGGCCAGGTCCCAGAGGCTACCTACCGCTTTCCTCAAAAGGGCTCCCATCCCAACACCGAGAGCAGCCCTGGGAAGGTGGCCAGGGGCTGGGGAGCTGCATTCTGTCCGGAGTTCGGCAGCCCAGCAGTTAACAGGCTCGGGCTGGGCGAGCAACAAACTGCCACCAACCACCTCGGGAATTAAAGCGCCCGCTGCCTCCTGCTGAAACCTCTTCAATAAACGTCCTATTCAGAACCAGTTCCGCGTGTGGGTCATACTTGCTGCATTTCTCTCATTCCTGATTGCTGGGGGGCCTAACCATGAAAACGTAGCTTCCCGGCACAACTTAGCACGCTCCTGATGGGTGAAGACCCAGGCCACAGCCCCAGGAGGTAAGCACCTTGCTGCTGAGGTCCACAAATATCTCCAGAGATTAAGCACATGGGGTACTAAGTGCAGGAAGTCAAACACTGAAGACTCAAACAAAGCCAGATCAGTCAAAGCACAACAATACTCCATTTGTGGAGCACCTTCCCCCACTCAGGCCCTCGAAGCCTAAGGCTATTAACCCTTCCGTCCTCAAGGGTGTAAGTTGGAGGGTGGGACAGGTGGACAGAATTATCCCTGCTTTTCTGGTCAGGAAAACTGAGGCACGAGCTGTTCCCATATAGCAAACTAAAATCGCAGGCAACATTTTTACGAGGGCGTACCAGGCGCTGCTCTGACACACTCGCTATGTAACTTCACAGCACTCCCCCACTCAAGGCCATGCGGCTAGGGAGGTAGGAAGGCAGGGTTTGCTGGAATCCAGGATCCTTGAGCAGTTCATTCACAAGCAACACGTGCCTCCCCCTCTTCACACACACAGGACCCAGGAGACTAGACGGAGCCAGAGAGGAATCCACCTTCCCTCATGGGATACCTCCTTTCTTGTCGCTCTTTTTAAAAGTTAACATTTTGCTGGGGAAAAGTTCCTGCACGGTGTGACAACCTCAGAAAGAGGCCCAAACGGAGCCATCCGGGAACCCACAACTCACCCATAGATGCTTCCAGAAAGAAATCACTTGTGAGACCAGCAGAAGACAGCTGGGGGCAAACACACGGTGGAGTTCTTCTGCCCACACACTCCGGAGTTGTGGGGTCGTAGTCTGCACACAGTACTCAGTGAGGCACAAAAATCTCGAACTGCTTCGGTGAGTGTCCCGACAATATACCCCACTTTGCAACCTCAGATGGCAAGTCCGGGGCTTCCGGAGGTTGGTGCCCTTAGTGTTCTCCGGGTCCTGTCAGTTGTGCTGACAGCTGTGTGAGGACTTGCCAGAAGACGGCTGATGTAAACGAGTGTGTAGGTGATGTGGACACAGATGGTACTTTGTGGGTGACTGTGTTGAGAGGAAAGAGGTGTCCTCCTGGCAGAGACACTGATGTAGGCTTGGGGGTGGGGGCATGGGATACAGCTCCCCTGTCCACCGCCTGGCTGTAGCTGATACTACAGAGCCAAAGCTGGAGTGACTTCCCAGCAGTTGAATGCTTACCTGGCATGTGTGAGAGCCAGGAACCAGTCCCTGTCCCCCATTCCCCCCTCCCACCCATGCTCATCACCCAGGAAAGGCAGAGGATCACTCATGTTTGATCTCAGTATAAATTATAGGCTAGATGCTGGGGATGTAGCAACCAGCAGCATGGATGAGACTGCTTCTTCTCACTGAACCTAGGTGACAGCAGGCAAGACAGCCACACCAGTAAATAAACAGTATATTTCAGGACTGTGCTAAGTGCCATGCAGAAGGAGAAAAAAAAGAGGACAAATGGTGTGTCGGGAGGGGGCGGGGGATGGGACCTTTGTTAGGTAGAAGAGAGCAGGGTGAGGTGTGCAGGAAGTGAGACATACAACGTGAAAAGCAGCCAAACTGGCAAAACCTTCCAACCTTCTCCCCTCTACCCCACATCAACCTTGCACTTCCACTCGCTGCAAGCCTGAACCTACCTCCGAATCACAAGCAAGCACACATTTACATAATGTCTTGCTTTGAAGCACCAGCACCTGTCTCTACACCCCAGGAAGAGAGAAAGCTCCATGCAAAAATTGCAAGAGGCAATTGCCAAGGTGGCTCATGCATTTTTTCTGCCAAACCTGTTGTCCTGGGACCCACAATAGTTCCGGAAGAACCAACTCCTGGTGATAATCTGCAGACCTCTACATGCAGGCCACAACATGTGCATAACCACCTACCCACCCCGCAACACACACACTAAAACTTTAAATAAGAACAATGAAAAAAACCTAAAAACATAATTAAGAAGACAACCCAGAGTAATGAGATGACACAGCAGGTACATCACTTGCCACTGTACCCACGTTGAGCATCTGAGTTCAGTCCCTGCACCCTAAATTGGAAGGAGTGAACTGCAGGTTGTCCTCTGACACCTCAGGCACCCAAACAAATACATACATACATACATACATACATACATACATACATACATACATAGTTTTTCAGGTTTATTAATGTATGTACTTTATTGTACAGTGCTGTATCTACCTGTGTGCACACCAGAAGAGGGCATTGAATCCCACAGGACTACAGTCATAAATAGCGTGAGCCATAGATAGTGTGAGAATTGAACTCAGGACCTGTGGAAGAGCAACCAGGGCTTTTAACCCCTAAGCCAACTCTCCAACCCCATAAATAAATGTTTGTTTGGTTTTTTTTAAAGGCAAGCAAGAGCCGGGCAGTGGTGGCGCACACCTTTAGTCCCAGCACTTGGGAGGCAGAGGCAGGCGGATTTCTGAG
>NW_022196912.1:91565707-91570986 GCF_008632895.1 Mastomys coucha | reverse complement strand
CCTTTAGTCCCAGCACTTGGGAGGCAGAGGCAGGTGGATTTCTGAGTTCGAGGCCAGCCTGATCTACATGGTGAGTTCCAGGACAGCCAGAGCTATACAGAGAAACCCTGTCTTGAAAAAACAAAACAAAACAACAACAACAACAACAACAACAAAAAGGCAAGCAAGAAAGGCTGGGTGTAGGTGCACACTGTTGGAAATTTTCTGTGAATTCAATGCCATCCTGATCCACATAGTAAGTTCCAGGACAGCCAGAGCTATGTAGAGAGACCCTGTCTCAAAAACAAATAAATAATAATAAAACTACAAAAGAAAAAAAAAGGCACAAGAAGCTAAAATACTGTTGAAAGAAATTAAGGATCATCAAATGAGCAGATAGTCATCCGTAGTCTATCCATATTGAGCACTTAACACTGTTAAAAATGGCAATCCTCCTTTGTAGCAGCTCCCATCTGCAGATTTAGCTCTCCCTGTTCCTGCGCCCTGGAAAGCACTGGCATCAGGACGGCACTGTGTTGGCTTCCCTCAGCGCTTATGGCCAAGAGCACAGAGCTGAGAGCACAGAAACAAAACTGCACATTTATAGTCAGTGGAAGCATAGTCATATAAGATAGTTCCATTTTATTGGTGGGGTCAGGTCACTGGGAGGCAGGTGAATCTCTAGGAGCTCCCAGGCCAGCTAGTTCAGCATGCACAGTAGTGATAAGGGACCCTTCTCAAGCAAGGTCAAAGATAGGATCCAAGGTTGTCTCTGACCTCCACACACTCACACACAAGAACATGCACACATACACACACACACACACACACACACAGATACATACACGCATTTATACACAAAGATTTTTTTTTAAAATTAAACACAGGATTACCATGTGACCCAACAATCCTATTCTTAAGTAAATCATTAACATATGTCCACACCAGGATGTTTATACATTACATAATCTAATGTTCACAGCAGCAATAGCCACCTTTTTTTTTGTTTTTTGTTTTGTTTTGTTTTGTTTTGTTTTTTTCAAGACAAGGTTTCTCTGTGTAGCCCTGGCTGTCCTGGAACTCACTCTGTAGACCAGGCTGGCCTCGAACTCAGAAATCCACCTGCCTCTGCCACTCAAGTGTTGGGATTAAAGGCATGTGCCACCACTGCCCAGCACAATATCCACTTTTAAAATGTACTTATTTACTGGCGATGCTGGGGGAAGGGAGTCAAACCCAGGACCTTGTGCATCTAAACAAGTATTTTACCACTGAGCTATGGCCCCACCCAACAGCATTACTCATAACACTAAACAGCTCAAACAGACATGTCCATCAGCAGGTGGATAAATGAGCAAAATGTAATATATATATCCACATGACGCCAAATTATTCAGCAATAAAAAAATGAATTGCCTTCTACAACACGGAACACCTTAGAAGACACTGATGAACCAGAAACCAGAGGTTAAGTCCAGAAAGGAAGCCAATCAGAAAGACAGATAGTGTATAAATCCATTTGTGGGGCTGGTGAGATGGCTCAGTGGTTAAGAGCACTGACTGCTCTTCCAAAGGTCGTAAGCTCAAATCCCAGCAACCACATGGTGGGCTCACAACCACCAGTAATGAGATCTGACATCCTTTTCTGATGTGTTTGAAATCCATTTGTACATGTCCAGAATAGGTACCCCTAGGGAAACAGGAAGTACTTCAGTGGCTACTAGAGATGGGAACTGGTGAAATGGGAAATGACTGCTAATGGGAACAGGCTTTTCTTGGGGAGATGAGTAATAAAAATGTTATAAAATTGGTTACACATGGCTACACAACTCTGTAACTGTAAATATAAACCAATGAATGATACACTGTGCATGGGTGACATTTAGTGCATATATAAAATACATCTCAATGAAACAAAGTAATAAGGAAAGAAAAACATTAAAGACAAGCCAGTAGGGAAACACAGACCACTCAGTGGGGTGTGGGGGGAAACTGGCTAGTGTTCTGGGAAACAAATTAAATCATCTCCATCTTACAAGGTTAGCCACGGGTTCCTAAAGCATTCTGTGACCACAACTGTGACCCACAGTGAGGCTCGAGCATCAATACATATGTTAAAGCTCTTTCATGTACTGCCAGGGCCCAAATCCAGCAACCAGAAAGTACATTCCAGGTAAGTTTAAAATGGAAATATAATGGGGAGGGGGAAAAAAAGAAGGAACATTTTACTTCTATAAGAAATGAGAGAAACAAGCATGGAAACTTAGCATTCTGGATCACTAGATACCAAGACCACACAGTTCAGGATCTGCAGCAGAGCCTAGAAGCTAAACAAAGAAGTGAATTCCTGTGGGGTGTTGAGATGGCAGTTCCTCCCTGTCATTTTCTGGCCTCCGAAAATGCTAGCGGGTGAGAAAGATGCACGGGAAGCACTCTTGTTCTGAGAGGTAAGAACCCCTGGAGTACCTGGTAATCAGTGTTCACAGAACTGAATTAAGCGAGGAGCCAACTCTACTGTAACCCAAACCTGGGCTCCATCCAGCCCCACCAGGACACCACAGAGTCCACACTTGCAGTTCCAAACACTGGGAGAGGGCCGAGGGCACATGCTCTGGAGGCATTAGGAAGTTCAAATCCTGAGAGTAAGGGTGTGGCTGAGGTGGGGCTCTTTCCCAGCATGCAGAAGACCCTGGGCTCATTTCCAGTCCCACCCAAAAAAAAAAAAAATTTCTTTTTAAAAGGGTAAGGGAAGTTCAAATGTTATCTTTGCTAAGTGTCGGCACAGAGACGCTGGGTGATTTACCAGACCTTGAAAGGGCTAGGAGATCTGTGAGCTCACTAGCCAACTATCAACATCTCTTATGATCCCAGCCAATCTGACTGGGAATCTTTAAAATTATGTTTTACACTCCCTTGCTTCCCTAACCCCAGTTAGGAGAGCATAGTTTAGCCTTTTCTTCATGAGTCAGGGTCACGGCTGCTGGGCAGGCATCCATCATCCCTCCAATGATCCAGGTGGAAGGAAGGTATGTCAAGCCATTCTCTGCAAACAAATGACCCCGGGTCCTTCCGCTAGGACTGGCTTTTCCGGGTGTTTCTGTTTCAGCCTGTTTTCCTTGCCAATTCCATGATTGTTCTCCCTTTCTATTCCGGCTTCCTCGCTTACTGCTACCCATATGGCTACCCATCTGCAATGGGCCTGGCTATAAGACACAGGTTATACAGAGATGTATAAACAGGCTCTCAGGGGGCTGCCATGAATACTTCATGGGCATCTCAACCCCTGGCTATATGCCCTTCTTGGAGATGGGCAGATGAGTAATATGGTTAGGGAGGCTGCCAAGCAGCTGGGAGTGGTGTTATAGGATATCATGGGACATATATTCAAATCTACAAGCGCACCCTAATGTCCTCTTTTGGCCCCATTTGCATGGTGATAAACTCTGCAGTGGGCCTGAAAATATGGATCCCAGGGACTCCGGGATCCCTTACACTTTGCAAGGTGCAAGAATACTAGGCTGCCTGCATCACGGCCTCACCTGTGTAGGTACAAAGTAGAATCTTACATCCCGATCCTTTACTTTAGAAGACAAGAATAGATCATTTATAAAGCATGCATGGTGGCTCACATCTGTAATACCAGCACTTGGTGGCTATGACGAGAAGATTGTGAGTTCTAGGCCAGGCTGGAGACCAGAGAAACACAAACAAAAAGGAACATGAAAACTCCACTCCTAAGAGTTATCACACAGTAGGGTGACTCTTATTTGACAAGTCCTTATTGTAATCCTACCATACAACAGTCACTGGGGAAGTAGCAATGACCTACACAGAAACTGCAAGGACACTAGTTCCTCTTTCTCTACAATAGAGATTTGTCATCTGTTGCTCAAGTCTGTGGTATACACACACACAAACACATACACACACAGACACACAGAGAGGGAGAGAGAGAGAGAGAGGCTATCTCCATAGCTTTGATAGTAAAAGCCATGAGCTTTTTAAAAGCTTTTTTTTGTCCTATGTGTATGGATGTTCTGCCTGCATGTATATCTGTGCATCACATGAGTGCAGTACCTGTGAAGGCTAGAAGCGGGTGTCAGATCCCATGGCACTGGAGTTATGTACAGTTGTGAGCCACCAAGTAGGACTCAAACCCCAGTCCTCTGGAAGAACAGCCAGTGCTCTTAACCACTGAGCCATCTCTCTAGCTCCTATCTTTTTTAAAAAATGATTTAATTGTATGTTTCATGTACATTATTGTGAGGTGTCAGATCCCCTAGAACTAGAGTTACAGACAGTTGTAAACTGCCATGTGGGTGCTGGGAATTGAACCTGGGTCCTCTGGAAGAGCAGTCAGTGCACTTAACCACTGAGCCAGGTTAAAAGTTTAGCCTTTAAGGCTGGAAAGATGGCTCAGCAATTAACAGCACTGTCTGTTCTACCAGAGGACCTGGGTTCAATTCCTAGCACCCACATGGCAGCTCTCAACTGTCTTTAACTCCTGTTGCAGGAGATCCAACAGACATACATGTAGTCAAATTACCAATGTACATAAAACAAAACAATTTATTTAAATTATTTTAAAAAAAGTTTAGGGGGCTGGCAAGATGGCTCAGCAGGTAAGAGCACTGACTGCTCTTCCGAAGGTCCTGAGTTCGGATCCCAGCAACCACATGGTGGCTCACAACCACCCGTAATGAGATCTGACGCCCTCTTCTGGTGTGTCTGAAGATAGCTACAGTGAATTGGGCTGAAGAGAGCGGGGCCAGCAGAGGTCCTGAGTTCAATTCCCAGCAGCCACACACGATAGCTCACAGCCATCTGTACAGCTACAGTGTACTCATACACTTAAAATAAATAAAAAATAAATCTTTAAAAAAAAAGTTTAGCTTTTAAAAACAAAACAAAATAAGCCAGCCTGGTTATGCATAAACATCCCATCTCAAAAAAATAAAAAAAGCTAGGAGAGTCAGAGTTGTAACTTAGCCAGTAGAATGCTTGCTCAGCACACATGAAACCAAGTGTTCCATCCTCAACACGCATGAAGCAGCCTTGGTGGTGAGCATCTACAATCAACACACTCTGGAAATGGAGGAGGACCTGAGGCTCAAGGTTATCCTCAGTCATGTGTAGAGGTCTCATGTTAGCCTGGGATAAAAACAATAGAATCAGCAGGGGTGGGGGGGTTGGCACACACCTTTAATCCCAGCGCTTGGGAAGCAGAGGCAAGAGGATTTCTGAGTTTGAGGCCAGCCTGGTCTACAGAGTGAGTTCCAAGACAGCCAGGGCTATACAGA
>NW_022196912.1:91556949-91565689 GCF_008632895.1 Mastomys coucha | reverse complement strand
AACAAAAAAACAAAACAAAACAAAAAAAAAAACAAAAAAAACACACAACAGAATCAATTTTAGAATATTCAAATTTTTTACAAGGCCCTAGAGCCCAGTTCATCCACTTGGGTTCAAGAGTAAAAAATATATATATATATCAGATAGCTGTATCAGTGGGTAAAGGTACTTGCCACCACACCTGATGATTTCAGTTCAACTCTTGGGTCCTACATGGTAGAAGTAAGCTGTTCTCTGAAAACACACACACACACACACACACACACATCAAATACACAAAAGAAAATGACTTTAAAAAAAAATCTTACATTCCTCTCTCCCAACTCAACTCAGACTCTAGCAATAATTAGAGAAATTCCTAAGACCCTCGCTATGTTTCTAAAAGGCCTACATGTACCTGGTACCTTCTAGAACCCTGCTCAGTAGTCTATGTTCAGCTCTTGAGGCTGTTCAGCACACGGAACAGGAGTCTTCTTAAACCTTGACATTAAATACAAGCATCCTCTCCAAACGCCAGCCAAATGCACTATCAAGATACTGGTGTCCTTTAGTTTTCCCAGACGGCACCAGCCCACCCGGTACAGACTCCACCTGGGCATTCTTCCCAGGGCGGGTAAGCCCACCAAGCTGGGCTCCCTCCCAGGTGGAGCCTCTGCACCAGCCCATCGTGTCCTGTAGATCACACTTTGTACTATTCCCACTGCTGAATGAGAACAGGAATGAGCACGGCCCCGGCCCTGCCCTGCAAGAGCTTCTACATGAAAGGAAGCAACAGAGCCATACGCGGCGGCACTAATCTCAACGCGAGGGAGGCAAAGGCGAGTAGATCACTACAAGTGTCAGGTGAAAATGGTCTGGAAAAGAAGCCAACATAGCTCCGATCCAGTTAACAAGACATCCTGGTCCCCAGATGGCTGACACCAGAAGAGCGGCTAGCAACTCTAGACCAGCCTCTTGCTGATCAAGGGCCCTGTTTTCTTCCTCCTGACGTTTGAATACCAATGTCACAAGCATGTTCAAGGCTACACAAGGCCCTCTTCCTAACTTCCTCTGAGGCCTGATTCTATCTGGCTACCTACCAACTGACAGTCTCCAAAAGTTCCTTCATCACAGGGCGGGCCTGACTGCCCTGCCTGTGCATGTACGAGCCTGTGGCGGCCTTGTGGGAGTGGTCTGGCTGATGACCACTTCCCTAGGCCTGGCCTCCACTGCACATTTTTAACTTCCTGCACAGGAGGGCCCCCAGGAAACCGCTGACCACAAACTTTGACAACAGCATTTTAGATTAAACTGCTCTGGTGGAGGCTGGTGGTTCCAACAGAGAGGGGAGGAGACCCATCACACAGGTTGGGCGGAGACAGTTTGGACTTGCGTGCGCCTGGCCCTGAGCTCTCAGAGTGCCTGCCTATAACTGTCCAAAATCCGGCAGTTGCAATTCTGAGTAAAGATTTTTTAAAGCCCAGGAAAAAGAAGCCAGCCTAGACAATGAAGCAAGACTGTACTAATTTCTGCACCAACAAAACAGCTCAGTGGTAACAACCAAGCCTAATGGCCTACAAGTTTGATCCTTAGGGACCCCTATGGTAGAAGGACTCCCACAAGTTGACCTCCACATTTTTAATTCATTCTGGTCCCTGGTGAATGAGCCCTTATTAAAAGTCTTTGCGCCGGGCGGTGGTGGCGCACGCCTTTAATCCCAGCACTTGGGAGGCAGAGGCAGGTGGATTACTGAGTTTGAGGCCAGCCTGTCTACAGAGTGAGTTCAGGAGAGCCAAGGCTACACAGAGAAACCCTGTCTCGAAAAAACCAAAAACAAAACAAAACAAAACAAAACAAAACAAAACAAAAAAAGCCTTTGCAGGGTACCTCAGAAACTCTATCAGACTCTCCCTAAACAGCCTGCTCATCGTGTACCCCTTTCCCCTCACTCCCTTAGCCCTTAATCTCAACATGCTCCCCATCCTCACCCCCCCTTACCCCACCCCTCCACCCTACCCCACCTCACCCCACCACCCCACTCCACCCCTGGCTAGCAAAACAAACCCACATGGAGGATGAAGGTGAAGAGGGATGGACAGCCTTCAGATCGGTGAAGCCAAGCAAAGAGGCTAGACACAAAGGTGTGATTCACCAACTGACTGGAAGCAGGGGAATTCCAAAGCCAGGCAGGCCAGGGCTGCCCTAGGTCACCCTGTCTATCTGAGGGACAATGGCCGGCACACATCTGGGAATCCTGCATCCTCAACCAGCTACAATCCAGGGTAGCATGGAGAGGTTCACTCACTACCAAATGGACAGAAACCTTCTAGTGGCCCTGCCCTCCTTTTGAATCCCTTGATCCTTCCCAACACTTCAAATACTTCTCTTCCAGAGTCCTAGCTAGCACTTGGCAGGAAAGATCTGCTGCCGCCTCTGTAGAATTCAGTCAGAGACATAATTCACCGCACTGAGGGCTGTAGACGTGTTATCTCTTTGTTCACTCTCACAAAGCCACATGTGGTAGGCTGGATGACTAACTCCACTTTGCAGGTGAGAAACAGACATAAAGGAGTCTAGTCAACAAATGGCCGCAGGGCTAGGAAGCTGTCAAGTTGAGATTTAAACTTAAGGTCTATGCAACTCCAAACGCTGCTCCTAAATATCCCATCAGGATGTTGACCTGGGTTTCAAGGGATCCAGAGCTCAAAGAAAAATGTCTCATGATCAACTCCAAAGTCCCTTCCCTAGGGACAGCTGTCACCTCCACCCTTCCCCAGCACTTCCCTGGCACACCTTCCTGATAACTTTAAACTCGCACTTTCAATGACCATCTTGTTTTCTGTCCACTTCCCCCAGTAGAATTCCACTATTCATACGTAGAAGATGCTAGATAAAAATGGATGAATAAATAAAACAGATCTAAGATGCGCGATGTAGGAAGGAGGAGGGAAAGGTAACAGAGACGGGGATGAGCCTGCCAGGTCGGTCAGACGGTGCCACACACACACACACACACACACACACACACACACACACACACACACACACACACACACGGGACTCCAGAAGAGCTTTCTCTGTTAGTAGTAATGCCAAATCCTGTCCTGAGGGCTTCTAGAAACTGGGGAAGGAGGGTAATGAGTAGGGAGGGCTTCTGCACTTGAACAAAGGCCTGTGGACATGCAGCTGGCCAGAGGGGGCGGGACAGGGCAGTGGCCTGGGCCAGAGAACAGCCCGGGATGGCTGGACTGAAGTCAGCCCTCCCTCGGTGCAGCTGCAATGACAACACCTCCCATCACCACAGTCCTCTCCACCCACAACACAACAGAGAGCAGCTCCACAATTAGCCCCTTCAGGGCCAGTCAGGGCTCGTGGAACCTCCAGTCTCAGGACCAGAACCTGTACAGGGTTGTGAGTGGGGTGGGAATAGCAAGCCTACATCTGAGACCTACACCTTCCCTCCCCTCTCAAGCCATGGCCTTTGGCCCGTTCTAGTGTAAACACGGTGACCCTGCGATAGCAATGGGCTTGGTAAAGCCAATGTTTACTCTGGGACTAAGATATTACAAGCCAGAGAGTAAACTGCCACAGTTGGCTCCTGGTGTCCACCATCTCCTGGGTCACACATGGGGTATATCTAGCAAACAGTTAAGGGCCTCTTGCAACCACTACACGGATTTTTTTTTTTGATAGGAGTTTATGGAATGCTTCTCACAGAGCCCCCCACCCACCCACCCTTTTTTATTGTTACCACATCCCCTATAAAGAAAAACAGCGACTCTGTATGGAAACTGAGTCAGAAAAGATAAGTGAGTTGGGGGGAGGGTGAGATCTGGCTTCAGGCCAACCATGTAGGAAAAAAGCCTCAGACCTGATCAGATCAATCTTTGATGTGATGCAATAGAGCCAGCATTAAACCTCTAGCAAAAAATCCTGTCGGCCTCTCAGCCCAGTGGTCTTCCCACTCTCCTAGCTGGGCCACCTCTGATAAAAGTCAGTAGAAAAGCCCCAAGGCCACTCTAAAACAGACTGACCACCCTTATCAGCCTGGACTAAGTGGAGGGATGAAAGCGGGCCCGGCTTCATTCCTGATTCCCAGCACCACGTGGGAAAGTCCAGAAAGTGGGGCCTGCAGAGGCAAGCAGGCATGTTGGTAGTATGTCTACAAATGAGAACTGGGGTCTGCGAGCCATCCAGTGAGCCCAGAGCCATAAGGAATAACAGTAGCACCATAGTTGACTTTCTGGTATTTAGTCCCCAGGTTTTATGCTGAGCATCTGTGGCGCAAGATTCCAGCTTAGTAAAGGAGGGACTGGGAAGGAACTCTCGCAGGTAAGGCCAGGCACGGCAGGGAGCATCCTCTCCTCTCCCTCTCAGGCTGTCATTATACTCCACACTAATTATTTCTGAAGGGATAATTGTGACTGGAATGCACTCTTGAACAGGCACAGTTTGGAAGACTGGGAACCCTAAGACTAGGGTTCTCTGTAATGTGCTCTCTCTAGTGCCGGTCGGTTTCTTTGGGGGGTGGGGTGGGGGTGTCAGCAACCTTAACAGCCCTTAATCTACTTCTAGATGATACTCTAACCCAACTTTTAGCACTACCTCGCAATGCCGCTTTTCTCCACCCTCCAACCAGCACGCTGCTGGTTCCTTTTTTTTTTTTTTCTTTGTTTTCAAAAGTAGCTCCAGAATAAAACGATGCCAGGGAAGGAGCATCTCGAACGACTGAAACTTGAAGCTTCCCAAATCGAAGGTCTGAGAGAAGGGTGCAAATAACCAAACCGATTTAACGAGTGGGAGGTGGAGGCTGTTAGGAGCAGCATCAAGGGGCTCTAGGTTTGCAGCTCCTGGACACTTGGCTTCTGACACCCACTCTAATCCGCCTGGATAGGCAGCTGAGATTCCCAGAAGCACGGTGTGGCACCAACCCGGAACAGGACTGAGTGCCTGCGAACCCCTGAGTTGGAGGGACAAGAGGCGAATACTTCTAGAAGGGCCCACAGTCTCAGGCAAGCGCTAGCCCACGCGCGTCAGTGCACACAAGGGGTGGCGGGAAGGTCGAGGGATGCCCGGATTTCAAACTCTGCAAAGCCTATGCCCCTTTGGTTTCCGGGGAGGGGACAAAAAGTGACTCCCCTCACGACCTTCCCGCGCTCCAACCTCCTCCGAGGGCGTCCGAGGCAGCCCGGAGCCAGGTCCTCATCCCACTGAGGGCTAGCCTGGAGTCTCCGCAGAGCGCCGCCACGCCGCCGCCAATCGAGCATGGGCAAAGGGAGAGGGGGCAAACCTGGGGACACTCACCAAGCGGTGGCCGCCCCGCCGGCTCGCGACGCGCCAGGCGCGCGGGGCTGCCCAGGTGGCGCCGCGAAGCGGGCTCGAGTTTGAAAGTCGCTCTCGGAAGCCGCAGAGGCCGCCAGCCACTCCCGCCCACGGCTGGCCGCCCCGCGGTCCCAGCCTCCGCCCGCTGCGAGCACCAGACTCCGGGGGACCCCCGAAATGTGCACGGTTCCCCAGCACCCGGCAGGAAGTTGCGGCTGAACGGAGTCCAGGCAGCGGCGGGAGGGAAGGAGGGAGGGAGAGAGGAGGGAGGGAGCCAGGGAGGGGCGGACCAGGAATGTTTCCAGTGGGTGGAGACTGCGCTCGGGGCTGCGATCCAGCAATTGGCGGCTCTGGGGGGGCCCGGGGAACCTTCGCGGCGGAGCGAGCGAGCTGGGGCTCGGGCTGTAGGCAGCGGCCGCCGCGGCTAATGATTAACGCGCGTGGCCCGCCGTGTGGGTCTCGCTGGCCGCCTCCCCTTGCCACCTGGAACTCTTAGGATCCGGAGACGCACGTGGTGGGGTTACTCTAGTGTCACTGCCCTGATCTCGCGCCGAGAGGGCAGCCCATACCTCCAGACTGGGTTCCTACTAGAGAGGACTCCGAGCCCAGCCGCCTGGGCTTTCTTTCCCAGGAGAAACACCGATCTAGATGGCAAGCAAGAACGTCCTGGTCCTACAGGAACAGGTCACCACGACCGCTGAGTCAGAAAGGGCACGTCTCGAATTCCTCACCGAAACTAGGTCTCCGTGGCTCTTTACAGTTTGTAAAATCTTACCTTCTGACGAGAAAGAGATAAGAAGCGCATAACTTGGGGCGGGGTGGGGCGCTCAGCCGGACTGTTAGTGAGGAAAACAGATTGAGGAACCTGAATGACAGTGGACCCCATTTTGAGTGCGATCTGGCTATCTACAAAAGGCATGCCCTGGGAAATTTAGGGGGATGGGAAAATTGGGAGATGAGAGGTGTTGTGCCACAAGGAAATAGAATACAGACCAGTTAGATTTTGAGCAAGAACATAAATTTTTTGTGTTTGGTTGGTGGGTTTTTTTTTTTTTGAAGCAGGATTTCAATTAGCAGAGATTGGCGGAGGGTGATCTGGAGCGTAATGATTCTCCAGCCTCTATCTCCGGAGTGTTGGGATTACTGGTGTGCACCATCACGCCCTAATTATCGTTTTTATTTTTTGATTTGAGACAGGCCCACACTGTGTAGCCCAAGCTAGCCCTGAACTCTTGGGTGATCCTCCAGAGTGCTGGAATTATAGGTGTGCGCTACTACACCTCACTAAGCATAAATCTTTCATTGGTAAAGACCTTAGAGGAGGTAATGTTAGATGCTGTCCCAACACCCACCGTGAAGAGGGGTAGGAGATGGGAGCCCAGTGTGAGAGATCACAGAAGTAGGACTCACGGGTTAAACGCTGGCACCGGGTTCTTAGAACAGGAATGGAGCATCGACCCCAGTAGCTCAGCATTTAGACGGCCAGGTGTAGACAAGTAAAAATCCTAAATGGCTTAAAAATCCCCTCCTCCACCACTACCCTCAAAAAAAAAAAAAAAAAATGCTGCTCCAGGGAAAAGCAAGCAACACCTAGTGATTTACGGGGAGGGGCGGGGCAGAGCGAAAGGAAATGGCTTTCAGGTGACTTTGAAACAGGATACCCGGGAAGAGTAAAGATTAAAGTAGTCCTTGCTCCTGACGGCGGGAGGTGTCGTCTCTCCTGGAGGGCCAAAAAGTAAGGCCCACGTTATTTAGTCCGCAGGTTAGGCTTGAAGAGCTGCAGGCTAGGGCACAGCACTGGTGAGAAACAAGATTACCGGGAAGGGACGAGAGAGATAAAACTACTGGGTGGGATGGCAAAGAGAGAAGTCTCGCTCCTTTCCGCCGTGTGCTTGCTGGGTTTCTGGTTTCTTCTCTAATCTGTTAAATCTTACCAAGTCCTTTCCTACTAATCTTAAACTCCCAACTTCCAAAGACGTACCCCCACCCCCACCCCGAGATTTAAACGTTTGAATGCGCACCTCGCTCCTTAGCCAGAAAAGAAAAATAAAATGTCGATGATAGTAACGTTTACGGAGTGGCTACCAAGTGCACTAAGGCTGGAGTACACTTACTCCCATTTTGCAGGAAGAATACTGAGGCTCTGAGGATGGAGCAGTCTGGCCAAGATCAATCACATCAAGGTGTAGTCTGAGGAGGTGACACTGGGGCGTTTACTGTGTTAACCTTTGAGAGTTTGACAAGAACAATTGCGGTTACAGAGGGAGAAACTGAGGCTTGGTCATACAGCTGGTGGGTGGTAGAACTGGGAGTCTCTACCCACAGGGAAAACTGCATTTAGCCAGCCAGCTCTTTTTCCACTTCCTTCTAGACACTTGTTAGAGTCTATCCTGAACTTGATTCTAAAGCCTCAAGTTGTTTCTAATTGCTTTAATTTATATGCCCGTTTCCTGAAAAGATTGCAATCTCACTACGCAGAACTTGTAGGAAGCATTCAATAAGGCCGAGCTGAAGCCAGATGAAACAACCAAGGGTTTATGAAAAAATCAGTTTCCAGCTTCCGAGCCCGAGATTCAGTGTCTGGACCAGGGTCTCGAGCCAAGGCCCCCTTCTCAGCTTTGAACCTTTCTGCCTTCCCACCAGTTCTTGCTTCAGCGAGTGGCCTCACCCTGCTATTAAATCATTTATTATTATAATAACACCTTGAGTCTCAGTAATGCCTTTAATCTGAGGTCTCAGAGTGTCTAACAAATACAAATTAATTCATCTTCACAGCCCCTCCACTTGGAAGAGAGAATGGAGGTGTTCTCCCTAGTTTATGAGTGAGAAAACCAAACAACCAGAGTCAAGATGACTCACCACGGGGAACCAACGCAGGGTTTCTCATCCCTTCCCTTCTGAGCGCCTGCTCCCAAGCCTGGCAGGAAAGTTCCAAATCCCAGACACCAAGGCCTTTGAGTCTTCACAATAAAGGACATTTCCAAATTGTCATTTTAGCTGCTTCAGAAAAGGGAGGGATGTAAACTCGACAGATCCCCTGGGGCTGTGTTCCCTGGCTGTGAGGAGGAGCCAGTGGCTTGCTGCTGCTGGCAGAACTTCATCTCCAAACACGGAAGAAACCCTTCTCAGAGGAGACCCTATTACCCTCTGAAATCTGTGCTTTCAGGGTTGCAAGTTGCATTTTAGAAGAGTGATGCTCTAGAGGTTGCAAGCTCAGTAGTGGATTACTTCAATGACACGGATGAGGTTGTGTGACTAGGACTGAAAATAAAATTGCCAGGCACGTTGGTCCTGGCAGTCAGGATCACATAGTGACTTCAGCCTGGAATACAGAGTGAGACTTTGGTCTTAAAAAAAGAAAGAAGCCAGGCATGCATACTTTTTTTTTGTTTTGTTTTTGTTTTTTTTTTGGTTTTATTTTTTTTTTTTTTTTTTTTTT